>NC_091770.1:11138333-11441363 GCF_029378745.1 Bos indicus | reverse complement strand
TAGATTCCAAGCTCCTCTACCTGCCCAATTTAGTGAGTTCAGGGGTCAATGTCCGGCCTTGCGGTGAGGTAAGAGGTGGGGGCCTGCAGCTAGACCGGTGAGGTTCACCACCGGCTAGGGGAACAAAGCCTGGGGCTGAGTTCAGCCCTATCCGGCTCCAGTCTTCTCGGTCACAGGCCCAAGCACTTAGTCCCTCCTCGCCACATTCAGAGAACAGGCCCGGGTGATGCTTATCCAGCTAAACCTGACTCCCTGCGGGGACCTTGCTCCAGCAGAATTCACGTTGTCTCCTTCCACATAGAACGAAAATCTCGGTTCCACGTCTTTGCCCAGCTTCGCGCCCTCACCACCCCAGCGATATGGCCTGGTTAGGTCCTTATCCCCACTCAGGGTGCTTCTCCTTACCCGGAACGGAGGATGAGGCAAAGGGAGAGGGGGAAGAAACAGAGGGAAAGCGGTGGTGGGGGAGAGGGCGGTAAAGAGGCAGGAAAGGGAGAAAGAGACAGACAGCCTGAGCCAGAAACGGAGAGACCAGCACAGTGAGCCAGAAAGATCTGGAGGGGCCAGTAAAAGAGACACAAGCCCTCGCCACGAATTCAGTAACGAGTCCTTCCTCAGGTGTTTCTGGGGCGCCTCCGAGGTGCTCCGCCCGGGTCTGCTCTGGACGCGACCGGCTGCAGGGTGCGGCAGTCTCCCCCCACCCCCTCGCCGTCTCCTCCCCACCTCTCCCATGGGGGCCGGAACGGCTTCGGCGCGCGGGGGCTTTTCGGACCAGTCGAGTGGAAAATAGACTTTAACCCGCTTTGTGGCAACAAGGGCGCCCGGAGCGCTCTCCCCGGCCGAGACTGCGGGCGTTTAGGCAGGCCACTCTCAAGACCTGGCCTGGAGTCCTTGCAGAGCCTCGCGGCACGAGGACCTTCTGGCCTCTGGGCGCCGGGACGCACTGCCTGAATCCGCGCACCCGGGCCGCGGCCAGGACGCTCTGACTAAGCCGGGCAGCAGCGAGGAAGCAGGTCGGCTTCTCGCAGTGCACTGGCAGGGTGCGGGTCCCAGCCTCCCCATCACCGCCTAGTGTCCTCTTAGGCCTGGATATTGGAAGGCCCCGGTGGAAAAGTTTGCTGAGTATTTGTTCTCCTTCCCAACTGCCCTCTCATCCCCGACGAATTAGTGCACGAAGTGGAAACTGGCTGGAGTAGAGTAGTCCGCTGCTCCGCGTTCGCGAGTGGAAGGTGAGGGTCGGAGGAGGCCAGGTGGCCGCTACGTTCCCCGGATGGTCTGTGTGTCTTCTTGGAGGGTCTTAGGCGTTGGTTGTGGACTGTTCGGCCACCTCCAACGTAAGACAGTGTCTTCAAGGCCCCGGCCTGTCCTGGACCGCCTGCACCTGAGCTCCACAATCAGAGAAGACGAAGAAAGCAGATGGCCCTGCGGGCCGGTCGCGATGCCCGTAGCTGGGCCAAGGTCCTGCTTCCAATCCCGGAGAACTGCAGCTTGAGACGTCTGGGTGACCACTCCGCCAGCTCCTCCAGCGCTCTCCCTGGCCTGGCCTCTTCTGAAAATAACTGCGCGTCTGCTTTCCGAAGCTGTCCCCCTTACCACCCAGAAAACGAGAAACCTCAGGAACAAGGCCGCGGCTTCAGACTGCGTCCCAGGAGACGGACGATGGAAGATCCCGAGGGTCCTAGCGGCCAGGGGAGCAAGTTCTCAGGAGAAATCTATTCGTTGGACCCCAAACACCCACATTGCACTCGAATTCAAGTTATCTGAGAACTGAAACGACATCCCGGGACGAACTGGAGAGGGTTCAACTGATTTACACACTGGGGAGTGGGGCTGGAGATTCTCCCAAGCCCCAGACCCCTCACACACCTCCTTCGGCTCCCGCCTGGGTGGAGACGCTTGCGGCTGCCGCCAGACTCAGCTAAAGGGCAGAGATGCGAAAAGACGGGAGAGCAGGAGGAGGCCTAGCTCGCCCGGCACAAGCTCCAGTCCGGTTTTTGCCTCCGACTGCTGGCTCCTTTCCCTTCCCGCGGTCCCTCGCCCCGCCCCGCCCCGCCCCCCACCTTGGGGCAGGTGAGCGGCGGCCAATGGGCGAGCGCGGGGCAGGTGCCCGCTAACTCTCGCCTAGCAGCGCGGTGGCCGAGGCCGGGCAGGACATTGCTGGGAGGACCGGGGGCGGGGGTCGGTCCTGGCTGGACTCGGAAGGGAAGGGGTCGGGCTCAGTCCCCAGGCGGTAGAAGCAGCTCGTAGCTTCGTTCGGAGCCCGCGCCGGTGCCGGCGCCGGGAGCTGCCCGCTTGGCCGCAGAGGCCGGCGCGCCTAGCCTCGCGCCGTGGCCCGACTCCGCGTTCGCTGGCTCGCACGCCCCTCGCCGCTCCGCGCCTGGCTTGTGGGCAGGGGCTGAGCGCGGGCGGGCGGGCGGGGGAGGTGAAGGGTGCTGGTGTGTGTGCATGTGCCTGGCTGGGTGCACACCCCGCACGGCGGCGGCGCCAGGACGCGGAGCGCTCCCCAGAGCCCGGGTGCCTCGCTCGGCTCTGGCGGCCGCGACCAT
The DNA here is from genome assembly GCF_029378745.1 of Bos indicus. NCBI lineage: Eukaryota > Metazoa > Chordata > Mammalia > Artiodactyla > Bovidae > Bos > Bos indicus. Next base: position 11,438,817 of record NC_091770.1, on the reverse strand, counting down.
GTTCCAGCCCACAGCCAAGCGCGGCTTTACCATCGAGTCTTTGGTGGCCAAGGACGGCGGCACTGGAGGGGGCACTGGCGGCGGCGGCGCAGGCTCCCATCCCCTGGCGGCGGCCGCCTCGGAGGAGCCGCTCCGGCCCACGGCGCTCAATTATCCTCACCCCAGCGCAGCCGAAGCGGCCTTCGTGAGTGGCTTCCCCGCCGCCGCGGGCGCCGGCCGCTCGCTCTACGGCGGTCCCGAGCTCGTATTCCCCGAGGCCATGAACCACCACGCGCTGACCGTGCACCCGGCGCACCAGCTGGGCGCCTCCCCGCTGCAGCCCCCGCATTCCTTCTTCGGCGCCCAGCACCGGGACCCTCTGCACTTCTATCCCTGGGTGCTGCGGAACCGCTTCTTCGGCCACCGTTTTCAGGGTGAGTGCCCACGTTGTGCCCGCCTCGGCGGCGGGCCGGCGCCCGCGCTGCGGCGGCGCGGGGAAGGCTCGGGGGAGTCCGGGGCCATTCAGAAGTTGTGTCAGAAAAGGTTGCAGGTCCACAGAGGCCGATTCCTGAGCAGGGAAGAGGCGCGCCAGATCCATTCGCTCTTCTGCCGCGTTGGGTTCCCTCCCAGAGAACCAGGTTGGGACCTCCAGGCTTTTCCAGGAATGATGCCGGTCCGGACGCCAAGCCCGGGCGCATCCTTGGAGCCTCTCCTGGTCCTCCCTGCGGCCTGCCTTAATGTGTCCAGGCTGAGCCAGTCCCATCCCAGAGAACTCAGCGTCGGCCGCCCTCCCTCCGACCCAGGTGGACCTGGGACCATACTACGTTCGCACTTCCACCACCAACTCCCAGGGATCCGCCTTCGCTGGCGCAAGGAGACAGGGGAAAGTCCGCCTGCTTGCCCCGATTCTGTGAGAAGAAGGGGCAGAGGGGAGGGAAAACTGGAGAGTTAATGTTCAGTGTTCAGTGCTCCTCTGTTTGGGGATGTGTCTCAGCAACCTCGGCCCGACTTCTCCAAGTCTCACGTGCCTCTCGGACCCAGGGTGGGAAGGTTTGCCAAAGCAAACCGGCTTCCCGCGACGCTCGAGGACTCCGGGAACCGACAGGCTGCTAGGGTACCGACTGAAGTCCTCCCAGGCAGGGGGCGGGGGCAAAGGGCTTTTAAGGTCGTAGGCAGTCTGAGCCCCCTAGTCTGCACTGGGCAATGGGATTAGTAAGGAAGATCCCCCACTTCTCTCTTTCTCTCTCTCTCTCTCTCACACACACACACACACACAGATTTCAGTAGTCTGACTTGCTCCAAGCAAAGAGTTCCATTAGTTGGAGTTCGTTTTCTTCTTTGTATTTATTGGTTTTTTCTTTTCTTTCTTCTTGCGCCCCCCCCCCTCACTTTTTTTGGAGTGGTTTTAATTTGTGCAGTAATTGGTTTAGTTTTCAGTTTTGTTAGTGTAGACCAGACCTCAGCCTTAGGTTTCCTGACTCAGAGATAGGTAAACTGGCTCTTAGCAAAACAAGTGAAAAGGACGTGATTAGAGCTTTGGCTGATCTGGTGGTAAACTGGATCTACACAGTCAAAATAAATTGGGTATTTAGTACAATTATCTAGATAACAGAAGAAAATGACCTCTTGAAACTTTGGCTACAGATGCTTAACTGTATCATGGAAAGCCGCTTTCCCCACCCCAATTTGTCAATTTTCTGAGTCCCATCTGGCTAATAGATACTGACCCAGCAAATCCCACAAAATAAGGTAATGCAATTGTTTGAGCAAGAATTTTTGTGGGAAGTCTTGTCTGCTCTGGGGATTTCAAAGATTTGCCCAAATCATCCGGAACAACAACAAAAAATGCCTATGGTGTCAGCCGCTATGGGAAAGAAGTCTGTCAATTAAAATCAATGTTTACTGATAAAATTAAGTATTATTTTAAATTGAGCAAACCACCTCGGTCCTCCATGGGCTGGGTCCCCGGTCTCTAAAACTTGGCGACTGCAGGCCAATTTGAAAGTCGCGGCTGTTTGTAAACCCTCGGGCTGGGGCGGCGGAGGGACCGGAGGTTAGCAGACCAGAGGAGGGACAGGAGCTCGAAGAAGAGGGCAGAACCGGTCCTGACCCCTGTAGTCTCTGCTCACTCGGATATGGCCTCCCCGGCAACGCCCTCGGCTTTAGACCGGGCGCCCCATGCCCTCTGCGCTTCCTTTCCCTCCATTGACCTCGCCGACACCGGCTTTTAGGGTTCGAGGGCCGTGGCACCAAAGGTCGGGAACGCCTTGTAAGAGATCCAGCTCCGGCTCTGAGCATCCCCAGTCAGGCGAGGCTGAATAAATCCTCGGCAAAATCCTCTCGGAAATTGCCGCCGCTCCCTGAGCCTTCAGCCCCGGCGGGCACGTTGTCTAGTTGCAAAAACGGTTGCATTTTTCTCCCAAGAACTGTGTCTGGACGCGGAGATGGAGCCAAATGTGGTCTCATTTTTGAACACGAGAATCCGTTGGGCACGGAATGACTTTTTTAATTCTGAGAGGTTTTGGCTTCAGGGCTGGTCAGCGTCGGGGCAGACGCCTTGCGGCCCCAGCGTCCTTGCGTCTTCGGGGGCCCTCGGGGATATGAGCCGAGTCATTTCAGGCCCTCCGGCGCCGCGTTTTCTAGAGAACCGGGTCTCTGCGATGCTCATTTCAGCCCCGTTTTAATGCAAGAAGCAAAACCCTACACGAACGAAAAGGAAGACGTCTGCGTTCTGTGCGCAGCGCTCTCCAACAGTGCGGTCCCGGCGCGCAGGGTAGGGCTTCTCCGCTGAGTAAGGCGCTGGGAGAAGAAAAGTCAGCACGGAATGGTCGGGACCAGGCGGCGGGACCCCGAAGCCGGAGGCGGCTTTCGAGGCCTGAAGAGGAGGGGCTGGAGGAGACAGCGAGTTAGCCGCACTTCGGTGCTATTTCCCTCGGACAGCAGGAACTTTCCAGGCCGGGAAGCTGAGGCGGGAGGGGGCCGTGGGAGATTAGGCCCTCGGGACTGGTGGTGGTAATGGGCCGGTGCTTCAAAGAGAGCCTTTGTTCCGGCAGGAGGAGGGGGGAATAGGTTATCTCCGTTCCCGAGCGGGCTTCTCCTTCTCGTAGCCCCAGGCCTCTCCGCCTCGCCATCCGGCCCAGAGCCCCCAGCTTGCCATAACATCTCCAGGAGGCACTGCAGCTTGGGCCCCAGGCCTTCGAATCCCTAGTTCCCAGTTCCTGCCACCTCAGTCCTGGGAACGTCGATTGCTAGTTCCCAGCCATTGCCTTAAAGAGAGAGGCTGGAGGAAAACGGGGCAGAGTGGGCTTCAGTTACTAGCTACAGGGAAGACTCAGCCAGCCCCTTTCCACTTTCCCACGTGTCCTTGCCTGAAACTGACAGCCTACTCTCACAGACTGTCTCTAAACAGGCCACACTGCAACCCCAGTCCGAGAGCGTGTTCTGCCCTTGTGGTCCAGTTAAGGCAAACTGAAGCCATGGTAGGGACGGTTGAGGTCCCTTCTCCATAGATCAGAGTGAGAGTGGCCCAGGCTCATAGGCACCACCCTGGTTCTTATAGAAACATGAAACTATTAATCAATTTCTCAGGATGGTTAATTTTGTACTAAACATACTCTTCCTTACAGGAAAAAGCCCTTGCTTCTTTTGAAATCATATCTTTCATCAGTACTCAGCCTCTTGAGTAGTTTTTCCTGGTCTCTGCTTCCTCTTGGTTGGGTCAGGACTTCTGTGTTTCTGCACATGCACACACAGATTACAGAACACATGCTCCCCGCCCCTTCGGGGGATTACAGTGAATTTACAATGGCTATTCTCTCCCCAGCTGAAGAAGACCCCAAGCAGTCTATCTTTCCCCTAAAATAGCCAGCGTTGAGCCCAATGGTCCTGTGTATGTCAGGACAGAGAAGCTTGTTGTTTCCATCCTCCACTTTGGGTTTATAAAGACAAACACAGAGAACTCTACCGCACAAGTGACCAACACACAGCACAGAATTATAAAACACCCATCAAATCACACACTAGGCAGGCTGCAGTCCTGCTTTTTCAGCCCCACACTACCCTTCACACTTCTGCATCCCATTCACTCACAAATCGAGGGTGTCTCCACACTGCCACATCATTTCTGACCAGCCTGGGCCCCGTCAAGTTGCTGAGGCCAAAGCCTGTGATCACAGGGGTGTGCTAGGCTTTCTGTCCCTCTCCAGCTCATTTGTCCAGGGAAAACCACTGTTGGTGTTTGACTTGAGCTCAGAATGCTATTGTTTTTTGAAGCAATTTATTTTAACATCAACAAGGAGTATTTGCTTCCCACCCACCTCTCCTACCTTTCTCTGGCCTCATCACACTGGCTCCCACTTGAGGCTGTAATCCTTTTCCGCACCTGGATCCTTCTCCTCCTTTCTCTCCCTCCTACCCCTCTCTGCCAGACCACCTCCCCTAATCATCTGTCCCCTCCATCACCACAAGCTAAACTTTTCCTTCTGTCAGGCCTGAGACTCTGCCCCCACCTTGAAGGACCCAGTGGGCAGGATGTTCCCACCCCTCCATCTTCCTGTGATGTGATCCCACTCACTTTTGTAGCAGCATAGATCCAGTCACTTGGAATGGATAAGGCAACTGGAAGTTAGTAGCTTCTCCCTCTCAGGGGACTCTGTCTCCCCCCACCCACCCAGGCATTAGCCACTCATTCCTAGGCAACGCTGTTCCCCAGAAAACCCCAGCAATCAAGTTTTCCTATGTAGATGTCCAAAGCCCATAGACTTGGAGAAAACCAGGTCAGGCAGTTTCCACCAGCAGAGGGACATGAACAGTTACCTGGAGAGCTGTAGCAACAGCATCTCAATTATGTGCCCTTGCCTCACTTACAGAGATATTTCCAGAGATGGGAGAGCTCAACTGAATTATCCAAACAATTGTCTTAAGAACAAAACAACAAATCAAATTGAGTCAAACCAGTGGCCATTTCTGAAGAAATTAATTGGATCAGTCAATCTCAACTGCTAACTGTCAAAACATTTCATGCAGTGCTCTGCATTCTTGGTGGGTTAGGGTACTAGTATGTGTCACTGCATGGGAATCCATGGATGGTGTCAGGGCCTGTTTCCAGTCTTGTTGGCATGTGCAACCAAGGCAGAGGTTGTGTGAGGGCCTAGTGGGGGGATTCCTTGAGACTGGGGCTGTGGATGGAAGCTTGTTCCAGCTTTTGTAGTTCCTGACCCTACTACCTCAGCCCTATTCAGCCCAATGTCAGCCCTCGTCCTGCATGTAGCAGCTGAGTCCCCATGATGGCCAACATTTGCCAAGGGACTGTTACATTCTAGGAGAAAAAGACAGTAGGGAGGCTGGAGCATATATTTACATACGCCCATGCAGAAACCAATATATCTATATCTATTAGGAAGAAAGATGACATCTAGTTATTTATACACATCTCTTCAGCACAAGATTATTCAGGGATGAAGCAAGGTCTTTTTCTACCAGAGAGCAGTAAGTCTGCAGGAAGAGGATTTTATCTGATGACCTGGGGGGAGAGAGGTGGGATATTGGGAAGAAGTAACCTAACTGGAGACCTCCAGATGCTGTCTGGATTTTGACCTGGCCCCTGGCCTATTTTTACCACTTGCAAGGCAGAGTCTCCGCTTGTTGGCAGGAATTTTCTATGGGCTAGTAGCCTGAGCATTTAGCTGCAAGGCTGATTTAAGCAGGTGTGAAGGGAGAGTTCCTAAGATACCCTCAGTTCTTGAATCTGCGTTTGGTACGGGGACATCTGACAGCCAGGTTGTGCCCCTTGCCACTTTCCTGACACCCAACCCTGTCTCTACCCCTGGTCCACTTTGAGGGAGACACGACTGGGCATACCAGACAAAGAGAGTTTCCCTTGGTGTCTTAGGCTGCTCAGGCACTGTGTGGGTGCCTCTCCAGACCCCGGCCCGCCTCTTGGCCCAACAGTGATCCGCCCCGCTGATTCTGGGCGTCCCCTGACCCGATAGCTCTCAGCCAGGAGGAGGTTTCGGGGAGAGGAGTGGACTTAAAGAAAGGGCGGCAAAGGGGAAAGCCTAGACGTGGGTGTGCGTGTGTCAAGGGTTGGAGAGTGCAGCGGAGCGCTCCGGAACCTGTGCGAGCGAGGCCCGAAGGCCAAGCTTGGCCGGCTTCGCGGGCTGCCGGGCCGCAGCTCACGGTGCCCTTCTCTCTGTCTGTATCTGCCGTCGGCGACGCGGCCACAGCGAGCGACGTGCCCCAGGACGGGCTGCTTCTGCACGGCCCCTTCGCGCGCAAGCCCAAGCGGATCCGCACGGCCTTCTCGCCCTCGCAGCTGCTGCGACTGGAGCGTGCCTTCGAGAAGAACCACTACGTGGTGGGCGCCGAGCGGAAGCAGCTGGCCGGCAGCCTCAGCCTCTCCGAGACGCAGGTAATGAATGGTCCGCGCTGCGCCCGTGGGCCAGGTGGAGGTGGGCCGGGCGGGTGCCGGAGAGGCCGGCCTCGCCCCCCAGCCGGCCCCGGCTCCTCCCGCCACCCCTGCGGCGCCCCCGCCATGACTGCCTTCCCTCCGACTGCGTACAGCCTCGAAGGGGCAACAGGACTTTTATTAAGTACTAAGGACCTACCCGGAGGCTGGGATCAAACCTTATTCCGACCCGGCTCACACAGCCCACGGGAGGTGCCAGCTGTCAGGAGGCGGCGGGCGCCCTCGGGTGCCGGCCGGGCGCGGAACACCCACGCCGCGGTCACTCCGCGCCCGCCCGGGCCCTCTGGTGTCGTCTCAGCCCTGCGGTGACTGCAGCCCTTCTCCCGCCACTGTTCTGGGGGCGCTCGGAGGTGTGTGCGGTGCCCAGGCCTGTCCCGTACTGGCTCCGCTGCCATGCAGGGGCGACGGGGGCGAAGGCCTCGCGGTGGGGAGAAAGACCACGGGTCCTCGGGCTATAAAGAGCAGAAGGTTAGCCGGGAGTGCGCGCCCTTGCCCGGGGTCCGAGGCCGGCCCTGGTCTCTGCTCAGGCGGACTGGCACTGCGCTGAAACGGCGGTGTGTGTGTGCGGGCGTCGGCGGGACCTGGAAACGGTGGGAAAGTAGATTCTGGTATTCAGGGCCTGTTTTCATCACTTGAAGGGCTGTTGAGTTGGGGAGGGAATAAACTGCGGTGGCATTGAAGGAATTTGAACTGGATGAAATTACAATCACCACGTAGTGTTTTTGTAATTGATTTTAAAGAATTAAAGAACTAGAAGGGAAGTATAGGGAGGCAGATTTGGCCTTATTGTAAGTAAAGACTTTGGCATAAATAAATGTTGTCTGGAAGCACCGCTAAAGCTCTCGGTCCGCCCGGAGTCAAGCGCGCTGGGGTGGCTGGTTGCTGCCCTGGAGGCGAATTTCTGTAACTAGGTAGGCTTTGGGAGACCTTAACTCCCTCGCGTCCCCGACAGCTTCCATACTCGCAAAGAGAGAGGTCGGCTGGCGGCCCAGCAGCTCTCGCCCGCCTCCGGCATTTCATCTTCTGCTCCTTTTTCTGCTCTCCTCTCACACCACCATCCTCCACCCGGGTCCCGACAGAGAGATGGTGCCGGGCTGGGGGCGGGGTTGGGGTGTGTGTGTGCAGCCTGGGGTCTTCTGGGTAGCGAGGCTAGATAGAAGGCTTCATGTGGGAATCCAAACCCAACTTCGTCCCCGGCCCCGACCTCACTCTTTCCCGCTCACGACGCATGTGGGTATCTATGTCCTACCTGTCTCATGCCCTGTTTCATCAGTGCATTGCTCCCGTCTCTGCGGCACGACCCGGGCTTTTTCAGATTTGCTAGCCGGTCTGTTCTAACTGCAGAGATCAAGCTCACAAAAAAACGGACTTAAATTTTAAAAACGTTTTTTTTTTTAAAAGGTATTTTTAAAAAACAAGTTAATAAAATAACACCCACTTTTCCCTCTTCGCAAACGTTTTAAAATTTTTGTTTAAAACAAGGTGTCATTTAAGAATGGTATTTATAGTACCTTCATTTAAATTTATTAGTTATTAAATTTAATTGCAGAAGTGTAAGAAAACAAAACCATTTATGTCCACCACCCACAGATTAACACTTGTTGAAATAATGTCATTGTTTTTAAACCTCCATTTTTTTAGTTCAGTGAGAGCATTTTTAATTGACCTTCTTTCAACTGAACTTATCTGCCTGTCAATATTTGGGCCTAACAATGCCAGTTAGTAAACCTAATGCTTGTTTCCTCTCATTTTTATTAGAAGGTGCTTAAACATATATTTAAAAGAAAACCAGATAGAAAATAAAATGGATCCAGCTTTGTTAACTATCAAAACTCATGGCTAATCTTGTTGCATCGATAAATGAGCTGGTTTAAGCATATGAAAGAAACAAAATAATAGAACTGTAGGATATTTGAGCCTGAGAAACCTCCTTGTTAGAATCCTGTCTTTCCAGGTGAGGCCTTTAAGATGGAGAAATGAGCTAGGCAGAGCTCCCCAAGCAGGCAAATGGGATTTCAGTATTTGCCTCCCTGCTAACTGTGTGACCTTGGGCCAGTTACTCAACTTCTCTGAGTTCTGGTTTCATCGTTCATAAAATAGGTTTAAGGATCAAAGATACCTAACTTGAACTCAAATAATATTCATTAGCATCCCCAGTACTTCTCTCCCCTTTGCTGAAAGTAATATGTCAAATTATTGTTATAATAAGGTCTCCACCTGGAATTACTGATTCTTAGTTCAGTCTCTTTCATCAGCAGAGCTGCTTTCTGTCCCTTTTGTAACTATCATTTGGACCTAGGCTATATAATTAACTAATTATCTATCCATCTCGCTGTATTTGCCAGGCAAACTTACCTGTCAAATCTAGCTATCAGCTATTTGTCAAGCTTCAGTCATTCCCATCAGCCCCCTGCCATCTATTTCTACTGTCAATATCTATATCTGTCTCTCAGAGCTCTCTGTTCTGTCCCTCACAGATAGCTATTTTATATCTAGCCATATACTTCTGTCTACTCTCATTAAATTACCTCCACAAAGCTGGTTAATTTATATTTCCTATTTATTATTAATTCTATCTTTCCTGTGAACAATAATTCCTATTTACCCAACTGTTGGTTATCTCTTTATCATCTACTCTATTTTACCTTCTATATATCTACCATCCATGTCAAACTTCCATCTCTACAGATCTTTAGCAGCTGACAGTATATGCATATGTCTATAATGGTTATCATCTCATCAACTCTTGCTTTGTCTTTTATTCTGGGCCTCAGTTCCTGATCTGTAAGGTTGAATAAAATGAACTCCAGGGTTCTTTCTAGCCCTGAGCATCTGGCTTATCTATATTCTATTTCTCTGTATTTCTGTATAATCTGTCTTCCAGGTTCTCAGGACTCACAGCATATCTCCTGCATATCACAATATATGTAGGATTTTGCTATTGTTTAATAACCTGCCATGCCACCTGTCAGACTATATATACACTGGTTGCATCCATCTCTCAAAGAAATCTTAAAATACGGATTCCTAGAGCCTGCTCAGGAGGTTCTCTTAGGAGTTCCAGGGTGAGACCCAGGGAAGTTTATAAAGTAGCTCTCTGGGTGATCCTAATGAACAATAGGCCTGAGCATCTCAGCTCTGGGAGACAGAGGGCAAGCCTTCCTTTTTCTTGCTGTGCTCCAGGGCCAGTTCAGTGACCAGCGAGGAGTAGATGTTCCATAAACATGTACTGAATGAGTGGGCAGTTTTCTCTTGACTTGTGTACTTATCCATATGCTAATTTTATCAGTCATTCCCCTTAGTCTTTGGCATGACTGCTCCCTTTCTGTCCCTCTGCTTCTGTGATTCCCTTGCACTATCATAGCTGATTGTTGATCAGTCATAGGTGATGGAGTTTTATTGACCAATTCATGGATAAAACTTCAGGGAGGGTTAAGCAGATCGGTGTATGGGTTCAGAGTTCAGGGGTATCTGTATGCCCAAAGCTCTAGCATGGGATGCTCTGGGTAGGCAACCTGAGCTTTTTAGTTGGGCTAGGGCTTTAAATTGGTTGAGAGTGGAATTAATGGCGCGGGTTAATCCAGGAGGAGGAAGGAGGGGCCCTGGGCAAGGGCTAGTTCTTCCTTCTAGCTCTTTGCTCCTCTCTGCTGTAGCGCAGCCCAGCAGTCTGACCAGGGTGAAGGCCATCTAAGATTCAATCCTGGTGGCCGGTGGGGCAGACCTGGGCCTGGGTTAGATCAGACCCTCGAGTTTGAGTGAACTTGTGTGTGTGTGTGTGTTTAATGAGCATATGTAACATATGTGTGAGGCTTCTCTCATGGCTCAGCAGTAAAGAATCCACCTTCAATGCAGGAAACATGGGTTTGATCCCTGAGTCGAGAAGATCCCCTAGAGGAGGGCATGGCATGAAGTAACTGGCCCAGGGTCACACAGTCAGTTAGCAGGGAGACAAATACTAAAATCCCATTTGCCTGCTTGGGGAGCTCTGCCTAGTTGATTTCCCCAATCCAGTATTCTTCCCTAGAGAATTCCATGGACAGAGGAGCCTGGAGCACCACAGTCCATAGGATTGCAAAGAGTTGGACACGACTGAAGCAACTTAGCACACATGCATGAACATATGTGTGCCCGTAATGTGGAGGACATGTGGGCTGAGTGTGATCAGTGCCCAAAGGTCAGGTGCTATCATAGGTACGCATGGCATGGAGCACCTCTGTGAGCTTCTGTGCATGGTCGGGGGGAGCACATTAGTTTTAAGGGTGAGGGAGAGAAAGCATTTGGTTGCTCCAGCTGATGGATTTGTCAGTATTTCTAGCTGCTCCTCCAACTCCAGACAGTTCAGGAGGTGTTTCTTGACCTACCCTGGCTGAGTTTAGCTGAATTGTGAGGGAAAGGGATGCAGAAATGTGGTCTCTTGGCCTTGGAGATTCCTCAGACAGTGGTAGGGCATGCAAGGGGTGAGTGACTGGAGTCCTATTGAAGCCACAGCTGTGGACTGAGGAGGTCAGGGGAGATTACATGGGAGGAAGGCTCCTGGAAGACCACAGCCATGGAGACAGGAGGGCCGTCTAGACTGGTGGGAAGAAAGGGGGAGGGTTTGGGATTAAGATGGTGTGGGAGCTATTGAGTGTGGCTGCCTTCTTACGGCCCAAGAGCATGGGTGGGGGCGATCTTAGGACGCAGAAGTTTGTGGTCACCTGCTTATGGGTTTTCCCCGGAAGGGCATGGTAAGGAGACTTCTCGCCTGGGATATCTCCCTTTGGGGGAAGGATAAAAGGGAGATATCCAAGGAACTTGAATTTTTAGGAAAGGTTACTGGCTCACCGTGTGTTCTGAGATAGATTCATCCCTTCCCTAAGTCTTGGCTCTTCTCCAAGAACTTCTGCACCTCTGAAGGTCCAGGAGTCCAGTGGGAGGCAGGAGAGGACAGGAGAGATAAGGGAGGCTGGAGTGGTTCTCTGAGGGGTGTGGTCCTGAGAAGATAGGCGAATCTTGTGATGTCTCCCTGAGAGTGAAGGCATCCAGGGTAGACTGAGAGAGGAGGAAACCAGAAAGCTTAGGAAGAGTTAGGACTCTGGTTGATGAGGAGCCAGAGGCAACGTCAGTTTGTGGGAGTGAGAGGTGAGCTTAGCATGGCATTGGGCTTGACCTTGAGAGTGGGAGCAGTTCACGTGGTCAAATGTTAGGAAGCGGATCCCCAGTGGAGAGGGCAGGGAGGCGCGCTGAGGAGTGGCTTGATTAATGCCTCCCAGCGTCTGTCTAGTCTGAAGATGACAGACTAGAAAGAGTGCTGTGTCTCTGTGTCTGAGGGAGACAGAATAGAAGGACACGGGCTTAAATTAAAACAGAGGAGATAACAGTAGGACATAAGGAGAAACCTCTTGTATCAGAGTTACAAGACTCAAATGCCCCTGATAGAGGATTTTTAACTCTTTGAGGAGAGGACAGGTATTCACCTGAAAGTGTGCAGGGGCCCAGATAGGACGGGCTAAGACTGGGGAGTGGAGGAAAAGAAGGGATCCAGACCTGGTTCATTCAAAGGTAGTCTGAAACATTGGCTGGAGCTATAGTTTGCTTGTTTGTAAGTTCATCTGTCCATTCACTCGCGTACATCTTCATTCATTGGTGTATCCAGTGATCAGTCCACTAGTGCTTTGGTACCTTCATTCATTCATTTATCCATACCGGTTTCACCTGAATCAGTCAGTCAGCCTAATTCAAGCTGACCCTTGTCCCCTCAACAATGGATCTTCCTCTCCACCTTCCCCCTAGAAGTGGTTAATTCAGTCCACAGCTGAAAGAATTAGGAATTGACCCTCTTATAGAAGTGGCCACTGAAGTAAGCCAAGAAAGGATCCCATCTCTCTAGCAAATTTCCAAACCCCTTTTCCAGTTAAGAGTCCAATCCCTCTACCATTGATTTTCCCCTGTTTTCCAGGTGGGCACCAGTGCCTCTTTCCTAGAGCATAGGGCTCAGTCACTTCACCTCTGCCCTGCCAGCTGAGTATACCTGGAACATGCCCACTGGGCCTCCAAAGCCAGCTAACACACCACTTTTGTTCTCCAGGTTCCCATACTGTCTGATGAGGAGACAGAGGTTTGAGCAAATAAATTAACACGTTGCTGGAGTCACTGTCATGGAGACAGAGAAAAGCACTAAGGAAGTACAGACAGGCAACGGGCCACGTCCGGGGACAGGGAACAGAGTTTCAAAGGCTAAGTAAGAGTGGTCCCGGTGGTGTAACTTGGACAGAAGTGGAGACTGTTGGAAGGATCTTGCTTATCAGAAAGACTGAGAGACATTGAGTATGGTAGGGACTTAGAAGGCCACAAGGAACCTCTCTCCAAACCCAGAGGGTTCAGAGGTGTGTGAGGGCTTCCCCGGTCAGAAAGCCAAGTGTGCCTTGGGCTTAAAGAAAGGTGAGTAGCATGCCAGTGTTGGGGGCAGGCAGCCTCCCAAGGCCCTCTGCCACTGAGCTGGTAGCCACGTTATGTGACCTGGCTCCTTTCTAGGTCTTCTGTCCTCTAGGGAAGGAGTTCTGGGATGACCCCAGATTTGCCTGGCTGGACTGGAAAGTTCATGGGGTGTCATTCTTAACTCTTCCCACACTTGGGCCCAGTTCCTTTTCTTTGGCCAAATAAAAAATTACTATTAATTGTTACAAGTAAGCATTAAAGAAAAGTCAGAAGTGTGGAAAGAAGACAGGTCCCCCATACTTTGGGTACATTTCCTTCTAGTCTTTTTTCCCCTATGCATAGGCTTTGTTTTTCCATGGCTGTGATCACACTGTGCCCAAACTGTGCATCCTGCCGTTTTCACTGATATCACTAAGTCATGAGCATCCCCTTGCTAGTACAGTCTTGGTAAACAGCATCTGGACACTCAGCCCAAGGCTGTTCTCCGGAAGATAGCCAGGCTGCCTGGGAAGAGAGTTTTCGTCCCCGTTTCTAGAGAGCTGCCTCCTTGACCGTAGTGTTTTCATGGAGAAAATACTCAGAATTGCTTTTCATTTGGGTTGGCCAGGAAGCTGTCCCTGGTGTGAAAACATACTCTGTGCCCCAAGTTCCACCACTGAAGCTTTCACTCTTTGGGCCAGTGATGCTGGGCAAGGGTGGCAGGCTAGGCCCATGCAACTAGAGGTGAGTCTCCTTTTGGAAGGAGACTTGGGAATGCATGGGGGAGGGAGAAGGTGCAGAAAGGGCCCTGTGTTCCTGGTGCTGCCCCAGATGGTGCATCACCAGGCTGGCCATGCTTAGCCCTCAGCCAGCCCCTGGGGCTCTCAGGAATACCGCCCCAGCCCTGCATCCAGGCCTGAGTCACACACACGCCTTGCACAGGCTGGGCGAGCTCACCCGCCTACGGGCTGGCACAGTCACAGTGGGCTCCAGGGTGGGGGGCAGGGGCCAGGCTGGCTGCCAAATGGTTGTGCCGAGAACCACCCAGGGCCCAGCCAGCCCTGTGCCTGAGGAAAGGTGGGCACGGAATCCAGAAGCCCTGCCCCTGGAGCATCTGCCATCTTCTCCATCTATCTGAGCTGGGACATGCAGGCAATGGTTTGAATCCAGCCCTGGAACTGAAGGAAGGAGGCCTCCCCTCACTCCGTCCACCAAGGCCAGTCATCTCTTCCTGTCCGTGTGGCTGTCCTGTGTAGCACGGAGCGCTGGCTGCCCTCATACCCACCCTGGTGCTCGGAAACCAACAGGCAGGACCAGTGGTGCCATGGAGGCCCTGGGAGGGGCAGGCTCCACGGAGGGAACAGGGGGCAGTGTCTGCAGGATGGGAAGGCGGGGCATCCTGAGCATGAAGCTGCCCCCTGGGCCTGCGTGCCGGCCCAGCTTTGGCTGCCGCTCCGGGCTTTGTGGCTAAGGCCTGTGCTTTTCACCCATTCTCAGGGAGCAGGGACAGATCTGTGTAGTGTCTCTGAGGATCGCCTTTAGCTGCCCCCCTACCCCAGGATTCAAGGTTCTCCCTTTAGTAGTCACTGCTGTTGCTGCAGCGAGGTGCTTACGGTTGTCCCACACACATGACCTACCGCTCACCACCTGTATGGGCGCCACGGGTCACTCCAACCGCAATTGTCTGCGTCTGTCTTAGTTGCTTCAGTCATATCCGATTCTGTGTGACCCCATGAACTGTAGTGCTCCAGGATCCTCTGTCCATGGGATTCTCCGGGCAAGAATACTGGAGTGGGTTGCCATGCCCTTCTCCAGCGGATTTTCCCAACCAGGGATCGAACCCGCGTCTCTTATGTCTCCTGCGTTGGCAGGCGGATTCTTTACCACTTGCTTTTTAAATGTGCTGTTATTTCAGGAAACCCTCCATGCCTCATAACCCTGCCCCCTTGGCACCACCTTCCCCAGGTATCCTGTGAACAAAAGCCCAGAAGGTGCCCTAAAGCTGTAAAGGGCCCCAGAAAGCATCTCTCTTATGCATGAGGGACTTAAATCCAGAGAGGGGAGGGAACACAGCAGATGATCAGCACTCAACCCCTCTCGCCAACTCTGAGGGCGATCTGGTCTGGCCTGGTGCTGCAAGGCCAAGAAAAGGACTGTGTAGTCAGGAGGAGTTGACAAAGTGAGGTTTTCTCCACACTCCTCAAGAACTAAAACTATAAAGCTAGTGAAGGACCAGGACGATCCTCCCAGATCATGCAGGAGAGGATGTTAAGGGCTGTCGTGTGCTGGGCACTGAGCAAATGCTGGAGGAGGCGGGAGAAGGGATGGATGATGAGAGATGGGACCGAGTCTGGGGAGGCTTCCTAGAGGAAATGGGCTTAGCATCATGGGCCCGCCCTGCCTCCACATCACACAGGAGAGTTGTTGGGCTCCGACCCCTCCCCTTGTCAGGGCTCTCACTGCCTGACATGAGCTGGGAGGCTCTCTGTGTTTAAGAAGGAGCTCACTTCTGTCCCCTGGTATTTCTCCCAGCTATTCCTTGTGTGACCTGTTCCCACATCTGGATGGGCTGCAGGGGCTGGTGATGTGGGGGCAGCAAGTCCAGAGCACTGGGTGGGATGCAGACACCCCGATGTGTAAGGAGGATGAGGCCTCCATTGGTGGATTTCAGACTACCCCGAGGAGCTGGCACCCAAGGATCCAGGACTCCCCAACCATCCAGCTCCACCTCTGAGGCGGGATGGAGGATTCTACCTGAGGTTACTAAGACAGGCTCCTCTTGTGAGACAGACTGACCTGGACAGTATGAGAGGCTGGCGCCTTGAGCAGTGGGGTCTCTGGGCCTCAGAGTGCTCCGCTGTCCTGGACACTGCCCTTGGCAGGAACAGCGCCTCTGGGTTAAGTAGCTGTGTCTGCTCTGCCTCTTCGTGCTGCTCTGAGCACAGGGTTGACTTTGGGGTGGGGCTCACCCTAACCATCCAGACCCATATGATGGCTGCAGGAACCAGGATGCGCGGCAGCTCCAAGACCCCCTCCCTCTCCTCTGTTGCTGCTGCTGCTTCTAAGTCGCTTCAGTTGTGTCCGACTCTGTGCGACCCTAGAGACGGCAGCCCACCAGGCTCCCCCGTCCCTGGGATTCTCCAGGCAAGAACACTGGAGTGGGATGCCATCTCCTTCTCCAATGCATGAAAGTGAGAAGTGAAAGTGAAGTTGCTCAGTCATGTCTGACTCTTAGCGACCCCATGGACTGTAGCCTACCAGGCTTCTCCGTCCATGGGATTTTCCAGGCAAGAGTACTGGAGTCGGGTGCCGTTGCCTTTTTTGCCCCTCTGTTGAGGGGACAGCAAAACAGCCCCTCTCAGGCCCACTGTGCCCTGGCCCCCCTCATTTGCATCTGGAAGGGAAGACCTCCAGACCCATCAGGTGGCACCGGCCAGCGGAGACAACCCTGGTCTCGGTTTCCCCATCCAGCTCCCAGCCCAGCCTGAAGGCTGAGTGGCTGCTGGGGGCTTGCTGGGTGTTTCTCACCTGTGCCCCTCCCTCCCCGGCCCAGGTGAAGGTGTGGTTCCAGAACCGGAGGACAAAGTACAAGCGGCAGAAGCTGGAGGAGGAAGGGCCCGAGTCGGAGCAGAAGAAGAAGGGCTCCCACCACATCAACCGGTGGCGCATTGCCACGAAGCAGGCCAACGGGGAGGACATCGACGTCACCTCCAATGACTAGGGTGGGCAGCCGCATCCCACCAGGGCAGAGTGCCACGCGCTGCTGGCCAGGCCCCCCCACCGGTGGGCCCAGCAGGACTCTGGCCACTCCTCGGCCGGGCTGCGTGGAGGCCTCAGGTCACGGCCCCGGAGGGCTCGGAGCCTGGGGCCACCACCGACAGAGGGACAAGATATGGGCTGGCTGAGGCCCAGGACTGCTCGACCTTCTCCTTGGAGAGCCTGCCCGCCTGGGCAGTGCAGCCTCCCAGCCACTCTCCATTTCTCTTATCTCCTTTTCGTTTTGACGCATTTCTGTTTTAATTTATTTTGCAGGCACCCGCTGTAGTTCTTAGTGATCCCCTTGTGTCTCCCTTCCCTATGGGAACAATAAAAGTCTCTCTCTTAATGACATGGGCATCCAGCTCCAACCCCAGAGCCTGTGAGCCTGGGGTGGTGGGTTCTGGCTCTGAGAGCCACAGGGGGAACTGGCTGAGCAAGCTTGTTCAGGGCCTGGGAATCTGGACGGGGCCTTGGAGACTCAATCCACTGACTCTTCTCTTTTGATGGTGCTTGACCCTGGTCTCTAGCTCCAACTCCACAGCAAGAGAAACTGAGGCTAGACGTAGGGAAGAACCACTCTGTATTCTGAGGGAGGCTATGCTCAAGTCTTCCCAAACTTAATGAATGGTGGGAATCAGGCCCAGGTGGGTCAAGGAGGAGACAGCATCCATACTTCTCCATGCATGGAGCTCTGGTGACTTCTCCAGTCAAGGGAAAAATGCGGCTGGGTAAAGGGGGCATCCTTCCCAGAGGTGACCACCTCTGCCCCAAGTCCTGCCCCACCAGGATGCTCTCCTGCCCCTGCAAAGCCCCTCTGGGTGGATGAAATCTTCAGAGACAGGGCTTCAGGCTGAGCTTGCAACTGGTTCCTGGGAACTTAGGGCCTTCCAGCCTGGGCAAGAGCTCGAGGCAGGGCCCACCGATCTCTAGTTCATCTGCCTCCAATTTGTTCACTTGTCTTTCCTGCTTGTCACGCAGCAAGGTTTCCTTCATCCTAAGAAAACCTCTGTTCGTAACCTGTATCCCGTGCCTCTGGCCCTTACCATGGCCAGACCTGCCTCTACTGCTCCATCTCGCACGTGATCCACACCCCTGCTCCCCACCTCTGCCTCCCCACTGGGTGGGAATTGAAGACTGTCACCACCCATGGTTACTGCCACCCCCGGCCCAACTCAATGCCCCCCATCTGGCTTCACTGCTCTCCATCTTAGGCCATTCCCTCCTAGGCTCCCCCACCCCTCCCCGCCTTCATCCCAGTGCCTCTGATGGCTCTTCCTGCCTTTCTGAGTCCTCCCCACCCTTATCCCTGTCCTGTCCCCTCTGTCTACCCCAGGGTCAGTCCGTGCCCCACCCGCCTCCCTTGCTGTGCCGTCTGCCTGGGCCTTCGCACCCACCTCCAGGACTTCTCTTTGGTTCCTGGTCAATGCCACCAGCTGACCTCTGCTGAGCTGCAGACCCACGAGCAGCCTGCCTGCGGCACCCCATGCCCCCCAGCACCTCGTGCCCAGCTGACTCATTGCCCTACCTGTTCTCTAGGACTGCCCACCTTTGCCAACAACCAAGGTTTCTTCTACCTTGGGAAGCAATGTAAATGGATCCCAGGGGTTTGAGTTGGGAGGGGAGGAGTGGGGGGCATAATGAGATTTGTGTGGATGTCAGGGATGAGGCCCACTTCAAAGGAGCTGTGCTGTGCCTAGGGCTCTCTTCCTCAAGCCCAAATAGGAACACACTGCCCCGTGCTCAGCCCCCCACTCTGCTCCCTTCTTTCCCGCCCTTGGCCTCTCCTCCTTCACTCCTGGTTTCCTCTGCTTCCGTCTCACCCACGTCATCCCTGTCGCCCAGTGAGCGAGGGGTTTTGCCTGTGCTGTGCCTTTCCTTAGCCTATTCTTGGTACCTTGAATGTCCTGGGGGGTTGATCAATGTTGAAGTTGTTGAAAAGATGTCAAAGGCCAAGCTTTGTTGCTTGAGGCACATGAAGCGATCTAAGCACAGAAGGTCCTATTGCTGGGGCCTGTCAGTGTCTCTCGGGGGTCCAGTCAATGCCAGAAACCTAAGGGCCGTGTTCCATCCCAATGCCTCCCTCCTAAACATCAACCAGGAAAATGCTTCCCTCACAGCCTGAAAGTCCTAACCTGGGTAAGTCCAGTTGAATCTCACAGTGAACTCTCGCTCCCGGACAGGCAGGATAACCTCTGGGGAGCATGTATTCGCAGACAGGGTGAAGGTAAGAAGAGGAGGCTTTTTTTTTGGCCCTACCAGGGGTGGAGGAATGGGTAAACTCTTCCTCTCTCACTTGGTGGGGGAGGGGATGCAGGACGATCACAGCAGAGCACCCCTGTCATCCCCATAAAGGGCTGGAAAGGACTCGAGGAAACCTGCCCATCTTCCCGGGCCAGGCCTGCAGGGGGCGGGGCGGGAGTCCCCGCGGCACTCCCATCCATGCCCCATGTTGTGCCTCTCCCCACAGACGGTAAATATTGGTGTTGTGACTTCATTAATAAAGGCTTCTGTGAGCCTGAAAAACATGGAATCAGGATGAACTATTTTCTGAGCTGTGGGCTTGCCAGGTTTGCTAATTTGGGAGTTTTTGGGCCCTCTCCAGGGAACAAACCAAAGTCTCTCTCGAAGAGACACAGATGCAGCGGGAAGGGGAGAAGCAGCGAGGAATGATGCTCCCTTCCCTCCCCCAACCACGCCTCCCGCTGGAGATCAGGGCCCTGCGGAGGTGAGGACCAGGTCGAGCCCCGCCGGCCAGACAGGACCGCTCAGCAGGCCTTCCCTGGGCAAGTCGACTCAGTCGCAGCCCTCGGTCGGGCTGGCCTCCCAGGGCCCACAGAGTTCCACAGGCTGAGCTACTGACAGCACCTTGAGAAGCCCAGGGGCACATGGCTGAGGTGGAGGGACGCAGGGAGCTGTCCTCAGGTCTGGTGGCCTGTGCGGCGTGCCTCCCGCCCAGGGCATGATCTTCGCATGTTCCCTTGTCCGTGGGACTTTACAGGCCTGGTCCCTCGGTCTCTGCAGCCATGGTTGGGCTCCTCCCTACAGGTGCTGGGATCTCTTCCTGTGGGGCTCGTGGAACCCTCACTCATAAACTGTGTTCTTCTGCCTGGGAGGGAGCCAGGCCGGGGCCCACAGGCCTCTCTGGGGGCGCTGCTCAGGGCAGCCCCCGGGGGAGGGGAGGAAGGCCAGCAGGCTGAGCTGTGCGGGGCCCAGCCAGCTTTCCTGTCAGACAGGCGCTGCCAGTGCGGAGCCAGACATCGGGAACAGGTTTAACCAATTACCCGAGCGCCCCATCTGCTGTCTGGGGCGCGTGTGAGGGTGAGTGCGTGTGAGGGTGTCTGGGAGTGTCTGGTGGGGCTGTGGGCGTGCTGCATGTCACTGTGACCATGGGGGTGTGTGTGGGTGTGTGGCTGTGGGTCCCAGTCGGCCCCCTCAGTTGTCAAAGACTGTGGCTCCTGGCTCCCGGTCCTCCCAGATGTCCTGAACCTCCTCTCAAAACCTGAGGGTCTACACCCATCCAGCACCCCAACCTCTCACCCGCTTTGTCCCTCACCACCACCCACTCTTCGGGCAAGTCAGAGCCCAGAATCCCACCTGCTTTCTGATCCCACGTTCAGATGTCCGTTCCTCTCAGACCACATGCTCTTTCCCGTCACTCACGTGATTTTCCTCTCCATCCGTGCTCTCACCTCACGGGCCCCTCCATCCTCTGACATCCCCTGGTCCTGCTGTTCCTTAGTTGCACCTGGAGAAACCACACACTTGCTTGAACCCGTTTTCCCACCTGCCCTGGCAGCTGAGTCCATGAGACCATCGGACCAGCGAGCTACATGGTGCCCCTCTGCTGAGATTTCACCCCATTTATAGGTCCATTCCTGTTCTCCATGGTGTGTCTCAAACCTCTCCCCAGGGTTCTCCCCGAAACCCCTTTCCTCCCTTACCCTCAGCAGAGGAACTTACTTCCATCTAGAAGCGGTAGAAGGGAGCACCTTCGTATCAGCCAGGGGCCCAGTAGAAAGAGAGGGTCTCTTCAAACGGAGCACTTTGAAGAGAGTTAAATAAAGGGGAATCAACACCTTTTGGGAAACCAACAAGAGATGTTGCAGGACCCCAGGACTAGCAACAGTTGGGAACCCATGTGGCCTTCAGGCCTGAAGAGGCCAAGCAAGCGCAGGAACAAGTGTCAGGGTCTAAGAGGACAGTTGGATGGAGGGGGGCCCCAAACAGGAGCTACAGACTTTAGGAGCACGAAGCCCACAGACTGCAGGGAGGTTCGGAGGGGAGAGCTCCAGTCTCACTCTCCTCTGATCCTCCAGTCTCCTTCTGGTGACTCCCAATGGCGGGAGCCAGAGAGCAAGTCCGTATGAGTCAGCCTCCTGGGACGGACTGTGGGGGGAGACGGTTGCAGAGTGGATCTGGAGGGGCCAGGGAAGCTAGCCTCCATGCCCCACCAGCTTCCCGCCCTCAGACCCACACCTCCTGCATCCAACCTGTTCTCTCCTCTTGCCTCTTGTTACCACTCCCTGCCACCCTGGAGACCCCACTTCTGGGGTGGGGTCTGACCTGCCCTAGACGTGCAGACCTGCCCAAGAATCTCCCTCCTAGAGCCCTCGCTTAACCCCATGTGATACTGGCAGTCATTGGGAGTCCTGCTAAGTTCTTAACCCATGGAGATCTGTGGCCATGACCACACTCCACTGAGACCATTCTCTCCAGGTCTTCCCAAGACACACCTTGGTCTTCATTTTCCTTCAACTCTCAGCTTCTATTAAATACCCGGACAGCCTCTCCTACTTGAAGCATCCTCATCTCTTGTCATCTGGGATGCCACACCCTACTCATCTTCCTCTTTCTTCTTGTATTAGTCTGTTAGGGGTGCCACAACAAGCACCACAGACTGGGTGGCTTAAACAGTAGCATTTTTTTTTTCTCATAGTTCTAGAGGCTAGAAATCCAAGATCACAGTGCCAGCAGGGTTGTTTTCTTCTGAGGGTTCCCTCTTTGGCTTGCAGATGGGCGTCTTCGTGTTCACCTGGTGCTCTCCCTCTATGTGTGACTACATCCGAATTTCCTCTTCCTATAAGGACAGTAGTCATACTGGTGAGATTTGGGCCCATCCTAATTGATCTCATTTTAACTTAATTACCTCTTTAAGGATTGTACCTCCGAATGGAGTCACATTCTGAGATATTGCAGGTTGGGACTTCAACATACTTGGGAGACATAGTTCAGCCCACAACACCTTTCTTGGGGCTGAGCTTCTTTGCAGTCCTCACAGATGGGGACCCCTGGAGGTTCCGGCCCAGGTCTTCCTCTTCTCCCTCTACGTACTCCCCCCCACTCCCCGCCGTGGTTGCCTCTGTTCCTTTAGCCCCAGGTGAAAAGTGAAAGTGTTAGTTCCTCTGCAGTGTCTGATTCTTTGTGACCCCACGGATTGTAGCCTGCCAGGCCCCTCTGTCCATGGAATTCTGCAGGCAAGAATACTGGAGTGGGTTGCCATTCCCTTCTCCAGGGGATCTTCCTGATCCAGGGATTGCACCCCAGTCTCCTACATTGGCAGGCGAATTCTTTACCATCTGAGCCACCAGGGAATCAATAAATGGACAACATGCCAATCTGCATCGATTGGGATTGGATACCCCACCCTGCTCCTGAACTCCAGACAGGCACTCCCAGTTGACTTCTGGCATCTTGACTTGGTTGTCTCACAGGAACCTCTAGTAACTTGCGGAACAGAATGCATCATTGTCTCTGCAAGTATGTTCATCCTTCTCTGCCCTTAGCTCTGAGAAATGGCACCACCATCTATGTCCTCAACTGACAAAGCCAGGAATCCAGGGCCATCTTGGACTGTCCTCTGCCATCCTTTCCACGTGAATCAGCAGGAGCTAAGCAGTCCTGAACCTCCTCACTTCTCTCCATCCCCATCCCATCACTTGGTCCAGGGTCCATCTTCCCTCACCTTGACTGCCACAGAGGTCTCTTCCCCAGTCTCCCCAGCAGTCTTGCCTGTTCACACTACCCTCTGCTCTGTTGACGGCTGAATATCCATTTCCCTACTTAAAGCCTCTAGTGGCTCCAGCTGTCTTCAGCATTACAGCTGCCGGCTCACTGACAGCTCCAGTGTCTTCCTGCAACTAGCCTCTGGAAGAGAGTGAGGGCCCTGCTGTACTGTCCGTCCCTCTGCGTGCACACACGTGAAGAGGCTGAGAGCCAGCCCGGGCGGCCGGGGGCTGATGGCAGCGCCCTTTCCTCATTTCCCCGCTGGATTTGTGTGGGGGTCTTCAAGGGGTGTCTGGTGCCTCTCCTTCCTTCTCTTCTCCCCTCTGCAAGGCCCAGGGAACTGGAGCAAGGTGGGGTCTCCAGATTCTAGCTCCGGTTGAGGAGCTGTCCTTGTCGAGAAGAAGCCAGGCTCTGACCTTGGACAGGCTGCCGGCAGCTTCCTCGGAGTGAAACGCAAACACTTCTGGGCTATTGCCTAAGAGACACACCTGATGCTGAGGGAAGCAAGGTCCTGGAGCATGAGGCCTTTCAGGGAACTCTGAGTCTTTCCTGTTTGGGGAGCTAATCAAGGGCAGTGGGATGGGTGAGATGGCAGGAGGGAAGCTCCATCCTGAAAATGAGGTTGGGCTCCCCAGCGCCTTGGGAAACTGTCACTCATCACTGCTTTCCTCCGCTGGCACTCTGACTCTCCTCCTAACCGTGGCCTGAGTGGGAGGAGGGAGGCCCTAGGGGCCAGTGGGTGGGGATGGGGCCAGGGGAAGCCACATTCCTGGAGTGTCAATGATCTCTGGGCTGGGCAGAAGATGAGCCCCCGAACTAGCTAAAAACAACAAACAGCTCCCAGGAGGGATTTGCGTCTGTCCAGAGAGTCAAGGATTTCCGTCCTGATGGCGGCCGTGGCCAGTGAGGCTCTTAGCAAATTCCCCAGAGACCAGACGGCCCCTGACCTAAAAGCATCACTTTGAGAACAGACCCCTCCCTTGTCCTTTTCCTCCTCCTACCCTCCTAGGGAGGCCCTGTGCCTAGGTAGGGGAGGCAGCAGCCCCTCTGACGCCTGGGAGGCGCGTGGAGAAGAGTCTGGGTGCGTTCCTCACCTGGTCTCTCCAGTACCAGTCCAGCGAGCAATGCTGTTCTTGACACTTTATACCCTTAGCCACACCAAAGTGTTGCTGGAGACGTTCCATAAACACCTGACCAAATGAATGGGTGAACGGAGGAAGTGATCAGCTAGAAGTCACAGTCATGCTGAGGCCAAATTGGAACCGGAACCCGGGGCTGCCTGACCACGAACCACACATCCACTACTGGCAGGGGAGGCCATCAGCTCCATCAGCTCCTCCCTGCAGAGGGCGGACGATGCTTGGAGGTCCCAGAGAAGAAGCCAGGCCTCACCTCCTCAGGAACTCTGGGAGCTGCCTGGAGCTGGAGGAGCTGTCGGGAGGTGGCCAAGGCTGGCCCTGAGGGACTGTGGAAGAGTCTAAAAGAGGCAGAGTTGCCAGGGATGGTACCATGCACACAATGGTACATGTCAATGCCAGGTAGCTTTCGACCTGGCGCACACCTCTCCCTCTGAAGTCCCTCCTGGCCCCCAGGCAGTCCAGAATGCATCCCCCCCGCAATGCCTCCCTCCTGTCTTCCGGCTATCAGCAGCTGAGCATCTACCAGAATCCCTTTTCTACTCATTTCCTTGCAGTGGGCCCTTAGTAGGTGCTCCATTTAGCACCCACTTTGTAAAGGGTCCCTTGGCAGAGTTTCACCTCACCCCCTCGTCCAGCTTTCTGCCCTCTCCTGCTCCTCCATCCTTCTGTCTCTCTTTCCCTATGGGCCTCCCAGCAGGCCTGACCCTCCTAGAGGATAGGTTTGCACCGTCCTCAGGGCCTTCCCACAAAATTCTCAGTCAGCTGTTGGCTGGTTGCCACTGTTTCCCCACCCCCACCCTTCCCACCCACAATTCACAAAGCCAAGCCCTGATGCCTTAAATCCATCATTTATTGCCCACAGCTCAATAGTATTACAGAAATCACAGAATTTGAGAAATTTTCTGAGAAGGTTAAAAAGACACTGCAGAGTACCCTGGGAGGGAACGCAGCATGTGTGCTGGTGCCTCGCTCACTCTGACCCAGGGCTGGAAAACCACCTTGCTTCCGTGCCCCGGCCCTTCTCCTCTCAGGCCATCAGGACAGGAGACCCGCTGGCTCACAGTCAGGGATTGAAACGGGGCCGGTCGGTCATCTCGACGTCTTGGGCTTTTAATCCCTGCGCGCTCAGATTACTCTCTGGGATAGCAGCAGGGTATCCCCCAGCCTGAGGGAATGTTTGAAGTGACCAGAGGAGGGTAGGCTGGGACATCAGGGCTCAAGAGTCAGTGGCAGGCATGCCCTGTGCTATGGCACAGCTGGGCCAGGCCCTGTCCTCAGTGGGTCCTGCCTCAGCCTCCATTCCAGATATGAACCAGTCTGCCCACGAGGCCTCTTGTCCTCTGGCCTCAGCAGAGTAGAGGGTGGATGCTGACCAAAAGTTTACCCTCACTGTATTTAATGCAGCCAGACCAGGACTCAGCAGCATGGCCCCCTGAACCTCTGTCACTATTACACTGAGCTATCAGGATCCTTTCCCACCCACCCCTCACTCCCCTCTCTCCAGGAGAAACCCCCTTAGCTCACATGAAATTGCATTGGGAGCATGACCAGAAATCACCCAGGAGACAATGTAAGTAGGTTATGAGATGCTGAGGCCACAGGGCTCCCAGGGTTGGGGCAGCAAGCACACAGACCGAGTTGGAAAGACCCCCGTCTCTGCCAGGGCCCAGGAGGGGATGGGAGAGGGGCTAGGGTGGGCAGTTTTGGTCCCAAGGTAAAGTGCAAAAGAACAAGACCCTGTGAGAGGTGGGGCAAGGTGAGCTTGAAGTGAGCTTTTCAAGAGAGGCCCCAGACATGCCCAGCCCCGAGTAGTTGGCACATTCCCATTACAGGGGGATTAGCGGAAACCACCTGCCCGTCCAACACTGCTCATGCCCTCCATGCTTGTCTCTGCCTTCTGCCTTTACTGATGGGCTGCTCCTTTGGAAAGTGAGGAGCCCTCAGAGCAGTATCCTGCAGAGCTAGCTGGGGGGCATCAGGGTTTGGCTGGGAGGAGAGAGAAGCAGGGGCTTCTGGGGGTACGCGGTGTCAATGCCTGTGGGAGGCCCACCTCACAACCACCCTGCCCTAAAGACAGGAAGAGCCGCCCATGGCCACGCACTTTCTGCCCTGCACTTGTCCTTTCCTGCCCCTGTGTGTGTTCATCTCTGGCCACGTCTCTCTCTCAGGGTGAAGTCACCAGGGGAGCATATCAAAGGCTCCACTCCAGCTAGGGCCAGGTGAGGGATGCCTGGAGGCCAGGCTTCCTCTTTGGGCCTTTCAGACGGGGGTGTGGCAGGGGGGTTATCCTGTTCATCTTCACCGCAGGCCCTGCTTCCCTCTGCAAAGCTCCTGCAGAGCTCTCCTCTTTCTGGCCTGCCAGTGGGAGCCAGCAGCAAGGGGCCTCAGAGACCTGTGCACAGTGAGAGGCGATGGCACGGGCAGGTGTGCACACGCAGGCCCAGGCAGGCACTCTGCCCCTGCTCCAGAACTGTAAGGTGTTTGGCAAAGGTCACGTGCTCCCAGGATGTTCACATACAGAAGGGCAAGGTTCCGGTGCCGAGGCCAACCGCTGGCCATTCCGAAGGAGCCTGCCCCATTCCCAGTCCAGTGTCCACACTGGGGATGTGCCTGGACTGCCCAGCCACTGAGCAGGACGGGCAAAGATGAAGTCTAGCTGAAACAGCAGGTGGGAACGCCTCCGTACAGTCCTCTGGTTCCAGACAGAGAGTGGAGACTCAGTGAAGGGAGTACACTTGTCCAAGGTCACACAGCCCATGAGTGCCAGAGCCAGGGCCCGCTGTTCCAGGGCTGACACTCTCAGGTCGATGCCTAGAGATCTGGGCTTTGGGCATAAGACCCTCCTGCTCGGGAAATTATGAGCTGGGTAGCCGACCTGGTGGCTGGAGATGACAGCAGGCAGCCCGGCTCCAGCCCCACCCTCGGCCCCAACACCCTGCTTCCAGCCTGTGCCTGGAAGGAAGACCTTCCCACAGAGGCCAGAATGCAGGCACAGTTTCCGCCAAATACTGCTCCTTCTTAGGGCCTCCTGCCTGGAGCCGGAACCATCTCGGGTCCCACGTGGATGAGGGCTCCATGTAGGGTGACAACAGCCTAAGTGTGTCACTGGGCTTCATCCAGAGGAATTGGTTTTGCAGGAGAGGCGTGAATGCAGGCTGGCCACACTCAGAGCCAGCTGCCCAAGGAATCTTCCAGTGCCCCTTGACTTCCTGGGCCACTTCCTGAGGAACTTCCTCACAGCTGGTTCATCTGCCTGCCTCCCCTCCCCAGCCCAGGCAGCCATCGGGCCTGGCCTCAGTAGCATCTTAAATCCAGCAGCCCAGCCACCAGGACCACCAGCTCCCAGGCCTTCTCCTCTTCCCACCACCTGCTGCCTCTGGGCAGCTGTAACCAAGGCTTGATTCTGATTAAAAATAAAAAAGAAACCAAGTATAAAAGGATCCTAACCCTACCCCGTGGGCACTCTACAATTTTTCAGCTTCACACATAATTGTGCTAAGTAGAGTTTTGACAACCCCACGTAAGGCCCAGAAATGCACTTGATTATTTTTTATAGTAAATGTGTCAGAATTCTTCTCCCTTATGTTAATTCATGAATCGATTAGTCTCCCTACCACTGTGGGGGGAGTGCTCCCCCAGGTGGCCTGGGACTGGGGGTGGGGGTCAGCTTGTCTCTCCCTGCAGGTGCAGCCCACAGGACTCCTTCCTTGCCCCCAACTCCGGGCCTGGACAACGCTCTGTCCCCAGGCCGGCCGGCCACTGCTCACAGTCCCTTGTTGTACACCACTGTCCGGCTGCTCGTGGCCTGGGCGATCTCAGGCTCTAACTGGCTTGTTTCGATCTGAGGAGAGAGTGAGAGCAGAGAGGAAAGGTGAGGGGACGGGAGGGAGGGGACAAGTGGGGAGCTGGGAGCAGCGGTCAGGACCTCCTGGTGCTGCCACTTCTCCTCTGCCCCCGGCCCCCAACCAGGGCCCATGCGTGCCACCTCGTGACGCATCTTCCTCTTTTCCTGCCCTTCTACTTAGGGGCTCACGACACCCCTTCCAGCCAAAGCTGTACCTCACCCGCTGCCAGCACGACCATGTAGGGGAAAGTCCTACCTTCTGAGTTCTCCGTCTCCCTCATCTCCAAGGACCTCGTCCCCCAGGGATGTTCCACCCAAACTCAAATCCAAACCCCACCCTCTTGCACCCCACCATCCTCTGTCCCTCCAAGCACCCTCCTCACTCTCCTATCTGCTTTCAGACCACCGACCCCAGCCCCAGACTCTCTAGAGCTGTCTTCACATCCTCCCCCTCCAGCTGGATGTGAGAGGCCACCACTTGAGCCTCTCCAAGCTGCAAGGCCCTTCACGCCTGACTGGCAGAAGGAGCAGCTCCATCACGCATCTACCTTCTCCCCACTTGAACCTGACCACCTAGCAGAGACTGCTCAGAGGTCACTGTCCTTGACTTTGGCTTGACCCTCACAGTGGCCAGAAAATCCCCACCCCTGGGCCATATGGTTGGTCAGCTCCATCTCCCATTCTCCGCAGAGGCCGCCTAAAGCCTCCTCTGCTCTCCTCAGCCTCCCCGCCCTCAGCTTCCCACTCATCTTCCTACCTTGGAGTGAAAACAGAAGGCCTCACGAGGCACCCCTCAGCTTCTTGTCAAACCCATGACCTACCTGTGTTCTCACTCTGCTCCGGATCTGCCCTCCTGCTGCCCCACTGTGGCTATCCCTGCCCCCGGAGGACCCCACACTGGAGACCACTGCCAGATGGCCCACCCTGTTGCCCACCTTTTCAGGGACTCCTGCTCATCAGCAGAGAACCTCCCATCTGACACCCTCCATTACCCCAGGTCGAGTTCCTGCTACCACTGGGGCTCTCTCCCCCCATAACAACCTCGCTTCTTTAAGGCATTGTCCACTCCTTTAAGGGCAGCTCCAGCTCCTCACCTCCCACTGATTTCCCAGCCCACTGCAAACCTGGCTTCTGTTTCCACTCCCCTCCACAAAAGTCTTTCTCTCCAAGCTTACTGCCAGCTCCCTTTTTGTGACACCTACTGGACGCTTCTCAGGGTCTGGGGGTCCCTCTTCCCTGCGCACAGCTCCATAGGTACTTCTACTCGACCCATCTAGAACAGAACTGAATTCCTTGTCTCTTCCTCCCCGACCCCAGCTTCACACCACCGTCCAACGGTGCTCTGGCCAGGGACCGCAGGTCTTCCAGACCTCCACTCTCTTTCCCTCCCCTCACTGTCTCACCCCTTCCAGCCCCTCTTCCACCACAGCCAGGGTGAGCCTTCTCAGCAGCAAGTCCGATCATGTCTCTCTTTGTTATGAAAGGGCTCACCGGCACCACTGCCCTCAGGGACCCAGACCCTGCCTCGCTCTCGCCACCCTGTCCGTGGGATTGGAGACACAGCACACCTGCCTATCACAGTGCCTCAGATACACTGGCTTATTCACACCCCGAGTCTTTGCCTGAGCTGCCCCTCTGCCTCTTCCTCGCCTGGCCTACTCTGAATCCCTGGTCCTCCGCTCAGCTTCCAGGCCGCTGCTTCAGATATCTTCCCTCATCCAGGCTGGGTGTAGCCACCTCTCCAGCCCCACACTTGCCTCCCTCTGTACACTTGTAGCACATGATTTGAGGCTGACTGCTTGCTCCTGCTCCTCTTCCCACGGTAGATCGCAAGCTCCATGAGGCAGCGAGTGCATGCTGCTGTGCATCCTGCATCCTCAAGGCCGGGAGACAGCAGGTGTTCTCAAGTGTTGAGTCAATGAGTGGAAAGAAGAAAGGCAGAAAGTACTGGGAGGGCGGGGTCCCCTGGGAGTCCCCACAGCAGCCCGGATGTTGACCCACAGCTCTGGGGGCTGAGCCAGTGGGGATGCCGGAGCCCCTAAACCTGAGGGAGCCAGGAGGGAGGCTCCGTGAGGAGCCCCGGCCTGACCCCTGCCGCAGGTTGAATCAGGAAGCACCAGTCAGCTCAGCTGAGCCTGGTCCCAGGTACGTGCTATATATCAAGACATGGCAGCCCTGGGGAGCAGGCAGGAGGTGCCATAGCCTGGCCCAGCTTTCGGAGAACTCAGGTCTGAGGCCAGACAAGAGTCCCTGTGGACTGCAGCTGGCAGGGACCCTCTCCCTGTGGTCTCTGGTACCCCGATACACAGCCCACTTGAGAAGGCCAAAGAGGCAAGAACCAGGCTCAGGGCCCAGGCCTCGTCCCCACCCGCTCTCCTTGAACCACCTCCTCCCTGCACACCCTGCTGGCCTCCGAGTCCTCTCCGCCCCACCGGCTCCCCTCGTCCCCATGCTGCCACTGACACAATGCACAGCGCCCACGCTTAAAAATCTAAATGCTTTTGAAAATGTTTAACCTAGTTAGACAAATTAGCAAAAATTTGTGCAAAACAATTTAGGTATTTAAAATATTCAATGTTTTTAAAAAACTGGAAAACTGTTCTTAGCTTTCAGCTGCAAAAACCAACAAAATATAACATCCCAGCAATCTTACCATGAGGTGTAACATAACCCTTCGGGAAAGCTGTTAAACAGCTACTGAGGCATCCTGGGAAATAGCACTTCATTTATTCAAATGCACATATGTCAGGCTTTTGCACCATATGTCATTCCAAGCTATTTACAGTAATAATTAAATCTTAATCAACGTTTAACCTCTGTAAAATGTTTGAAGAATCCTAATCACCCTTCAGACTGCACTAATGAAGGAGAAATATATAAACATAAAAGGAAAATGATGCATAGATATCACGCTGGAAAGAACAGTAATTGCAAAATTGTATTTCTTTTAAATATAATCAGTAAATGATGTAAAGTAAGCCAAGGAGTATTTTAAGTTAAGACATCTTGGATGTCAGAGGTGTGAGCAGCTAATTTTGTTCTGCTACCCATAACAGATGTAGCATATTTTATTTTAGTGCCATTATTAGCAACTTCCCATGCCGGCTTTCACTGAAGCACTGAGTCCCGCATTAAAATCAGAGAGGCTGCTCACCACCATGGTGGAGGACCACGGGCCAGGGCCACAGCCTCCTCGGCCCGTTCCCTGGAGAGCACTGGCCCTGGTGGAGACTGAGACCTCATCCTCTCAGTGGAGCTGTCGCAGACCCAGGCTCCCCCCTCCAGCTCCCCACTGAGCTGAGGACAGCAGGTAGGAGGGAAGCAGGGGGGAGACGCAGGCAATGGGAAGGCTGCCGGGGAGGGCGGTGGTCGAGGCCCTCAACTC
Organism: Bos indicus; assembly: GCF_029378745.1. Classification (NCBI taxonomy): domain Eukaryota; kingdom Metazoa; phylum Chordata; class Mammalia; order Artiodactyla; family Bovidae; genus Bos; species Bos indicus. Next base: position 11,407,846 of record NC_091770.1, on the reverse strand, counting down.
AGGAGCAGGCACTTGGGGACAGATGGCATCTAAGGCTTTTCCTCTCATTTCAATTCAGTCGGCTCTTAAGTAGCGGATGCTTATGGCTGCCAACGCCATACACCAGGCTGGGCACACAGAGATGGACAAGACCAGCCCGTGCCCTTGAGAAGCTTCAAGTCTAGGGGAGGAGTCAGACAGGAAAGCAGATGGGTTCCAGAGAGACAAAGTGCCATGGCAACTGGGGAGGAGTTACCACGCATTGGGGGTTACCATGCACCGATGAAAGAACAGGAAAGGAAGACTTCTCAGGGGAGGGAAGCCAGGAAGAAATGGGCGTTTTGATGAGAGAGGGCAGAAAAAGCTTGCTGGGGAAGAGAAAAGCATTAGCTGGCCAGCATGGCATGTTTGGTGTGGGCAACGGTGGACAGGTTGGAATGTGGCGGAAATGGAGGCGGAGCTGGGACAGGCAGGCCCTCGTAGGCCACTTGAAGATGTCAGCATTTTATCTGAGGGCAAAGCCACGAGGCTTCTGAGCAGGGGTGGTCCAAGATCCCCATCTTGCTGGTGGGGGTGGGATGGAGGAGTAAGTGAGGTGGCAGCTTCAGGCATCAGAGAAAGGTGCCAGGTCTTCCCTAGGATGCCGCCAGTGGGGGCTGACGGGAGGGTGTGCGGGGATCCTTTCTGAAGACAAAAGCCATAGGAGTTGATGACCAATTCCACGTGGGGGTGAGAGGGAGGTGTGGAGGATGACTGTGCACTGGATGATTCCTAATTCTAGCTCGGGAGCCGGGGTGGCTGGTGACGCCATTCTCAGAGGAGGGGAATGTGGGGGGCGGGTCAGAGTGGGAGTGTGGTAGGCTTGGGTTTCCCAGCTGAGGAGCGGGGGAGGCAGGCAGGTCTTGGGGGTGGAGCTCTGGGCAGGGCCCTGGGCAGAAGAGTGAGCCCTGGATGTGAGAGCACAGTCGGAGCCCCGGAGTAGAAGAGCTTGCCCAGAAGAGCAGATGGCAGGGGAGGGCGCCAGGCCGAGGGAACAGGCACATTTGAGGGGTGGGTGTAGGGAACAAGCCCATGATGGTGGCCTTGGGGGTCCAGCCCAAGAAGCAGAGACAGTGACGGAGGGCACCACAGACCACAGCAGCATGGACATCAGGCAAACAGAACGGCCCCGGCGAAGACTGAGAGGCTTCAGTCTTTGGTCTTGGCAGCGGGATTTGGGTGGGATCTGGTGACCCCCTAGAACCCAGGAGGACTCCTAACCCTCACTTAGCCTCTCGCTTCTATCACGGGCCAGTTCAACTGGTCATTGCTTAAGGCCTCTCCAGTTCTCTGACCATAGCTGGGGCTTGAGCCAATGCCCCAGCATCTCATGGACTCACGGATGCTGGGACCACTGGGGGTCCTCACCACTGGGCCCAGCAGGGGAGCCCGGGGCAGGGACCTCTGTGCTACCCAGCCTTTGACGATCACCTCTCTGCGGTTGGTGGTGGGGGGTGGGGTGGGCCTGAGTCTCCTCCACAGAAATCATATCCAAGGCTGTGCTGGTAAATGAATGTGATTCAGGTACTGAGGGAGGGCAGCTAACCAGCTCCAGGGCCCCGAAGTAGAGACCGGGAATGTGTTCTCTGGGGCTCCCCCTGCTTCACGTGCTATGTCAGCAGCAGAACAAATGGTGTGATGGCCACACTGGCTCACAGGTGGGTTGTGGATGGAGGGAGAGGCCAAGGCCCAGTGAGAGGAGTGAGTGTAGCAAGCAGAGGCCACTAGCATCAGCCCAGAAGACTAGAATCCCTGGGGAGGGGGCCAAGGGCAGGGGCTTGACCACAGAGAAGCTCTGAAGGGCCTCCTCTGGGGAGAAGGTGACAAGGAGAAAGAAGGCTGGACAAGGAGTGGCCACAGGGAGAAGGGTGACCCAGTGCAGGCAGCCCAGGGGGCCTGCAGGAACCTATGGGTCCCTTCCTTCATCTGACAAACCCCTCCCCAGGTGCCTGTCCACCAGCAGCCTGGGCCTCAAGAGAAGGGATGTCTAGGATGGGGAGCCAGAGCCCTGGCTGAAGTGATCCAGCAGCACTGGCTGATGGTACCCCACCCTAGAACTGGGGGTGTCAAGAAGAAATGGGTTGCTGGGAACAGCCCCACTTTGCCTTGAGATGAGCAGTGCTGTCCTGCTCACACTCAAGGACTGCCAGGCAGAACTGCACCCTGACTCCCACAGCCTCATCCAGATGCCCTCCCCAGCCGAGGCCCCACCCTAGTCTCCAGACCCAGCTCAGACTCTGCTCCCCTTGGAGCAGATAGCCCCAGACTTCCAGCTACATCTAAGGTCAGAGGCAGCAAGCAGGAAGCACCAGCCTCCCCAGAGTACTCCCAGGCCCACTGGCCCCGGAGCACCCTAGAGCGGCCGGATGGGCTTCCTTGGTGGCGCTGGAAGGGTTAACCCTGAGCTATTCGCCTCTGTCTCCTGGCTCATCTTGGATGGGGGGTAGAGGCAGGAATGTATGTGGGGCCACCTCTGCCTCTGCAGCCTGGGAGCACACACACCTGCAGCCCGCAGCCAGCGGATAGTTTACATATTTGAACCTGGAGCTAAGGTGCTGAGACATAAACAGGAAACTGGATCCCCGGTCTGTGCCCCATTCTCTGGGGCTTTTACCTACTACAAAGAAGTTCCTCCTCCTTGCCTTTCTTCTGGTGGCTTTTCTGCCTCCCTTTCAAAGGCACTGGGCAGGGGGTGGGGTGATACGCATGACCCTGTGACATGGCTCAAAGCTGCCTCCTGCTCCTGGTCAGGGGTCTGGGCCTCTGAGGGTCTGCAGGTGGTGGCGACATTGACACAGATCCAAAGCCCAAGCCGGCACCAACTTGTCCAACTCTGCCAAGCATGGAACCAACTTGCCCACTGGGCAGCCGCAAACCACCCTCTCTCACCAAGGCTGGGCAGATCTCAGGTCCTGCTTAGATATGCACACCCAGGCCTGAGCATCACCCTGAGCATTCTCAGAGGACAGGGGTGTTAGGCCAGGGCTGGGAGCAGCTCGGGCCTGAGCCCAGATCCCTGGGTCAGGCCTCCAGTGGTGGCGCTGGGCCCCACTGCCTTCCAATGAATGTCAGACTCATTGATTGGACACTCAAGGCCTTCTGCCACCTTCTCCTGCCTCCTCATCCACCAACTCCTCTCCATCATGTGTTCAAGCTTTGAGGCCTAATCCGCTAAGGCTGCCTGCCACCTCCAGGAAGCCTCCTCTGATCTTCTCAGACCAAACCCATTGCTGTCGCCCCTGGTGCCCCGGGCACTTGTTTCTTCTCCATCACACCCCCAGCTACGCACTGATTCGTACTCTTACCAGCTGTGAATCCCGGGTCCGCCCCCCACGTCAGTGTGAGCCATTCAGGGTAGTTTCGGTCACCCTGTGCATAGTCAGTCCTTGATAAAAGTTGAACCAAACTGAACTCCTCAAGTCTGGGAATCTTATGTTATGTTTTCCATCCCACCCCCCCCACCCCCGCCAGGCAATGTGCATCCAGGGAATGTGCAGAGCTCCCTCCCCATTTGGAGCTCCTGAGGGGCCCCCTGGTGGGCCAATCTCAGAATCATTCTACCGCCCCCATCTGCCCCCATCTTCTTCAGGTCTCAGTTTCCCTCTATGTGTGGTGGGGAGATTTTCTACTCCTGGGGCTGCAATGTGGATAATACCAAGAAATGGATGAGAGAACCCTTTGGAGGCTTAGAAAACCTGCTTAAGGAAGGCAGGACTCCATGGTTATCCCACCACCAGCCTAGGTCTTGCTTACCTGTGTCTCCTCACGGCTCACAGGACTGAGCCCTTGCTGTGGGCCAGGTACACCCGAAACACTTCACATATACTGACCCGTTTAATTGTCTCCGCAAAAGCTTTGCATAACCAAGCCTCCTTCCTTCCTGGCCTCTATTTAGATAGGTGTTCTAGAAGGTCCTGGAAAGAACTGGGGAGGGATGGCCTGAGAGGTGGCCCTGCTGACGCCTGTCACCAGGGCACGTGTGTGCATGTTCGTGCACGTGCCCGTGTGTGGGCTTGCGTGCACGCGCAGGTTTGGGGTGGGGGTGTGCAGAACAGGCAACGTGACAGGTGGCGTTGGCGTTCCTGGGCTCCGAGCGGCTTTGCCATTCCCATCCATCCCTCCTGGGGGGTCCTGTGGGCAAACTCCAAGAAAGCAGCGGGCGGGGAGGCGGCAGATTTCTGATGGCAAAAATAGCCCGCTTCAGAGTTCAATAGGGACTGATTAAAGCAGTAAAGGAGAAAAGCCCCAAACAAACATCTCCAAGCAAAGTAGGAAATGGATTCGAGATTGGAGGGGAGGAAACACCTGCTCTGGAAGATGGTCAATCTTGGTGGACCTAAGAGGGACAAGATGCCTCCTAGACATCGCTCTGGTCTCGTGTCAGCCCTGGAAGAGTGGGAAAAGCAGGAAGCAATCAAGTCAAGGTGAGCCCAGATAAGCCATGCTCTGCATTAGCTGTTGCTAAATAGCACCAGTTCTTAGCCTTAGCGATACCCGGAGACAGTACTACCATCCTGGGGAGGGAGTTGGGATGCAGGAAACATGTGACCAGAGTCTACACGTGTGGGGTGAGACAGATCCTAGTGGGGCTCATCAGGGAGGACTTCCTGGAGAAGGAACCTCTTCCAGAACAGCTTGCGTGCTAAGTTCAGTCGTGTCTGACTCTTTGCGACCCTATGGACTGTAGCCCACTAGGCCCCTCTGTCCATGGGATTCTCCAGGCAAGGATACTGCAGTGGGTTGCCATGCCCTCCTCCAAGGGGTCTTCCTGACCCAGGGATCGAACCCATGTCTCTTACGTCTCCTGCATTGGCAGGCAGGTCCTTTACCATTAGTTCCACCTGGAAAGACCTGAATATGAACCTGAGCTCATTCCCAACTCTTCTCCATTCTTGGTTGGGAATTCAAAGGCTTTCTCAGAGAAAAAGAGGCAAGCTAGGAGAGACATTTGTTTCTGGCAGGTCACAGCTTCCAGCCAAGCTGGTCGCTATCATTTACTTTGGGGCTAGTGATGAGGAGAGAGATGGTGGAAGCTCTGGTACCCACTGGGGGTACCCATATTTTTTCCCATACAGGGATGGTGTGCCTCTTTGTTTCTTAACTATGGAAGCTGGGAGGGGGACCTGGGAGGAGTAGGGGAGTGAGCAGGGGCATGGCTAAGCTTGACCTTCAAACACCTCATCTAGAGCATGCACGTGAGCTCTAAAAGCCAATCTCTGAGACCAGGGTGACTAGAGTGAGGACATGGGAGGCCCTGAGCTTCTGGTGCCCTGGGCCCTCCAGGGCTGAGTTAAGGAAGGGCTCGGCTGAGAGGGAGAGGTTGTGGGTTAGCAGGGCTGATGGGGGAGCTCTGAGCAGGAAGCCCTGGGGGGCTCAGATGATGTCTTTTCTTCCTGTCAAGGTGTTTGGCAGAGCCTGGAGGGGCAGAGGGGGGGTTCCCTGCTGAGGTGTCGGGACCAACAAACCAACAACCCACAGTCAGCAACCACAGGGCAACAGCCCTCGCTGCTGGTGAACCGGACTCCTCGCCCCACACAGGCCCTGCGAAGCTGGTGCGGGGGAGGGACAGAGACATGCAACCCTCGCTGCTGGTGAACCGGACTCCTGGCCCCACACAGACCCTGCGAAGCTGGTGCAGGGGAGAGACAGAGACATGTACACACTTGGGGAGCCCCCGGCCCTACAGAGGCAGTCCAGCCACTCTTTCCTGTGCTCCCACCCCTATTGCTGCGGGGAGGGCTAAGGAGCTGAGTCAGGGTCCAGGGGCCCCAAGGCATGTTCCAAGGAAGGTTCTGCCCATTCGCCACTCAGCACCATTCACAAGCCATGCCTGGCCCCGGAGGGTGGTGCACCCACACTACCAGAGAAGCACCCTACAGTCAGCATCTGACTTAAGGTCCTACAGCCCGCCACTGGCTCTCCTGGCTCCAGTACCAGGGCCCAGTTTCATGGGTTCACTTCCAGAATCTTAATGGACAGAACCAGGAGAAAGCTTACTTCCAACCCCTCATCTTGTGGCAAAGGAAACGGAGGTCTTGGGGTGAAGCCCAAACTCACACAGAGAGTTGAGGTGGGGGGATGCCAGGCAGAGGCGAGGAGGGCATACCCAGGGCACGTGGGGCAGGCCCCAGCCTGAACCCCACCTAGGGACAGGACAGAGCCCCCAGGGGCCCCTGGACCCCCGAGCCTGACTCGTCCACAGAAAAGCCCCACCTTTTCATGTGGACACATTTCAACCTCACCAAACCAGCTAATTATTGACAGTTGGTGAAGAGGAGATCTCACTTTTTCCTCCTGTTAAACTGCTCCTAATTAGTTCCCTGTCACCACGGCTGGCTCGCCCGCCCGCCGCTCGCCGTCGCGGTAATCCCGCTGCACAGTGTCTCATTAACCTTTTGCTCCTCTCCTGCCGCCTGCCAACAAGATGAAGACAAAAACAGATTGTCGAACAATGGCTCCGGCTTGTATGTGCTGCCCGGTTCCCCAGCCCCCCAAGCTCCCGGGGGAACTGCGGGGGGAAGAGAGGGGAATGGGGTGGGGGAGAGCCCAGAGGAATCGAGGGAGAGAGGCACAAAGAGAGACAGAGACAGAGCGGGCAGGGCCACGGGCGGGGCACTTGGCAAAGGTGCTGCCTCTTGCTGTGGGGAGACAAGAGGTTCATTAAACGGGATTGGAAATGCTCCCAGGTGGGGAACACTGGCTGTCAGAGCGGGAGGGACGTTCATCATCCCCAGGTCAGCCAAGCCCACGGGCCCGGAGACTGGACCTTGGACATCTCCCTTGAGGGACCCTAGGCACCAGCACGTGTGTGTGTGTGTGTGTGTGTGTGTACGTGTGTCTGGGGGAGGACAGAGCTGGCCACGTTGGCCTGGAGCCCAGAGCCCCAACCTCCATAGAGGGTAGGGCCAGAAAGGTCAAAACAAACCAGGCCCCACACGCCACAGGGCGGCCTCTGCGACTGGCACAGCCCTGGGTGAGCTCCAGCACAGCACCCTGCTTTATTTCCATCTTAGCTGCGCTGCACCCGACATTCCTTGGTTATTGGGTTTCTATCTGCCTCCCCAGAAAACAGAGCTCCCTGAGAGCAGGGGCTATGACACGGGCCTCCGAATTACAAGGAAAGGGGAAAGCACCCCCAATATCTGCGGCAGGGATACAGATGGGCCCATCGCTGTCTGGGCACAGCCTGGCTGAGTTGGCCTTGGCCAAGCCTTAACCTGTAGGCTCCAGGGTCCACCAGGACACACCCCACACTCCCTGTGACAGGACCGGGGCTCAGAAGGGAGGCCAGACCTTGCTTCCCCATTCTCACACTCAAGCTCCTAAGGAAGCTTCCTACCCAAACTGCTGGCCTATAGGCCCCCATCCCCACCTGACCTCAGCTCTGGGTTGGAGAACAAAGGCAGACTTCAGAAGGTCCCTGTGAATTGGACATGGATTCCCCATGAAGGAGGAGGGCTGGGGGAACACACTGGAAAGTTCCCACTGGCAAATTAGCAAGGAGCCCTCTGGGGTCCAGACCTGTGCCTTCTCACTTGACGGTAAGGTGGGGGTGGACTGGGAGGGCTCTCGAATCCTTCTGTGAATACAGAGCCCCTCCGTTATTACCAACTCGGGGCCTTGGGCACACTGCTTATATGCCTCAGTTTCCAGTTGTAAACATGGAGTAGTACTGGTCCTGCCTTGCAGGACTGTCATGTTCTGGAATCACACTTCACCACCATATCAACCAGGGCCCTCTGCTTACTGGACCCCAGGACCCCCGGGAGGCCAGGCCTTTCTGCCCTGGGCTGTACGACTCCTTCCCCATCACGGCCCTCTCCCCGGGCTCCCAACCCCCCATCTCACAGGACAGCGGCCACCCGATGTGTCCCATCCCTTGACCGTCTCACAGAACACTGGCGAGTGACACTTTCTTTGCTGTTCTCCAGTGGCTTCCCATCCCTGAGCTCATTGCTTGGAACAGAGACAGAATCCTGACCACCACTTTGCCTCCTCAGCTGCTTTGTCCAGCTACAGTCCCGGGCTGCCAAGCCTTGTCAACCCCTGCTGTCTCCTCCGCAGCAGCTCACTTGCAGGGAGCCCCCTCCTCCTCAAAACGGCCTTGTCCTCAGGGTCCATGAAAACGCTCATCAGGTTTCTCCCCTGGCTGCTCCTGCCCTTTTTAAGACAGCTTTTTTCCCTCCCATGGCAACCTCGACACTTCTAGGGCTTTAGTCCCCCCCATGCATCAAAGGTTCCATGTTCCCCCACCAAAATCTCTCCCCAGAGCCTGAGACTCATATATCTAACTGTCTAGGCAGCACCCCTTGATAAACAGGAGTACTCCCTTGACTTAAGGAATATTAGGAAGATTTAATACAAGGCACTCAGAGACCCCAGCCTGCTGCCTGGCCCAGTAGATGTTTAGTAAATGGTAGCTATAATTATTATCATTTGCAATTTTAATTTTAAAATTAGCACCATTTTAATAGGCAGAAACACTAGTTTGAAAAGAGTAGACAAAACTTTCCCAGCGATTGAAGAGGGGATTGAAGTTGTTTCCTCAACTTCTGGGGTTAGTGGGTTGGAAACCCCATACCAATCACTGCAGGCCAGCCATTCTAGGAACCAGTTCCTAAATTCCATCTCCAGGTCACCTAATTAATTAATTAGTGTGCCAGCGATTACTCCTATTGACAGCCTTGGTGGCTCTTGGCAAGGTTGGGTCAGCCCAAGCAAGTCCAGACTCATTGTGGCAAATCCCATTGGCTTCTGGGTTGTGAGACGTGATCCCCACACAGCAGAAGCAGCACCTCGTTAGAGAGAATTAATTGGGAGGAAGAAAGAGGGAACAAGGTCCTCTCAGCCTGATGGCCTTAGTGCCACAGGTCAGAGACAGCCCTCCAAACACCCCATAATGCACAGGCCAGCCTGCATTCTGTAGGGTTGATGCAGGCGAGGAGGAGGCTCTGAAAATCATGGCCCTACCCTCCTTTCCCAGAGAAAGTTCTAGAGATTTATTACAAAATGACTACATTCTTCTCAATCTAGAGAAAGAGGCGTGGGTTGCAACGAGATGGACTTTGGTTAGACACCCAGAACTAACTTCCACGCCTGTTTGTGGCAGGCATGGGGGAAGGAAGGAGCCTGGACGTCGCTCCCTTAGACCACCTCTCGGCAGCCAGAGCTGGAGGCTGGAGTGGCTGGACTGTGGCCATTTCTCTGTTACTTGTCCCAGAGCAGCACCCTCCAAAGACCTACAGCTCTAGACTCCACCACCACAGAGAGGCCCCAGCTCCCTCCTCTCTCACTGCCCCAGGGTAGGTGAAAAGAGAGAGAAAATCCCACGAAACAAGCAGATGCAACACCTCCTGGGAGCTCTGAACTGGAAGCCGGCATCTGCGGTGTTCTCCCACATCAGTTTCTGGCTTATCTGCGACTCTGGGCTGGACCCTCAGCTTCTTTGGGCCTCCATTTCCCCCCACAGAGAGCCAGGGGGGTGCTAAACTGGATGATCTTGAAAATCCTTCCAATGGGACAGGCTCCAGTTCCCTCGTGGGCTTTCTCTGCCCTGGGTCTCTCCCCTGTGCAGAGGGGTAGAGCTATGGGAGCTACTGGAGGCTTCTGAACACAGGGGTGCTTGCAAGCACCTGGAGCACTCAACTCGTGCCCAGAACTGCACACGCGGCCCAACTGCACAGAGATGCAGTTCATGACCATGGGGAGTGTGGGCTCAGGCCTTCCACATGGGGATGCTGGGACCACTAAGAAGTGCCCTCCCCGCTATCTTCAGAGCTTCCAGGCAACCTGGAACCCCCAGCTCCATTTAGAGTCCCTAAGCATCGGGATATAGCTGTTCAGCTTTGGGAGTGAGCTATAAGGTTTGGAAGGGTACCCCAGCTTTGTAGCAAGGCTGGGCCCGTGGGCGTGAGGATACTGCTTTCCATCCACCTGCCTTGGGCTGGCCCCCAAGACAGGAGCCCCTTCCCATTATAGCTTCCTCCTAAAACTCTGGGACTCAGTGGAGGGAAGTGACGCCAGTCCATACCCTCCTTGGGGCCTGGAGGCTGGGTCACTTCCTCCTATTTTAAGACCCTATGTCTCCAGTCCTTACAGTCTAGGTGTAACACCCAGGACCTTATTTTCACCTTCCTCAACTTCCCTGGGGGAACCTGTACCCCTCGCACTCCCTCTGGCGAGGACTGAGCAGGGTCAGTGCTGCAGCCACAGCCGCCATCTTCCCATGAGTTCAGTGGTCGTTCTTTGCCTCCATAGGTCTGCCTCTGCACCAAACCTTGCTCTTCTCACTCAGCTTGCTAGTGCTTCTTCACCCCAACCCAGCTAAGATTCTGGAGTCCTCTGCTCCTCCTGAACTCATACCAGCCTCCCAAATGGCTCACCCAGACAGACAAAACTGGAGCTGGCCCCGTATCTCTGGGTAGATGATCCCTGGCTACCCCCACAGCCCTGAACCCTCCCCCAGCCATCCCCTCCACTGACCCCTGGCCCTGCCCTCCAGGTTCTCTGACTTCCTTGGTCCCCGGTCTCTCCTGCTCTTCCCTCTGAAGGTCTCCAGCCTTCTCCATGGCCCTCTGACTTCCCCTTCCCACTCTCCTCCTACCTCTGCTCAGTCTTGAGACCCCAGGAGCTATCAGAACAACTTCCTTAACCTCCCACCCCTGAACTCCACCCCAACCACATCTGCCTCCCCCTACTGAAGGGGAGAGGGGTCACCACACCGAGTGAATCCTCTAAACTGCTTTCTGTGCCCTGCCTCCCCCACTTCATGGACGTGCTCTTCATCCTCCCCCTCCAATGTCCTCCTTCTCTCCTGAGGTCTTCCCTTTGCATTTGCTCAAGCTCCAGTCTCTCCCATTTGTAAACAGTGAAAATAAAGCCTCTCTTGACCCTACATCTCATTCCAGTGGTGGGACTGCTTCTCTCTTTCCCCTTGGCTTCCTTTCTCTTCTCTCTTTTGCATCCCAAGCCTCTAGACCAAGCGGTCAGCCTGCCACCCCATTTCCTCACCCCCACCCCCCGCTGAGCCCCACTGATCCCTTGGGATGGGGTTTGCCTTCATGTCCAGAGATACCAATGACACTCTTCAACCTCACAGAGCTTGACCTCACAGGAAGGTCTGCTGTCTAAGGACGCCCCCACGTCTCATCCCATTTGGCTCTATCCCTACCTCCCTGGCCACTCGTCCTTGGGCAGCACACTTCTGGAGGCCTCTATTCACCACACACTCCTTGACTGGTCCTACCCACTACCCTGGCTTCCATCACTGTTTAGGCTGGGGGCCCCTGCTTCTGTCCTTCCAGCCCAGGCCTCTCTCCTGGATTCTAGACCCAAAGCCAAATCCCACAGGGCACCTCCGTTCACGTGTTCCGCAGGCTCAAGCCCCATGCACGCATCCAGCTCCACTCGCTGTCCTCCCGCATGTCAGCACCTCCGTGTCTCCATCTTGTTAAGTAGTACCTACATCTGCCTGGTAGCCGGGCGCATATCCTGCCGGTTTCTTGTCTTCCCACCACATGCAGTTCTTCGTCAAATCCGGATAAAGCTGCTTCCTAACTCTATCTTCAAGGACCCACTTTTCTCCATGCTCACTGCCAACAGCCTGGTCCAAGCCACCATCCTCTCACTGGACGCGCGCCACTGCCTCCTGAAGGCTCCTTCTCCTCTGGAGCTGCAACCCAGCCTCACCATGCAAGCACAGGGACCATTCAAAATCAGGACTCTGGCCCTGCTCTGTACAGCTCTTCTGGTAACACTTACCCTCTGTGGTGGCTTCCAGCTTCCCAGTACCACCTGACCCTAGGCCCCCTTACCAGCCCCTCATCTTCCCCCTCTCCACCAGAAATGCAGGCCTCAGTTGCCTACCTTCACACCAGGTGACTTCAGCCTATGTGTCCTCTCACCTCTTACATGCCTGGGCAGCTCTAACCCATCCTTCAGGCCCCATGAAACGCCATGTCTCTCTAGGCGCCGTTTGGGCCCCTACTGTCCCCTCCCACAGCCGAACACCTCCCGTCCTCACACTACTCACCGTTCACTTGTTATTCCTTGTGTCATCGCTGTGTTCACTGCCTGACCTCGGCTCTTTGAGGTTAGAACCTGGGCCTGTCTCATTCATGTTCTAACCCCAGTGCCTAGTTAGCCCCTTGCTAAGGAGTCAGCACTAAGTATTGGTTTATAAATGACCAAACTGCAAACCTTCCCTGTCCTGCCCTTGAGCCCCTCCCTCCACTGACCTCTGACATCTGAGGGAAGAGGCTGATGGCCAGCGGCAGGGCCAGGCCGAAGGCTGCCAGGCACACAAGGCTTTGCACAGGGAGGAGCAGCCGGGGACGCGCCTGCAGGAGAGCTGTCCTGTGGAAGAGAGTGAAGGGGGAGCCATGAGACCCGGAGACAGAGTGAGCTGGCCACTAGCCACCACGCTGGGTTCCACTGGGCCCAAGGGCCAGTGCTAGCCAGTAGTCAAATAGCAATGGAGAAATTCTGTCTTGGGGACCTTCACCCATTGGCACCCATTTCCCCAGGCCCTGGCCTGAAGAACATTGCTGGTTGAACTCTCAACCACAGCTCATAAACGAGCACTTGTGGGGGCCCCACCCCACTGTATGTCCACTGTGGAAAGAAGACCCCGAATGGGGGAGACAATAGAGGAAGCTGCTGATCCCTGCTCCTGTGCAGGGGCTGGGGGGACCCCACGGGGATACAGCAGAGGAAGACGGTCCTTGAAGGCGGCACATAACAAATCACACATTCACGCGTCACAAACACGCATACACACATGTGCATAGCCAGGAGGGGATGATCCTCTTCTGGGTATGGGAAGATTACACGCCGCCTGGTCAACTTTGACCCAAAAGCCACAGAGGAAGACAGGGACTTGCCCAAGGCCAAGGCCAAGTCTGCAGGAGGCAGGCAGGGCTGCTATCTGGACTCCTGACTCCCAGCAAGTGCTGTCACTGAGCTGCTCCGGCTCCTGCCTGTGGACCCTCTGACCACATCATCGCCAGCTAACACCCCTCTCTGCAACGAGTGTCAGGAGGGATTCTTGGACAGGAAAGGGGTATGAAAGCCTCCTCCCTCTGGGGCCAGGTCCCCAGCCCCATGACAGAACAAGCTCTCCAGACAGAGTGGGGACCATAGTGGTTGGCAGGTCCACCTTCACTGTGTTGTCCATCAGAGCATCTCGTTCTGTATAATCCACTGGGTCCTAGTGAACACCACAGGCCATCTACCTGGGGGAGGCCTGGGGTGGGATGCCCCAGCAGGATGGATTATTTGCCAAGGGATGTTGGGTGGGTACTAACGCTGCCCTCAGGAAGTGTCAGCCTTCACTGGAGGAAGACCGGTTCTGTGGGAAGAAGACGGAACTGAGACTCTTGCCCTCCTCTCCTGGAGTAGGTAGGGGAGGCCCTCCTGGGGGCTGTGCCTCAGTGTGTGGGCAGGCAAATCCCACACCACCTGTAATTACCTCCAGACACAAATCCCAAGAGTGACTCTGGCTCTAAGGGGACAGCAGAATTGGGAGCAGTGGTTTTCAAACTTTGGTACCCAGGCTGGGGTTAAATCGGGCTCACCTTCATGAGATCCTGATTCTGTGGGTACCACACCTGGGAACCCTCCCTGAGTCTGAAACAGGTGATCCCCAGACCACACTCTGGGACACTGTGGCCCAGAATGTGCCTGCTAAGGTACCAATAATGATCCAATTACTTGTAAGTTCTATTCAGTAAAAGACGGGGACACACTAAGTGCTCAGTGAGGGGTGTTAGTGTTGCTATTGTTACTGCCCTTGTTTCCAGCTGGAAGGAGGTAGATCCTGGTGGCTGGGCTGTCCCCCAGCCCTCCCCACTGGCCTAGACCCCACCATCTGACCAGTTGTTGAATTAAGCCTGAATTGATCTACTGGGGAGGGGAATTTCCACAGGATTAAGAGCAGTGGGACAGAATGGCCCAAATCAAACTCAAACCCTTCTGGCCTTCCCTCTGCCTCAGTCCAGGGGGCTTCTTAGGCGGCACTGAGGGAGGAAAGGAATAGGCTGAGCTAACTCCATCTTGAAAAAGAGGGAAACTCCATCTTGCACTTTCAGTGAGCTTTGGACTACGTGCCTGGTAGAGTTAGGGGAAGCACACTGACTGAAACCGCCCACCCTGGCCAGGCTCTCTAGTAACCATTCACATGAATTGTTTTACGACAGGAGGTCTTGGTAAGGAATACAGAACTAATAAGCCACCACCAACCGGAAGAGTTCGGGAAAGGTCAAAAGGAGCCACCGCGTGTCTGTCCACTTCCCAGAATCCCTCTTGCTAGCATCCATCTTGGCTGAGCAATGCGTGTGCCACCAGGAAGGACTCTGAATCAGAATGATTGGCCACCTGGAAACTAATCCCATCACCAAAAAACCCGAGACTGCCAGCCACTTGGCAGAGCAGTTCTCCTGGGTTCCCTTACCCTACTCCTCTCCACCCGGGTGCCCTTTCCCAATAAAATCTCTTGCTTTGTCAGCACGTGTCTCCTTGGACAATTCTTTTCCGAGTATTAGACAAGAGCCTGCTCTTGGGGCCCTGGAGGGGAGGCCCCCTCTTCCTACAACAGTAGCAATGGGGATAACATACCTATGGCCGAACTGGCCTCCTCTTTTGGCAAAGATTTCCCATTGCCAAAAAGAATGTAATAATCCCCTACGCAGTCAATCACCTTTGTAATCTTCATGGCACCAATTGGTGTAGGCTACAATGTATAACCAGCTGACCCTTCTGATTATGAATCATGGCTGTGACCTGATTGTGTCTCCCTTTAACACTTTCCAAGGTTGGTTTAAGGAATTTGGGGATGTGGGCTTGAGCAGTACATTTAAGGTATATGAGGTTTTCACAAAAGTCGGTCAGGCTAAAAGGAGACTCTGCCTTGGGCCTGCTGGTGTAATAAACTGCACTCCACTATCTGCATTGTCCTTCTGAGTGAGTTTGTTTCCTGGAACGGGTGGCTACAACAGCGCCAGTGATAAAGAGCCTGCTTGCCATTTCAGGAGACATAGAAAGACTTGGGTTCAATACCTGGATTGGGAAGATCCCCTGGAGGAGGGCATGGCAACCCACTCCACTATTCTTGCCTGGAGAATCCCATGGACAGACGAACCTGGTGGGCTACAGTCCATAGAGTTGCAAAGAATCAGACATGACTGAAGAGATTTAACATGCACAACTTCTCCAGCAGGACCAGGAGAGGCAGTGACTAGGACCTCAGGCCCTGAGGGTGGCCAGAGCATGGGGACAGACAGGAGGGTGTGTTTTCCCTGGAGGCACTGTCCCTCCCCCAGGGTCACGGAGGGAGGTTTCCTCCCTGACAGGTGAGGGGCAGGCCATGGGTTCATTCCAGTGGGGACACTGGACAGACCAGCCCCCTCCACGTGGGGCTGTGACCTCCGCTCCTCTCTCAAGGTGGCTGGCTGAGGTCTTCACTGTACAGGCCTGGCTCCCCACCCGGGAAGGAGGCAGGCTCAGACAGCAGCCAACAGTGGGCTCTGAAGCCCCAGCCCGGGCGGGAGAGTGAACACAGCAGGACAGGGGGAGGGGTGGAGGAGAGGGAAATGGCAGGGAGGAATTGGAAAGGCAGCTGGGGGAGTTAGAATATGCAGATGGAGAGATGTGCGAATGCCTGGGAGAGAGGAAAGACCCGGATCCCAGGGACTGAGGGAGGCTGGGGAGCGGCCTCAGGAACTACCGTGGAGGGTGTGGTCTGAACCGCAACCAGCTGAGACCCGTCCTGGGAGGGCAGTGAACCCAAGGCCCCAATCGAGGGCAGGGACGCAGGGCTGGAGGAGAGAGCCCCACACCTGCCTCTGAGTTGGGGGGATCACGTGGGGGTATGGGGCTGCTCTCCCAGCCCAGAGTCCAAAACCAATTTCCTCCCCAGGACGGTGGAGCTGGAGTGTGAGCCCCGACCTGAGAGGAGGGGTAGTGGAGGGTGAGGGGAGGGTGTGCAGCTCCTCAGAGGGGTGCCCTGCTCTGGTGCTAAAGGCTTCTTGGCTTCTGACTTGAGACTCCTTTCCTTTCAGTCTCAGAGACGGGACATCTGAACATGCCCCCCACCTGTGCTATCCTAGCTGGAAACCCAGGGACCTGTCTCTGAGAGCTCCCCCGGAGAGGAGATACTGAGGCCCGCCACACAACAGCTTGTCTCCCCATTGTTGTGCATTCCCTCAGCACTTGGAGCAGTTTTACTTTGCGCTCCATTAATTTGCAAGTAGGCTGCTTTGTAAGTGTTCTTTTGTCTTTTTTCCCTGGCGGTCCTGACTCCCTCACCCAACCAGGGCTCCCAGGGTCGAGAGTCGAGAGTCAGGCTGCCTCCCCCAACAGCCTCCTCAGCAGAGGCCCCGTCATTAGCACCCTGCATGGGAAGGCTGTGGGGTGCTCGACAGGGGGGGCCTGCTGGGTGGTGCAAAATGCCGACCTGTAGCAGACCAGATAGTCAGGGGGGCGGTGCAGTGGTTCTCCAGGTGGGAAACTGACGAGCCAGACCCGGAAGCGGAAGCGGTGACGTGGAACCCCGCCTCCAGGAGTCTCTGTTGGTGCCTGCGCAGCCCGGCCCCCACCTCTGTCTGGCAGTTCCCCCTGTATGTGAGGTTAGTTATGTCTCTGAGGGTGCAAACTGAGTCTTGCCCACCTTATATTCCTGGGGCAATCCAGACTGGACTCTTTCTCTTCCCTCAGAGACCCTCCCACGAGCTTTGAGAAAGGACCAACCAAATACAAGGCTGCCTACTAACCCACTAACCTACCTGCCTTCGGGGCTTTTTCAGGACTCAGAGCTGAGTCAGACTCGGGGTGCCCGTAGTCCAGGCTGATTCCAGGCCAGGATGTTCAGAACTGGAACAACCTCACCCCATCTCCCGTGAAGCCTCCAACTCATGGGACACTAACCACCACTCCACTTACTGCAAACCCAGTTCAGATGTCACCAACAGCCATCACATACATTTTCCCTCTGCAAATTTCAGGTTCAAGATTCAGTCGCCTTGAAGACAGAAGCCCCCCTACTTCCTCTTTGCCAGGTGGGGTCCTTGTGTGCACTTGTAGTCACTGGTATTTGGGGACAGCTTCAGGTCACCAGAGAGTTATGTCTACAGGGTCAGGGGCACCAAAGCAATCACTTCCAGGATTTATTTTTGCAACTTCTAGAGGAGATTAATTTTCTTAAATCTCAGTGTTCAATATGCCATCCCCACTCAGGTACTCACTCCCACCCTGCACCTCCCGTCTTCCAGGGGAGAAAGGGATCAGCCCCATAGCTGGACACAGGGCTCCTTTTCTTCTCCTAGGCTGGGCTCTCCAAGGTCCACACAACAGGCCCAATCTTGCCCCCAAAGCCTTCCTTTCTACCAAATCCTATCTTGATCTCAGAGTTGGCTGCAGCCCCTTTCCTCTGGACCAGACCCCCCTCAAGATCACCTTGACCCTGTTCACACACTGCTGGGTCCCACCCGCAGCTGACCTGTGTGTGGGTCTCCCCCTTTATCAAAACACAAGCTTTCTGAGACCAGGTCCCCAAATTTGCTCCTCCCTTGTCTCTATATGGGGTGGATTCCAAAGACGTGATTATGTGCTGGATCCAAAAACCCAAAACGCAGCCAGTGTGGTAGGAAGAGCCCAGCTTTGCAGTCATCTTCCTGGGTCATGCTTGGCTCTGCCATTTCCTAGTGAGTGACTGTAAGCAGATGATACACAACCTCTTTTTGCCTTCCTTTTCTCATCTGTAAAATAGGGATACCATATTGACCTCATTGCACTGTTGTGAAGGTTAAATGAGATCATTCATTCAACAAACACTGAACATCACTATTTGCCAGGAACTATGCTAGATACTGTGCCAGGCAGAAAACAAAAGGAATTTACCCACCTCCATGGGCTTCCCTGGTGACTCAGATGGTAAAGAATCCTCCTGCAATGCAGGAGTCTTGGGTTCGATCCCTGGGTTGGGAGGATTCCCTGGAGAAGGGAATAGCTACCCACTCCAGTATTCTGGCCTGGAGAAATCCATGGACAGTGTAGTCCATGGGGTCACAAAGAGTTGGACATGACTGAGTAACTTTAAAAACAAAAGTGTAGATGACATTCTAGTGAAGCAGACAGATAATATACAGCTAGAAAAAGAATCTCAGATATTGGTAAGTGCTGTGAGTAAAAATAAGTCAGTGTAGCCAGGGAAGGAGTCCTGGTGGCTGTCATTTCAATGGGGTGGTCAGGGAGGGCATCTTTGAGGAGATGGCATTTAGGTAGGGACCTGGCTGAGAGAGGACTGGGATGTAACAAGTGTTTAATAAGGGTTCGATGCTAATTGTCATTTGGTTTGTGAGAATAAGAAAGTCCTCAAACTGGGGAGAAGCCCCTAACCTACGCCTTCCATGGAGTGCCACCAACCCCATCCTTGTCCTACACAGCCTCAAGCCCATCTATAGCCTTGAGGTGCCCCCTTCCAGGCTGGGCCCCCAGAGGGAGGGAGCGATCACCTCTTCACTTCTACCTGTACCAGACCTCCAGGCCTTTGCTTATCTTCCTCCCTGCACCTAGAACCATTCCCTGCTTCTTGCCATCCTCCTAGACTTGCCCTCATCTTCAGGGATCTGCCTGCTTCTTCCCTCCTCCCCTCAGCCTCTCCTCCCAGCAGCATCCCCATCTTCATCATTCAGTTTTACCCTCATTAATTAATAGAATCACTACATCACTGTTCTTATTATTGTATCTCCTCTGTGCTGTGTTGTGCTTAGTCGCTCAGTAGAGTCTGACTCTGTGACCCCATGGGCTGTGGCCTGCCAGGTTTCTCTGGTACATGGGGATTCTCCAGGCCAGAACACTGGAGTGGGTTGCCTTTCCCTTCTCCAGGGGATCTTCCCAACCCAGGGATCGAACCCAGGTCTCCCTCCTTGCAGGTGGATTCTTTACTGTCTGAGCCACCAGGAAAGCCCAAGAATACTGGAGTGGGTAGCCTATCCCTTCTCCAGGGATCTTCCCGACCCAGGAATCAAACTGGGGTCTCCTGCATTGCAGGCGGATTCTTTACCAGCTGAGCTACCAGGGAAGCCCTTACAATGGGATATCACTTGTCAATTAAAAGGAACCAACTACCATAACAATTATATTAAGCAAAATATATATTTTGCTTATAAAAAGCAGATATCTCTTTTAGAGACACAATCATGACTCCTGACTCTTTCTTTAGAGTCAGGACAAATATGTTCTCAGAACATCCCTCTGAGGGTGGCATGAAGGTTAATACTATTATTTTATAAATGGAGAAACTGAGGCACAGTGAGGTGGAGACTTGCCTCACGGCAGATACTTGAAAGGGGTATGCTGGGTCCAAATCTAGTCTTCCCACCACAGTCCTCAAACGCTCTCTCTATCACTGGTCCTATGCTGTGCACTAATAGAGTGCACACACACACACACACACACACACCCACCCCTAAGAAGCGCCAGCCCTGCCTCGTGCATCAGGACCTCCGTCCCAGCTCCTAGCACAGGGTCCTGAGCAGGGAGGGTCCATTAATTCTCACAAGATGATTCCAGCAGTCCTTTCAAGGAGAGTCAGAACAAACTAGGGCCCTTGCCCTGGGCCAGCAGGGCCCCCTCCCCTCCACCTCCACGGTGGCTGCCGTCCTGGCCCCACTCACTTCTCCAGCATGGACATGACGATCGGGGGTAGCACCAGGATGGGCATGGGGAGGACCACTCGTGTCAGCGCTGTCTCCAGCAGGGCCTGAGGGGCAAGCAGAGGCTTGGTGAGCAGGGGCTTCTGGGGGTGGGACAGCTGCCTGGCAGCAAAGCCCGCCCTGGAGCCCCTAGGTGTGTGAACTGCTGCTAAGCACATCTGGCTGAACGGAATAATTCATGGAATTGCTCGCTAAGCTGTATTCCCCACAACAGAAAAAAGCTCTCCCTGTCTTCCCATCACAGATTCCCATCACCTGCCACGTGTGGGGGAGGGGTGGCAATACAGAGGCAGTCCCAGGAAGAGGCCTGCGCCCAGGGAGGTGCCCGAGTTGGGGGTGGGGGGTGGTGCTGCGGCTGAGAGGAAGCACATGGAGGACTCGAGATGCTCAGAAACAAAGCAGGCGCTGGAAGGACCAGAACAAACTGCTGGGACCTGCTGAGCTGCCTGAGGTTCCTCGTGCCCAGTGAGAACAGAGGTTCCGGGACTGACTTTCTTTTTTGGGCCCTTAAAGCATCTCCTGGCTCTGGAGGAGAGTCTTTCTTAGCGACAAGAGGTCAACTTTGTAGTGGGAAAGGCTTCTGCTGAGTGTCTGTGGTCCCCATAAGGGGTCTGCCTGGGGCCTGGCCCGGGGGGTTCCCTCAGGATCCCCGGGCAGTGGCGGCTGTCGAGGTATAGCTCAGTGGCATCTCTGCATCCTGATGGTCGCTGTGATGCAGGCTCCTGGCTCTCAGAGAAGGCTCAAGGAATGCTTGTAACACGTGGGTCCCTGGAGTCTTTCTCCAGAATGGCAAGGGGCCGGCAGCCTCAAGACAAGGGCAGCCCAGGGCTGCAGAAGAGTTGGGGGTCCCTGCTGTTTGGACCACGTGAAGGAGCTGTCACTATTGGCCACCCTCTCAGGAAGTCAGGAAAGAGAATAGGGCTGGATAGGAGGTTAGGGTCAGGTGGGAAGTTGAGGCTAACTCCCCTCTGATGAGGGGCCGGGGGCTGAATATTTCTCCCAGGAACCTGGGTTCTTCATCATCAGCTGCAGGAAGGCCTGGGAGAGGGTCCCTTCAGTCTCCTGAACAGGTGTAAGGATGTGGGGGGGGGGGGGGTCAGGCACCCAGAGCCTGTGCAGAAAGCAGAGGATGTGGTGTGGATGCCAGCACCCTCGAGCTCCTTGCCCCTCACAAGCCGTGCACGGACACTTACTTTCCCAGTGGGGTCAGAGGCTTATGGAGATTGCCTCGCTGACAGCGCAGTGGCGGCCCCATGTGCAAGCTGATGAGGGAGAGGGGCTGGAGCAGAGGGGACCCAGCACTCGGAGGCTAGAGCAGGACATGACACTAGTTGCCATTAGGATGAAGGCCGGAAAGCACAGGGAGATACATACACAGACTGGAATTTTTTAAAAAATTGCTAGAGTGAGTGAGGCTGGTGAAAAGTGATAGAAGTGAAAGAGGGCCTCCTGAAACAAAATACTCTTCCCCAAACCATCTCCATGGCTTCCTGCAAGCCTGAAATCCCTTCATCTTGGCCACCCTCACTCCCTGGTGACGTATCACCTGCAGAAGTGCCTGTTAGCACAGAACCACAAATCATCCACTTCCACCTGTCCTCTTCTCACCCAGGGGGATATGAAGGCCCCAGGAGCAGGGCTCTAGGTCCTGGGGAAGGGAAAGAAAGCTCCAGGGCGCAGGCGGGGCGGGGCGCGGGGGGCCTCCTCTGCCCTCACCAATTAACAGGTCAGAGAAAGCAGGTCCTAAGGGGCTGGGATAAGAGATGGGGATGCTTCCCAGGGGTGAAGAGGTTGCTGCAGAGAAGCAAGGGTGTCCAAGAGGCAGGGCTGGCGAGGGCCAGACCTGAGGCCTGTGGTTCACATGGATGGGAGTGGGGGGCAGGGGCGGAGAGGCGTGCTCAAGAGGAAAGGCAAGGGCACGGTGGACAGAAACCCCTGGGGAATGATCATGTCAAGGGAAAACTAACCAGAGCCTCCCCACCAGCCCCCTGAGCCCCCAGATGACCCACATGTCTGGCGGCGATCTTGGAGGAGCCCACGAGGTTGCCATCACTGTCCAAAACGTCAATTCCCTCCTCCAGCTCCCCGTATCGCATCAGAACCACGTTGCAGATATTGGCGCTGGCTGGAGAGAGAGAAGGGAGCAGGAGTGAGGGGGGGAGGATGGCATTCTACCTTGTGGAGAAGACCACTGGGTTCCACCCACACCAAGCAACAAAGCTTCTGAATAAATGCCGGGGCTTCCCTGGTAGCTCAGCGGGTAAAGAATCCACCTGCAATGCAGGAGACCCCGGTTCCATTCCTGGGTTGGGAGGATCCCCTGGAGAAGATCCTCTCTGGGTACCCACTCCAGTATTCATGGGCTTCCCTGATAGCTCAGATGGTAAAGAATCCGCCTGCAAGGAAGGAAACCTGGGTTCGATCCCTGGGTTGAGAAGATCCCCTGGAGGAGGGCATGACAGCCCACTCCAGTATTCTTGCCTGGGAGAATTCCCATGGACAAAGGAGCCTGGTGGGCGACAGTCCATGGGGTCACAAAGAGTCGGACACGACTGAGTGACTAAGCACGGCACTGTTCCCATAGTGGGTGGAGGCATGGCTCTGCTGCCTATCAGCCTGGTGAAGGATGTGGGGCTCTTGGGAACCTGGAAAGCAAAGGTGGAAAATAAATAACCAGTGTGAGGGGGGAGGGGAAACTGTTCAGGGCTCAGAGAGCAGCCAGTTGTCCAGGACACTGCTTTCCTCTCCTCAGGGGCAGGCCCCACCGGCAGGCAAAGTGGATGCCCATCCAGGAGGGCTCTGTGGCTTGAAGGCCAATCCCCACTGGTGCCGGACGCTCCACTGTCAGCTCCTCAGTCCCTTGGCTGCCTTTCTGGGCATCCTCTTAAAATGCCAGCTGCCCCCCACACACTTAGCCCTTTGCTCCTCAGAGTGAATCAAGCTCGCAGAGACTTGCTTCCCTGACAGCAGGTGCCAGAGCAGGCAGGAACCTCAGTGCTCACCCAGCACCTCCCCCTCATCATATGGATGGAAGATTGAGGCTCAGAGAGGGGGGTGACTTATCTGAGGCCACACAGCAAAGTGGGACAGAGCTGAAAGGCTACAGTGCCCCATCCTCTGGGTACCCAGGAGATGGACGAGTTTGGGGTGAATGGCATGCCTTCTACATGCTTGATTCAGATGGTTGGGTTTCCATGCCTCCACATCTCAGCTGAGATCATGGGGACCCAGGCTGAGGGGACGGCTCTTAGCTCCTTACTTCAGCAGAGTGTGCCGACTTTGGGGGGCCACCCATCAGCTGGCTTCTCTCCCCTGGGATTCACATGGCTAGGTCTGGGCCCAGGGCCGGGTGTGGGTGCTGACCTCGCCTGAACCCTGGTTCTGCTCCAGGATGGAAGTGGGGGGACTTGGGGATGGTGGGAGGGTGGGCAGTTGGGGGGGTGACAAATGTGGAGCCCGCCTGCTTCACTCCTCCCCCCAAAGCGCCTTGCTGTGTTTAAAGTTTTAATTTTTGCTAATTAATGTCAATTAATTTTGTATAATGAGTGTTTAATTTTGGGGAGTGTGTGAGCCTGGGAGCGACTGCAGTTCTGGGCTGTGAACGCTGATTAGCATCAACACCTGCTGCTTCCTCACTCCCTCCAGTGAGGGGGGGGCGCCAGGGTTTGGGGAACTGGAGGGCGGCAGGGCCTAGTGGGCAGGTGGAGTAGGAGGACCGCAGATGCTCCTGGTGCCCAAGCCAATGCTAGGGAGCAGAGCGGGCCAGGGCGCTTGCAGTTGGGGGACCCGGCCCTGCAGGTGAGGGGCCGCTCGAAGCCCTGAGGGTCTCTGAGCCTCCGTCTCCTGTTTCAGTAAAGCAGGGAGGTGGAATAAACAGAGGGGAAGACCGAGGTACTCTGCAGCCTTTGGAGAAGAAAAGCAGGAGACCCAATACAGTTTTGAAACGTATTTACAGCACATATGCCGTCTCCGAGTAGCTCTCGTGTTTCCACACGACACACAGTCACAGTGGGAGCCATGGGCAGACCTTGTCGGCTTCAGTCCCTGCTGTCTCCACAGCAGCCACACTCCCCTGTCTCAAACAGGGGCTCTCAACCGGGGCTGATTTTGTGAGGCATTTGGCAAAGTTGGAGACATTTTTGATGATCACGATCTGGGGCGGGGGGCGGGCAGGGGTTGTTACTGGCATCTCTGGGTAGACCAGAGACTAAACATCCTTCAATGCACAGGACAGCTCCCGCAGCAAAGAATTATCCAGCCCAACACGTCAGTAGAGTTGATGCTGAAAAGCCCTTGTCTTAAACACACCCAGAGACTGAGAGTCAGGCAGGTGAATCTGAGGTAAGGGAGGAGAGAATGGGAGCCTGGGTTTCAGGCCAGTTGGCCTTGGGTTCCAAGCCTGGCTCTGCATCTCCTGTTCCTCACCCTTAGAGGTGAGCTCCTGATAGCCCCAGGGTCCCTCTAGGGCTTAGGGTCCAGAAGGGCCCCTGGAGAGGCCTGGGGTAGGGGCACCTGGCCTGTGTTAGTGATTTGCCCTCTAGTGGTGGCAGCGATGTACTGCAACCTATCACACCCTTGGGACAGCCAGGCCCTTAAGTACTAGGAGACCCAAGAAAACCTTTGGAGATGATATTGGGGTTTTCTGCCCTGAAAGGCATTAATCTCTGCCCTCTGAGAATACATTCTACCACCACCACCACCACCATTCCAGGAAAGGCAAGGCCACAGGAATGTGGTTCAGGGGAGGAGCAGCTGCCTAAACTCACTCTATGAACTCTGCTCCCTGCCGGCCTCCCAAGTGTGAAAATGGGGATGCGTTTAGTGTGTCCGTGAATTTCTGGGTGCTGGCTGAGCTTACAGGCTTGTCCAGGTAGGGGGAAGCCAGGGACAGCTGAGACATGTCAAGTCCGTCTATGTGCGTGTGTGTGTGTTGACGTGCACGCGCGAGACAGACAGACAAGAGAGAGCATGGTTTGGGAGGTGATGGAGTTGCTCCAGGCTGCGGTGGCATCTCTGCTTTCTGAAATTTCTGAATATGTGATGTGGCCTCAGAAGGATAGAGGAGGTCGTTGGTTCAAACACAAAGCCACTTGAGATGAAAGATAAAGCATGAAAGGAAGTGAAAACCCAGCCTCCTCCCTGTCTGGACCCTTTTGAGAACGACAATGTGCCCCTCTCATCTCAGCTGCGAGATGGAAAAGAGAGAAATCCCTGGAAGCCACTACAGAATGATGGCAACCCCAGGCTCCTCCTGGTGAACACCAACTTTCTTACTGTCAACTCAGACAGCACGTGCCCTGTAATCTCTTCTGTTGACTCTGTACAGTGGTTAGCCATTTACTGAGCACTTGCTGTATGCACCGGTTACTAGCCATCCCTACCTCTGAGCAACGAGAATGCCAGCCTGTTTCAGTGATTCCATTGTCTCTTCCAGAGCTTTAAGTTCTACTGTATTCCTTTCAAACCCTCCCAGATCGCTCTTATCCCGCTCCTGAAAAGTTCAGCTCTAGCAGTATTGTCACTGAGAGACTAAACAAATGAAAAGAGAGAGAGAGACCAACCGTGGGCTGCGGGTCTTCTTTCTATCATACCAGCAAGATCCATTATTGATAGTATCAGCAGGTTAATTAAGCAGTCTGTTAGTGATAATGTTAAGAAAGCTGACACATTTTCAACTCAGATTGACACCATTCAAGACTCAGGCATAACTGATGTTGGAGCAGCGATGCTGGGAGATGTCAGTGGATGAGAGAGAAAGAGAGAGAGAGAAAGCAAGAGAGACTGCTTCATGCTGATGGCGAGCTCAGTGTCAAGGCCTGAGGAAAATATGCTCTTGACTACCGCAGATGTTCTCACATCAGACACACCACGATGCAAAATCATGCAGATTGTGAACAGCTAATGAAGTGCCCGTGTGAAAAGGACAGCGTGGGGAGGAAGAAAGAGCAGCAGACAGAAAGACAAATGTGCAAGAAGGTTCTCAAAAAGAAGACTACAGGGGAGCTTGCCCCTTGAACTAGCACCAGAACAGAGGCATAGATCAATGGAGTTAATAGTCCCGAAACACTCCCAGCTGTAGGGGAAAGGAATTTCTGTAAATGCGGTTGTTATCAACTCACAGGGCAAGGGCCATTCAAAATATGGGGTGGAGCAATGGGCTATTTATCTGGGAAAATCAAACACCGTAACTGCTCTGTTCTAAGAAGCATTTTCTCATATTTTAACAGTGCAAAAATCACAATGTGCCTTACAATGCGTGTGAGACCTTACTTGCTCTTCATCACAACTGCCTGTGCATGGGCGACCTTAGCCACGTGTAGAGGCATCTGTTCATCCAAGTGTCACCTCAGCTGCCCACAGCAATCCACACAGAATTTGAACTTAAACTTAGATTCCTAATTGTTGCCTAAAACATCTTTTTAAAACTTACACTATAATAGAGCATGGACATGAAAAGTTATTGTACATGCAGAAGATCGTCTGCCAGATACCAGGCAATGCAATTAAAGGCAGCAGAAATTGCCAAACCATAGATAGCTACCCTAAAGAAATGCTTGCCCATATGCACAAAGAGACATTTACAAGGATGTTAATTATAGCACTGTTTGTAACAGCAAATAATTAGAAACAGCCTAAATGTCCACCATTAGGGAACTCACACGGGGAGATCGCCAGAACAAACTTATGTGAGCAGACTTACTGAGCATGTACAGGGTGATTTACTGAACGTAAACCACATAACTGGTACACACACGTGTCTGCATAAATCCCTGGATAATGTTCTGGAAGGGTCACACCTCACCAAGTGATCCTCTTGGAAATTAGGGATTATTGAAGGACTTCTACTTTTTTACCCTAAATTTACCTAGACTTTGCATTTTTGCAAAGAGAATGTAACCAGGCTTTTCTTTTCTAAAAGTTGAAAAGGAAATGCCAAACTTCTTAAAGTAGATCAGAAAAATTTCAAACCCCAGCAGGAGTTGGTGTGACCTATGCATGGGTCCTGTACTTAGGCATCTGTTTCAAAAACTTCCTAAAGAAGCTGATTAACTTTAAAAATATTTTTTTCCCTCAAGTAAAGAATAAAATGAAACCACAAGTATAATAAAGTAGGAGTTGAAAAAAAAAACTCAATAATCTTTTATGTGTTTTGAAATTATCCTGTTAATTTAAAAGGGACTAAAAAGGGTCAAGAGTAGAGGCAGAGCTTAGAAAAAGCAGTGCTGGTCATGATGCTGCATTTAACGATCAGTGCCCAAAACAGTATTGTACAATGTGGAAAAGGCTGAGATTCAGACTCTGTGATATTGAAAAAGTGATTTGGATTGAATGTGCATTATATGCTTATTTATTCCTTCAAATGAAATATAGTCCTCTCCTCTTCGGAAAGATTGTTACATTAATGCCTCACAGCTAAGGTATCTTAGAATTAAGAAACAATGGCATCTGATACCTATTTATGAACCATATTACAAGAAATGGGAAGCTTTAAAATATATTATATATGACAAAGGACTACTGATATGAAAGGTCTAATGGAGGGTCATGGTGACTGACTCCCCATAATTAAGTATAAAATCCTTCCCTTGATCTAGGATGGGATGTGTGACCAACTTAGACAATGAGGGGTGTCTGCAGGACTTCTGGGAAAGTCCTCCTCCCACTAAAAAAGAGGTGGTGGTCAGCAGAACCTTCTGTCCTCTGGACAGTGGTGGGTTTGGATATGAAGTTTGGAATTGCGGTTGCCATCTCACAACCATGAAGGGAGTAAGCCTGAAGATGAAGCCCCTGGCAGAGCAAAGGAAAGACTGGCCTTGATGCCTGAAGGGAGACTTGAGCTCTGTAAAGTAATCATTAGTATTTAAGCCGGTTTGAGTTTGAGGGTTTCTGTTACTTTCAGCCAAAAATGATCACAAAATACATAAAGAGCTTTAACAATTATTAAGAAAAAGATATAGTGATTAACAGACTCAAAGAATGAACTTTAGGTTACCAGGGTCGGGGAAGGGTTGGGGGAGAACAGATTTGGAGTTTGGAATTGACATACACAAACTACTAATAATTAAATCAGATGACC
This sequence comes from Bos indicus, assembly GCF_029378745.1. Classification (NCBI taxonomy): domain Eukaryota; kingdom Metazoa; phylum Chordata; class Mammalia; order Artiodactyla; family Bovidae; genus Bos; species Bos indicus. The sequence continues at coordinate 11,380,042 of NC_091770.1, read as the reverse complement.
AACACGGACCTACTGTATGGCACAGGGAACTCTGCTCAATATTCTGTAATAACCTAAATAAATGGGAAAAGAATTAGAAAAAGAACAGATATATGTATATATATAACAGAATCACTATGGTGTGTATCTGAAACTAACACAACATTGTCAATCAACCATATTCCAATATAAGATAAAAATTAAAGAGAAAAATACAATGATCAAACTCACTGAAAAATATTTAAGTAAAAATTCATAAAAGAAATACTTTTAAATATTTTAAAATTCAATGAATGTGGACTTACAATCGTCAAAGACTGATTTTTGAATCTAAGAAAAAAATTAACCTGCAAGAGTTCTTCATCTTTGGGTGCAAGCAAAAAATAAGGGAGTTTGACTCATTGGTTTAATGGTTTACAAATAGCTTGGGCTTGTTTTCTCACTTTGTTGATGGTGTCTTCTGTCATGCAGTTTAACACACATATGTGTTTGTGTATGCTCAGTCACGCAGTCATGTCTGACTCTTTTTGACCTCATGGACTATAGCCCACCTGGTTCCTCTGTCCATGGAATTTCCCAGGCAAGAATACTGCAGTGGTTTGTCATTTCCCATTCCAGGGGATCTTCCTGATCCAGGGATCAAACCCATGTTTCTTGTGTCTCCTGAACTTGCAGGCAGACTCTTTACCACTACACCACCTGGGAAGCCCTTTAACATACAATAGATCGTCATATATGTTGCCAAATAAGCAATCCTTTCCTCTCTGGTATATACTTTTTGTATTTCCAAGAAACTCTGTCCTTACTCCAAAAATGTTCATCTACATTTCCTTCTAGAAGCCTTAACATTTTACTGTGCACATTTAGGTCTTCAATCTGTCTGCAATTTGTTGGACTGCAAGGAGATCAAACCAGTCAATCCTAAAGGAAATCCATCCTTAATATTCATTGGAAGGACTGATGCTGAAGCTGAAGCTCCAATACTTTGGATACCTCATATAACAAGCTAACTCATTGGAAAAGACCCTAATGTTGGGAAAGATTGAGGCAAAAGAAGGAAGGGGTGGAAGAGGATGAGATGGTTAGCTAGCATCACCAAATCAACGGACATGAATTTGAGCAAACTCTAGGAGACAGTGAAGGACAGGGGAGCCTGGCATGCTGCAGTCCATGGGATCCCAAAGAACAGACAAGACTTAGCAACTGAACAATAAATGAAAAGAAATCTCCTTCTCTCTCTTCTATTTGGAAACCCAAATGCCCAGTGAAGTTAGGAAAAGATTCTCAACCATACTGTGAATTGGAAAGCACAAATTAAAATGAGAAAGATCCATTTCAGATGGATAAAATTTAGTTTTAAAAATTGATAATAGGAAGGAGGGTTCAGAATGGGGAACACATGTATACCTGTGGTGGATTCATTTTGATATATGGCAAAACCAATACAATATTGTAAAGTTAAAAAATAAAATAATAAAAAAAAATTGATAATAGCAAATGTTGAAGAAGATGTAGGGAAACAAAAATCACCCTTGCAGGCAGAGTAAAAGCCAGTCTGCTCATTTGGTGCAGGTAGAGATGGCCTTGCTCCTTGGAAGAAAAGTTATGACCAATCTAGTTCAGTTTAGTTCAGTCACTCAGTCATGTCCAAATCTTTGCGACCCCATGGACCACAGCATGCCAGGCCTCCCTGTCCATCACCAACTCCCGGAGTTTACCCAAACTCATGTCCATCGAGTCAGTGATGCCATACAACTATCTCATCCTCTGTCGTCCCCTTCTCCTCCCGCCTTCAACTTCCCAGCATCAGGGTCTTTTCCAATGAGTCAGCTCTTTGCATCAGGTGGCCAAAGTATTGGAGTTTCAGCTTCAACATCAGTCCTTCCAATGAACACTCAGGACTGATCTCCTTTAGGATGGATTGGTTAGACCTTCTTGCAATCCAAGGGACTCTCAAGAGTCTTCTCCAACACCACAGTTCAAAAGCATCAATTCTTCGGTGCTCAGCTTTCTTTATAGTCCAACTCTCACATCCATACATTACTACTGGAAAAACCACAGCCTTGACTAGATGGACCTTTGTTGGCAAAGTAATGTCTCTACTTTTGAATATGCTATCTAGGTTGGTCATAACTTTCCTTCCAAGGAGTAAGCGTCTTTTAATTTCATGGCTGCAGTCACCATCTGCAGTGATTTTGGAGCCCAAAAAAATAAAGTCAGCCACTGTTTGTACTGTTTCCCCATCTATTTGCCATGAAGTGATGGGACCAGATGCCATGATCTTAGTTTTCTGAATGTTGAGCTTTAAGCCAACTTTTTCACTCTCCTCTTTCACGTTCATCAAGAGGCTCTTCAGTTCTTCACTTTCTGCCATAAGGGTGGTATCATCTGCATATCTGAGGTTAATGATATTTCTCCCAGCAATCTTGATTCCAGCTTGTGCTTCATCCAGCCCAGCGTTTCTCATGATGTATCTGAATATAAGTTAAATAAGCAGGGTGACAATATACAGCCTTGACGTAGTCCTTTTCCTATTTGGAACCAGTCTGTTGTTCCATGTCCAGTTCTAACTGTTGCTTCCTGACCTGCATACAAGTTTCTCCTGTATAGCAAGTCAGGTGGTCTGGTGTTCCCATCTCTTTCAGAATTGTCCACAGTTTAGCAGGATCCCCACAGTCAAAGGCTTTGGCATAGTCAATAAAGCAGAAATAGATGTTTTTCTGGAACTCTCTTGCTTTTTTGATGATCCAACGCACGTTGGCAATTTGATCATTGGTTCCTCTGCCTTTTCTAAATCCAGCTTGAACATCTGGAAGTTCACGGTTCACATATTGCTGAAACCTGGCTTGGAGAAATTTGAGCATTACTTTGCTAGCGTGTGAGATGAGTGCAATTGTGCGGTAGTTTGAGCATTCTTTGGCATTGCCTTTCTTTGGGATTGGAATGAAAACTGACCTTTTCTAGTCCTGCGGCCATAGCTGAGTTTTCTAAATTTGGTGGCATATTGAGTGCAGCACTTTAACAGCATCACCTTTTAGGATTTGAAATAGCTCTACTGGAATTCCATCACCTCCACTAGCTTTGTTCATAGTGGTGCTTCCTAAGGCCCACTTGATTTCATATTCCAGGATGTCTGACTCTAGGTGAGTGATAACACCATCGTGATTATCTGGGTCATGAAGATCTTTTTTGTACAGTTCTTCTGTGTATTCTTGCCACCTCTTCTTAATATCTTCTGCGTCTGTTAGGTCTATACCATTTCTGTCCTTTATTGTGCCCATCTTTGCACGGAATGTTCCCTCGGTGTCTCTAATTTTCTTGAAGAGATCTCTAGTCTTTCCCATTCTATTATTTTCCTCTATTTCTTTGCAATGATCACTGATGAAGGCTTTCTTATCTCTCCTTGCTATTCTTTTGGAACTCTGCATTCAAATGGGTATATCTTTCCTTCTCTCCTTTGATTTTTGACTCTCTTCTTTTCACAGCTATCTGTAAGCCCTCCTCAGACAGCCATTTTGCTTTTTTTCATTTCTTTTTATTGGGGATGGTCTTGATCCCTGTCTTCTGCACAATGTCATGAACCTCCATCCATAGTTCATCAGGCACTCTGTCTATCAGATCTAGTCCCTTAAATCTATTTGTCACTTTCATTGTATAATCATAAGGGATTTTATTTAGGTCATACCTGAATGGTCTAGTGGTTTTCCCCACTTTCATCAATTTAAGTCTGAATTTGGCAATAAGGAGTTTATGATCTGAGTGACAGTCAGCTCCCGGTCTTGTTTTTGCTGACTGTATAGAACTTCTCCATCTTTGGCTGCAAAGAATATAATCAGTCTGATTTCGGTGTTGGCCATCTGGTGATGTCCATGTGTAGAGTCTTCTCTAGTATTGTTGGAAGAGGATGTTTGCTATGACCAGTGCATTCTCTTGGCAAAACTCTATTAGCCTTTGTCCTGCTTCATTCTGTATTCCAAGACCGAATTTGCCTGTTACTCCAGGTGTTTCTTGACTTCCTACTTTTGCATTCAAGTCCCCTATAATGAAAAGGACATTGGGTGTTAGTTCTAGAAGGCCTTGTTGGTCTTCATAGAACCGTTCAACTTCAGCTTCTTCAGCATTACTGGTCAGGGCATAGACTTGGATTACTGTGATACTGAATGGTTTGCCTTGGAAATGAACAGAGATCATTCTGTCATTTTTGAGTCTGCATCCAAGCACTGCCTTTTGGACTCTTTTGTTGACCATGATGGCTACTCCATTTCTTTTAAGGGATTCCTGCCCACAGTAGTAGATATAATGGTCATCTGAGTTAAATTCACCCATTCCAGTCCATTTTAGTTCGCTGATTCCTAGAATGTAGATGTTCACTCTTGCCATCTCCTGTTTGACCACTTCCAATTTGCCTTGATTCATGGACCTAACATTCCAGGTTCCTATGCAATATTGCTCTTTACAGCCTTGGACCTTGCTTCTATCACAGTCACATCCACAACTGGGTGGTGTTTTCACTTTGGCTCCGTCCCTTCATCCTTTCTGGAGTTATTTCTCCACTGGTCTCCAGTAGCATATTGGGCACCTACCCACCTTGGGGGGGGTTCATCTTTCATTGTCCCATCTTTTTGCCTTTTCATACTATTCATGGGGTTCTTAAGGCAGGAACACTGAAGTGGTTTGCCATTCCCTTCTCCAGTGGACCACATTTTGTCAGAACTCTCCACCATGACCTGACCATCTTGGGTGTCTCTATATGGCATGGCTTAGTTTCATTGAATTAGACAAGGCTGTGGTCCATGTGATCAGCTTGGCTAGTTCTCTGTGACCAACCTAGACAGCATATTAAAAAGCAGAGACATTACTTTGCTGACAAAGGTCTGTCTAGTAAAAGCTGTGGTTTTTCCAGTAGTCATGTATGGATGTGAGAGTTGGACTATAAAAAAGCGGAGAGCCAAAGAATTGATGCTTTTGAACTGTGGTGTTGGAGAAGACTCTTGAGAGTCCCTTGGACTGCAAGGAGATCAAACTAGTCAATTCTAAAGGAGATCAGTCCTGAATATTCTTTGGAACAACTGTTGCTGAAGCTGAAACTCCAATACTTTGGTCATCTGATGTGAAGAACTGACTCATTGGAAAAGACCCTGATGCTGGGAAAGATTGAAGGCAGGAGGAGAAGGGGATGACAGAGGATGAGATGGTTGGATGGCATCACCGACTCAATGGACATGAGTTTGAGCAAGCTCCGTGAGTTGGTGGTGGACCGGGAAACCTGACGTGCTGCAGTTCCTAGGGTCGCAAAGAGTTGGACACGACTGAGAGACTGAAGTGAACTGAACTGAGAGATGGGCATTACCTCTGACGTGATCATTCCACTTCTCTGTACTGACCCTCGACCGCTGATTCTCAGTACTGGCTGCACAACCGAAACCAAATCGGAGGAAGGACCCAGATGTCTGCATCGCTTTTTAAAGCTCCCAAGGTGGTTGTTTGAAACCTCTGGCCTAGAGAAGCTCCTACTCGTGTGCACATGGATGCGTGTACAAGGCTGGCTGGTGCAGTGCTACATATAATAGTGAGAAACTGCAAACAGCCTGGATGTTCCCAATTAGTCTTCAGAAGCTGAGATGAATGCATATGTATTAACACAGATAAATCTCAAAACCACAACGAAGAGCAAGTTTAAAAGGGTTCAGCACAACATAATGTAAACTTAACATATAAACAATACAATTTCTGGTTTATGATACAGACACATAAGATACAGTATAAAGACACAAATGGGGAAGGTGTAAGTCAATAGCCTTCGTCAAGAAAGAAGAAGGAAAACAGAATTAAAAAAGCAGAGGGCAGAGAAAGCTTTGGGTGCATCTAATATTTTATTCTCTATTTCCTATAATATTCCATATGTTTGAAAGAATATATCACAATCTTTAAAAAAGCCACAGATGAATTATTGTGGCTATTAAAAGGATAAGTTGGAATTTTATGACTGTCATGGAAAGACATCCAAAATTGATTGTGAAGTTAAAAAGAGATTTATGACGAGTATACACAGTATGATCCTACTTATATCAAATATATATTTATATTGGCATGTTTATAGTATATAAATACAATAAACAGGCAGAGATTCCTATAATTTGAGGTATTTATTTGAATTTGGAGGGATATATACCAAACTTATCTCTGAGGAGAGAAGTGAAATTGTTTAACTTATATAATAATCAAGTATTATCAGAAAAAAAAAGAACAATTTTTATTAAAACAAAACCCAAAACACTCTAGTGGAAATCAGGAGACTTGAGCTCCAAGCTCTCCAGACTCCACTTCTTCTCTCTTCTTATTTTGCAGGTAACAAGTGCATACAGTAAACAATCCAAATCACGAAAAAGAGTAAATAATAGAAAGTAAGTCTCCTTCCAATCCCTGACCTTTAGTTTAGTCCCCTCCCCTTAGGCAGCCACTGTAGCCATATTCTCATGTCCCTGCCAGACATGGTCTATTTACAAGCAGACATGTATGTATTGATACATCATTCCTTATGTGTACACACACACTTGAATCACACCAGACTATACAGCCTTGTCTTTGGAGGAGTGGCTATCAGATGGGAGTGTGTACCCTAATACTTGCTGGATTTCGTGATACCCCTCACATTCTGCCTGTGAGGCCGGGCTGTATGGCACATGTGTGGTACATTCACGCATGCTTCAGTTGCTTCAGTCGTGTCTGACTTTTAGAGACCCCATGGACTTAGCCCACCAGCCTCCTCTGTCCATGGGATTCTCCAGGCAAGAATACTGGAGTGGGTTGCCATGCCCTCCTCCAGGGGATCTTCCCAACCCAGGGAAGACCCTGGGTCTTCAAACCCAGGTTTGAAGAGACCTCAAACCCAGGGTCTTCAAACCCAGGTTGAAGAGACCTCAAACCCAGGTCTCTTCCGTCTCCTGCATTGCAGGTGGATTCTTTACCACTGAGCCACCAAGGAAGCCCTATGGCACATATTTTCCTTTAAATAGCATGAGAATTTGGGGAGAATTTCACAACCCATACTGAAGTGTCACAAACTCAGGACTAGGAATTTCTGGGTTGAAAAATCAGCCTGTAAATAGGTATAGGCTGACTCTGAAGTTTGGGATCTCCTAACAAAAGATTTTTGCTGACACATTCATTTTCTGAAAAGCACCCTTTTATCACAGCTCCTCCCTAGCTGACGATTGTTCAATAATCCCCCATTAATCATAAACTAAAGCTTGAACTCTCAGCTAGTATTCAGGGCCCCAAAATGCCCTTTCCCTGCCTGGCCCACCACAACCAGGCCCCCTCCTTTCACATTCATAACCCCTCCTCCGCTGTCTTGGGCTTCCCCACCTCTTCTACATCTGGTCGTCTCTGCCTTCCAGATTTCAGGAATTAGAAGATAACTGAATTGGAAGGTCACTCATTCAACAAGCACTCTCTAAGTACCTACTATATGCCAGGTTCTAAGCAATCTGCCCACAACAGATGACTTGGTCACACATAAGTGCCTCTCTCAGATTTTTGTACCAAGCTGATACTCAGGTGCTTCTCTATCTCAGGAGTCAGGCAGCTCATTCCACCAATAGACTGTCAGTTTTTCAGAAGATCCTGCTACTCTTTTTGTCTCCACTCCCAGTGCTATTCTGCCTGTGTAGGATCTAGAACTAAAGAGACACCCTTGTTCTGGCCACTGTCTCTAACATGCAGCTGAAGCCAGGCAGCCTCATCAGAGCCACACACCACATGTCTGTATCTGTATGTTAGTTGCTCAGTCATGTCCAGCTCTTTAAGACCCCATAGACTGTAGCCCATCAGGCTCCTCTGTCCACGGATTCTCCAGGCAAGAATACTGGAGTGAGTTGCCATTTCCTTCTCCAGGGGACTTTCCCGACCCAGGGATCAAACCCGGGTCTCCCCCATTGCAGGCTTTACCGTCTGAGTTACTAGGGAAGCCCAACACACCACTTGGGTGGACCTGTTTCAGGCATACAGTCCACAAAATCCCCAGGCGTTATCCTAAGTACCCCAATCAAATCAAGTTCAGCACCTCCACACTTGTGCAGCTGCATTTTTTGAATAGTGAGCCTTACATCAAACCTTGTGAGATCTTTTTGGACCCTGGTAGGTGGCTCAGTGGTAAAGAATCTGCCTGCCAATGCAGGATATGCAGAAGACCTGGGTTTGATCCCTGGGTTGAGAAGATCCCCTGGAGGAGGAAATGGCAACCCACTCCAGTATTCTTGCCTGGAGAATACCATGGATAGAGGAGCCTGGTGGGCTAGAGTTTATGGGGTCTCAAAGAGTTTAACATGACTGAATGAGTGCGCACACACACACCCTTGCCCATGAATTCATAATCATTGCCAAGTTGCTATCTCCATTCCTTGTGTGTGACCCCTTGACCTCCTCTGACCAAGGCAGGTATAAAATGAGTGAGGGGACAAGGCTGAAGGCGGAGCCCTAGAACACACCACTGGGGGGCTTCCCCTTGCTTGACTCGGGCCCACTGGCCCTGTCCTCTTGGGGCCTGACACACTCCAGGGCCCCATGCCAGTTCTAGGGCCCTGATCCTGGCACCCAGCCTGGCCCGCCTCCCCACCCAGATCCAAACAAGAAAGGCTGAAGAACGTGCCCAGGGTGACCGAGTCATCCACCCTAGGCCTGCCCACTGAGTGAATGACAGTGACCACAAAAACTTGCACGAGAAAACAAAACGTTCAAAAAAAAAATTTTTTTAAAACACACCACAATAAATTCTAAGCAGCCACAATGCGGCTACCAATGTCATCTAAGGTGACACAATGTGGTCACCAATGTCATCAGGGTGGAGTTTCACTTCTGGGTGCCCAGTTTCAAGCCATTTTTACTAAAACGTTCATCTGCTCACTGTACAAACCCACCCAGAACGCTAGGTGCCGAGCAAAGAGCGGGGCTGGGGGTTGGTGATGAATGAGATCCAGTCCCTGTCTTGGAGAGCTCACAGTCTGATGAGGGAGGCGGACTCAAAAACAAAATGAGCAGTTCCAGGACAGACCAAGGCACATGCAGGGTGCTGGTGTAATCCTGACTGCGGCTCCCAGGGAGGGCTTCCTGGAGAAGGTGGTGTCTGGAGTGAGAGATGAAGGCCTGACAGCCAAGAGAAGGCAGAGAGTGGGAAGAGCAGGCACTCTAGTCAAACAGGGCCTTGTGCAAGGGCCTGAGGCCCAGACAGAAGGGGAGTCACAAGATTTGCCACAGTGCGACAGGGTTCAAGCAAAGCCAGAGGCCACGTCCAAAAGGTGACTCAGGGCCTTGAGGCTGCCTAAGGCGGGTGGATGCAACATTAAGTATCACTGAGCCAGACAGAGGGGGGGTAAGTCACAAGGCCCAGGACACAGCGGGCACAGGTGCACCCTGCTGCCTTCCAACCACAGGGATGGAGGAGGCGACGCCCAGGGATGGACCGCAGGGCTTGGGCACACTGCCAGGGCCACGTCCTGGTGAAGGAAGAGGGCGGATTGAGCACCAGGAGAAGAGCGGGAAAATGAAGGGGGAATCAATGACAGGAAGACCCGTGGTCTGGGGTGAAGGGAAGCATAGAGACGGGGGTGGAGGTGGGGCACTCTGGGTATGAAGCAACAGAAGACCTCCCCCAAAGGCTGCCCAGACACCCCGAGCAGCAGACTCCCTGCTGAACACAGAGACTTCTTCATGGCAGTGAAATAAGCTGTGACATTTAATGTAAGGGACTGCTGCCAACAGCACACGATGAAGTGACTTTCCACAAAGGGATAATTGAGGCTCCATGCAGGAGGGTTATTCCCGTGCAAGGAGCTGACCGGCTAGTACTGAGGCTCAGGCCTCCCCCATCGGGGGCTCAGGCCCAGAGGGTGCCCTGAGCACATGACACTACCTGTCCACTGCTCCACGCGGATGCAGCCAGGCAGCCTGGGGGTGACCTTCAGAGCCGCCTACCCTGCCCCACGCCACATCCACAGAGCCGGGCACACAGGTGCACTGCCAGGTAACATCCGGGCCTCCACCTCTCAGCTCCAGGCCACAGTCCCTGCCATGCCCACTTCTCACCAGGTGGGTCTATGCCTCTTCCCTGGTGTCCTATCATGGAACTAGCACCTGCCTCTGACCCTGCCTGCCACTCCTCCAGGCTCCCACCCCAAGGACTCACAAGAAGGCTGTTTGTGGAGCCCGCCTCCCCTGGAATGGACTCTGCTCGTGGAGACTGGTGGCTGGACCTGGGGGTGGGGGTATTTTTCCAACACCTCCTCGATTGACCTTTAATTACACTGTTTGCCCAGCTCCCCAAACCATTAACTTCCACCTCACAGCAATTGCACATCAATTAATGGAGGGCCTGCTCTGAGCTCCAGCTCCTCAACACAATTAAGCGTGACAGTCCACAAATAAGAAAGAACTGAAGAATTAATTAAGGTCTAAACAAATTAATTACCAGTCCCCAATCAATTCCAATGCCAGCACACATGCTCCTGGGCTCACCGGCTTTCCTAACATCTCCACATATAAATAGAAAGTGAGATTTCCCACATGATTGCTGTTCTAGACCAGGGCACGGCGAGGCCCCGAAACCACCTTGAGGGAGAGAATTGGCTGCAGTGAGTGTCCTTGGGGCTTCCCACGTACTCAGCACACACTCACGCACACACATCAGTCACACACATGTGTGCACAGCCCTAGCTGAAAAATGAGGGGAGAACTGGTGGAGTGCTCCAGGTGGCAGAGTGCTCCAGGTGGCAGAGTGCTCCTGGTGGCAGAGTGTCTGGGGCTTGGCACACCCAGGGAAGACCTGAGGTGACTGTCACGGAGGCCCCCACGGGGAAGGGCCGAAGCTCTGGCCTGATGCCAGAGAGGGGTGGGTGCGGCATGAATCAGGCGTCCTGTGCCCAGTCTCGAACCTCTCTCCTGGGCAGCAGTGGGGCGCCTCCGGACTTCAAGGTGGATCAGGACAGGGCAAAGCAGTGGAAAGAAGCAGCTGGCCCCAAGAGCTTCCTTGCTCCCCAGAGCCTGAGTCCCCAGCCCACCCAGGGGAGAGGAGGGAGGGATGTGGCCGCTGAGCACAGGGCACCTGGGCCCTCTCAGGACCCTCTCTCACCCTGAATGGGAGACCCTCTGCTGCTCCACCCTCCCACCCCCACCCTGGCAATCAGGGCTTGATTTGATCACTTTCACTTGCCTCAACCTGCTCCCCATGTGCACTGAGGGCTCCATGAGTTCTGTCTCTCCATTAGTCCGGGGGTCCAGAGGACCAACAAGCTCTGAGAAGACTTGGTGGCCAGCCAAGAGGTGGACGCCTGGAGGGCCCTAGGCCCTGTCAGTGTGCAGTGGGGCAGACAGGTACTCTGGCTGGCTGGAGGCCCCAGGGGATAAGGTTCAGGAGGCCAAGTGCAGGAACTATTCAGTGGCCTAAGGGGACCAGGGGGCTTTTAAGCCCCTAGGGGGTGAGGTGCAACGCCTGTTTACCCTGAACACTACTGTGTCCGTCTCGGCTAGGGGAGTCAGCAAATGCCATTGCAGGTGGGCCTAGGATGGGCATTGGAGGCCAGAGAGATGGAAGCCCACATGTCGGAGAGGAGAAAAGGGGCAGGGTGTGGAAGGCAGGCACACAGCCAGGACTTGGACAGCAGTCTGAGGAAGCAGGCAGAAAGGGCCCATTGCTGTTAGGATCCTGGTGAGCTAGGACCATCAGGGCTGCAGACCTCACCACGAGCACCCCGTGCAACCGGCTAGGGACGCAGGGCTGCACGACCCTCTGTGACGGCTGGACCAGACTCCGCCCCAGCAATAAGATAGGAGAGGAATCGGCTGGAGCCCAAAGAGGGACAGGTCAGAAAGCCTCGGAAAAGGTCAAACCTGAGAGCAGGGGCCCTTCTCCTGAGGGAGCCCCCAGAGAGGTTAAGACCACTTCCAAGGTCACACAGCAAGATAGCTGGCCGAGCAAGGCTGCAATGGGTCCCAGTAGAGTCCTTATCTGAAGTTTGGCTCAAGGACAGATTACATCTCAGCTGAGACCAAGATCCAGTCCAGTGCAGCTGAGAGCTGCCCCCTCCTCAGGCTGCATCTGACCCCCCAGCTCAGGACGGCGAGGAACACCAGATCGGCCGCTGTGTTCACGCAATTAGGCCCCTTAACAAAGTCAGATCTAAAGAGTTATTCCATTAATGGCCCACACCAAAAATAGCTGAGAGTTCATTAAAAGTGTGGAGTTGCTATAGCAATTATCTGGGTCGGCTGAGGATCAGCCGGGTGGCTGGTCCTGGGAGTTCGTTAGCCTCCGGGCCCAGGAGGAGGTGGGGCTGCTCAACAATGATCTCTCACCTACTCACAGGGGCTTTTCAGGTGCTTCAAAGCCCTTTCTGAAGAACAGAGCTAGTCTGAGGTCTCATCTGCTCCTCACTCAGCTCAAGGCTGTGGAAAAGTAGGTACTGGTGCCCACATCTTACAGATGGGGAAGCTGAGCCCTGGAGGTGAAGAACAGGGTTGGGACCATGAGCTTGGGTCTCACACCCTGCTCTTCAGACCGAGTCTTGGCACCAGGGAGCTCACAGGACCTCTTGCCCCTTCTGGGCGTGCCCCAGCTTTGTCCTCTGGCATCAGATGGGGGCTCGATGTTGTGGTTCAAACACTTCTTTCTCCTCTTGTACCTTCTCCCCAAATAAAGTGTAGGCTTCTTAGGAGCCTGGCTGCGCTTTATGGGATCTCAGGGCCCAGACCTGGGGCATCTATTGTGAATTCATGACTCCAAGACCAGCAAAGGCTCTGCTGAAAGCAAGTGAAAACACCTACACACATACACACGCACGCACACACACACTCACACACACACACACACACACACCTACCCATCCCTATGATTAGAGGCCCCTGAAACATAAAGGGCTTGGAGCACCAGATTTAGTGGGAGCCTTGAAACTTCTTTTGTGTCAGGAACCCGAGGCCCCTACACCCCTCTCCAAATAATGTCTCTAAAGTTTATGCTTTACAAGCCAAACAAGTGGGATTACAAGGAGATTATATTGAAATAAATTATCAAAATATTTTTTCAATTGTGATATAGTAAATAGATGTGCTTTTAAACTACTGAATTAAAAAAAAAACAAGATCTTTAAGTGGATCTATCAACTTATAATTTGGGGTTAGTGTTAAGCACAAATGGTATTTTTAAGATCTCTGTAACAACTGTAATAGGACATGAAAATACCTGTGATTTCTACTGGGGAGAGTCACGGTCCTGCTTTCTACTGCAATTTGCTGCCTATATTCACAATGGAAGGAAATGTTACATTTCAGTTTGTTGTTTACTTGCTGAGTCATGTCCGACCCTTTTGTGACCCCCTGGACTGTAGCCCACCAGGCTCCTCTGTCTGTGGGCTTTCCCAGGCAAGAACACTGGAGTGGGTTGCCGTTTCCTTCTCTGGGGGATCTTCCCGACCCAGGGATAGAACCTACATCTCCTGCGTTGGCAGGCGGATTCTTTACCCCATCACCCTTTCTTCTCCCTGCATACATTTTCCTCCAGTTGCCGAAGGCAGAACTCCCCCCACCTCAGTGTCAAGAGAGGCTTGGAGGGGCCTTCCAGCTCCCCAGAGCCCAGCAGCCCACGTGCCCAGACATCCCTGTGCACACGTGCACAGAAGCTTCTCTCTGTGCAAGGCTTACCTACGGCAGGGAATGGCACAAATCTCTGGACGAGAAGGCGGGTGGCCGGGGTGAACTTGTTGGCTTTCTGAACCAGGACATTAAGGCCCACCTTCGAAAGAGAAAACAGAGAGAGTGTGTGCTGCTGCAGCGGCCTGGGGAGGAAGGGGCAGGCAGGGGAAGAGCAGAGAGTGAGGGCCACCGTCTTGCCCTACAACTGCACCCCAGACCCACATCCTCAGCCCCACCTGAGGCTGCCGAGCCCCAGTGCGGCTCCTTAAAGCATCACTGCCCAGGCGTCCCAGTGAACTGGCCTGGGAGATAGCTACACACACACACGCAGGCACACAGCCTCCTTGGGGACAGGACAAGAGATGGTAGGATGGTTGCTGTCAGAAGAATATATAAGCTGGAAGTAGGTGAAGTATAGGACGCCCCTCATTCCTACTCAGCTTCTTTTTTTTAACTTTTTATTTTATACTGGAGTGTGGGTGTGTGTGTTAAATCGCTTCAGTCGTATCCGATGCTTCGCGACCCAACAGAATAGACCACCAGGCTCTTCTGCCTACGGGATTCTCCAGGCAAGCATGCTGGAGTGGATTGCCATTTCCTTCTCCAGGGGATCTTCCTGAGCCAGGGATCAAACTCGCATTTCTCGTCTCCTGCATTGGCAGGTGGGTTCTTCACCACTAGAGCAGGCTGGGAAGCACGGCTGATGAAGAAAGTTGCGTTGGTTTCAGCTGTATAGTAATGTGATTCAGTTATACATATACATGTATCTATTCTTTTTCAAATTCTTCTCCCATTCAGATTGTTATATAATATTGAGAAGAGTTCCCTGTGCTATATAGTACGACCTTGTTGGTTATCCATTTTAAATATAGCAGTGGGTACATGTCAATCTCCCAGCCCCCCAACCTTTGCCCTCCCTGCCCAGTAGCTGTCAGTTCATTCTCTAAGTCCGTGAACCTTTTCTGTCTTCCAGCGTCTTAAGCACCACATTTCTGGGGTCCCACTGTGAGCCCAGCCATAGGCCTGGCCAGACTGAGAGGGCTCAACACAGGGAGACCCATAGGTGACTGGAGAGCTAAGCAGAGCCGCCCAGAGCAGGATGGGGGCTCAGTGGATATCCTGGGCTCAGTGACCACCTTCAGACTCTAGCTCCCTTCACTCAGGCCGGGGCACCTGGGCCTGCCTTGCCTTTTCCATGGGCACTCCCAACTCCAGTCCACCCCCTACACTGAGCCTCATCTTCCTAGAACACAGGTTCAATCATATCCACCTCCCCATGGCCTGTGAAAGAACTGCCATCTCCATGCAGCAGTCGTGGCCTTCATAACCTCCCTTCCCACTCCTCCAGCACCCCCTTCTCTCTCTCCACGATCCAGTCGGCTGGTGACCAACACCATCTGCGTCTCCCACCTCAGAGCCTTTGCCCGTGCTGGTCCCTGTGCCCCGAACTCCCTCCTTCCTCTGCTCAGTCCCCGCCTGTCCTGTAAGGCCCACCTCTGCACTCCACCTCCCGTGTCACTGACACTGGGAGTCATTTAACCTTTGTCTGCCTCGGCTTCCTTGTCTGTAAAAAGGGATGATAACATCTGACAGCACCCAGGGCTGCTGTGAGAACGTACGCATAGTGCCTGGCATGAGCCTGGCACATAAGAGGCCTCAGTGAAAGAATCTAGGTAGGAGTGACGTCACCTCTCCCAGCAGAAAGTCGCTCCCTCGCACATCACTCCCCTCGTCCCCAGCACTCACTACCCTGTGAGTCTGTGAGCCTGGCGCCCCGGCCAGACTGAGGGGGAGGGACTGCACCTTCCTTACCTTCGGATGTCTGGGCACATAATACAGGCTCAGCAAAGCAGTGGCTGAGGAATAAATGCAAGAAACCAACAAACAAGTGGATGGATGGAGAGACCAGCAACAGCTGGAGGAGGAGCATCCTGGAGAAGGGGGGATTGGGCTGGGGAGGACTCCGGTGGGAAGACAAGCATGAGCACAGACACCGGGAGACAAAAGAGGAGCCTGTGGCCTAGATGAAGGGTGTGTAGAAGCCTCTGCTCCCCCAAACTGAGGCCACAGCCAGGCCTCCCCTGGGGGCCTCCTGGCCTGACAGGACCACGGACAGCCTGCTCTCTGTCTGGTACACCCGGCGGCTCAGCAGGCCACCCTGCACCCGCAGTCCTGGCTCTGGCCTCCACCTTCTGGGTTGTCGGGGAGAGGCAGAGCCTTGGGAAGGCCTCCAGGGCATCAGGGTGGATGCCACAGCAATCAAATCAAGCCATGGCCTGGTGCAAATGGCCCAGACCAGGCTGCAACTGTAAGACCTGGGAAGAGAGCAAGTGCCAGCCCACCAGCCGTGGGCAGCCCGAGACCCCACACCAGGAGCCAGAGTGCTGCCAGGCAAACCCAGCTTGGGCTCTCGGGGGCCTGGCTTCCATTTGAAGCCTCCAGCTGGTGGTCAGAGTCCAATTCTTGTCCTCTCTGTCTGCTCAAGGAGAGGCAGGGAGACGCACGGCAGCTTGGACGCACTTAGCGGGCAGGGCAGTGCAGGTGGGTAGGCTGAGGGGATGCCAGCCCACCCTGGGCCCCGCAACCCTGCTACACAGAGGGAACTCACCAAGGCCAGGTCTCCCCACTCTCAAACAGCAAGTGACTATTTTGGTGACTCAGAAATGGTCACCCCCAAGCCCTCCAAAATACCAGGGGATATGTTCTTACAGAATGCCAGTCTAGAAGGAGGACACAGGCAGACATAAGCGATGAGTAAGAAGGAGGAAAGGGGCAAGTGGAGATACCAGGCCAAGTGCTGAGCGCA
The DNA here is from genome assembly GCF_029378745.1 of Bos indicus. Taxonomy (NCBI): domain Eukaryota; kingdom Metazoa; phylum Chordata; class Mammalia; order Artiodactyla; family Bovidae; genus Bos; species Bos indicus. Next base: position 11,363,577 of record NC_091770.1, on the reverse strand, counting down.
TCACATGAAACATCTTACTCCAATCCCCACTGCCAGCCTTAGAGACAGGGCATGTTGCTCTTGAAAGGATTCAGGGAAGTTCAGGCAGATTCAGAGAGGTGAAGTAACTTTGCTCAAAGATGTCCTAGGTAACGCTAGGACTCAAATCCACAGTCTGCTAATTCCAAAGCTTTGCTCTTGGCCACGGTGCTATTTTCTTTCCAATTGTCTTCTATCTCAGTCAGGAATGTCTGACAGGCCATTTTTTTAAATGACCACAAGCCATTTCAGACTGGCTGTCTATAGCGCAAAAGCCTCCCTGAAGAGACCTGGGCTGAGGCCCAGGTGAGCGGAAGGCAGCTGCAAGTAGAGAAGACGGGGCCCCTGAGCCACCTCTTAAACCTGGCAGCTAGAAAACTGAGGGTCTGGGTTCAAAACCCTCTGCATTTGTTTGGAAAGACGCAGGGAGTGCTGGAGGAATGGGGAGCAGGAGAAGCCAGCAGGGAGCTGGAGCCCTTCCCGAGGCAGCCTTCTGGGGACAGGCCGGGCTGGCGGTGGGGGAGGGCAGGAAGGAATAGGGGCCACTGGCTGGAGCAAACACTCAGACTTGCCTGCTCCCTCAACCCTTCCCCACACTTGGCTGACCAGCTGACGGTGCTTCCCAGAGGCTAGGATTAGCACAGCTCAGAATGGTGACCCAGCCTGTCTCCCCCAGGGAGGGGGCTGGGACCAGAGAGCTTTGGTATATGTAGTTGCAAGCTCGCTAGGAACCCATGAAGTCACTCTGACCACTCATCGAGGATGGGCCTGGTGGCAAGAAGGCATGAATACAGGTGAGGCCTCGACCCAGACCTTATTGTCCCAGCAATCAGGATGGCCACAGTCTGGGAAGGAACCAGGGTGGGCTGCAGACTAGGGGTTGGGAGCCCGTCTGTTCTGGTTCCTCGGGGACCCTTTGGCCTGGAACATTTGGTAGAGCCCATTAAAATTAAAAAGCCAAGTGGCTGATGGCTCTGAATGCCAGCTCACTTTCCCTGGCATGGTGGGTCCTGTTTAAGGGAACCAGCTGGCATTAATGGCACACAACTCATCACGAACAGCAGCTAGCGATCAGAAAAATCTGAGCTAATAATCGGGTTTGGGAAAGATAATGAGATATGGAACAGTCACTGCTGAGGGTCCCCCAGGGTTTGTTTTAACAGCCTCCAGATAAACCACAAAATAGAAATTAACCAAACAGGGGCTCCATTTTGGTGGAGGGGAGCACAAATAGGATGGGGATTTTGTATAAGAATTCCCCATGGGGCCAGCCGCAGGGGGCCTGGGAGAAGCCAGAGCCCAGGACCCGTGGACAGCAGGTTGGGCTGAGAGAGCAGGGGACCTACCTCTCTCCAAGCTCTGCTCCCAGGAGGCTGGATTTGCCATGGGCAGCTGAGAGCGCAGGAGGGGAAGGAGGGAAGTCTGGCAAACCCCCACAGTGGAGATAAATGCTGACCGGCACCAAGAACTGGGGAGGGGTGGGAGACCCGCGTCCCAAGACCTTCAGTGTCTTCGGGGAACACAGCTGATAACTGTCTCCTTGAGTAGGAGGGGGCTTCCAGGCCAACACCAGCCTAGCTTCTGCGAGGCCAGAGATGAGACACCGGAGGGATTGGAACAATGCCTGTGTCCTCCACTCCAGCCCACATAGCTGACCCCCTGCAGGATGCCTCTATCTCCATGAGCTTCAGGCACTCCACCTGCACACACAGCAAATGAGGGTCATCTTGATCTTCCTCACCCACATCCTGTCTGCTTCTCCCATTCCCAGCTCAGCTCTTCAAGCCAGAATCTTAGGGGTCTACCTAGACAGGAGCCTCTGCTACCCGACACCCAGCTCTGTCTGCTGGGTGTCTTAAGTACAGCTATTTCTCTCTCTCTCTGCTCCCACCATTTAGCTCAAACACCCATCACTTCTCCCTGGACAACTGCCCACCTCCTAACTGGGCTCCCAATTTGCACTCTTGACCCTTCTAATCCACAGCAGCCAGAGTGGAATCAACACACTTAAGTCTCTCAGTGGTTTCACTGCATTTAAGCCCCACACGGCCCTACCTGACCACCTGGCCATGCTTGCAAGGCTCCAGTAACCTCAGCCCCGCCCTGCTCCTCCAATGAGCCAGTTCCCTCCCTCCTTCTCTCCCACCTTTTCTCGCAAGCCCTGCCCTCTTTCGGCTTCCTCACTTTTCCGCTTGAACATCAGGCCCTCAGAGAGGCCTCCTCTTCACTCAGGGCTCCCCTTTTACAGCCTCTCACAAAACCTGGAGCTCTTCTTTCCACATACCTATCACAGTCCCTAAGTACATTCATTTACTTCTTAAAATGTTGGGAATCAAAGTAACACGTGTGTATTATTTAAAACAGAATTATATGGAAATATTTTTATCTGTGGACACTTTACTAAACATCCGTCTCTCCCCATAGGCCCTAAAGTGCTGGGCACAGGGCTTGTGTACACTCTTTTTCTTCATGGAATTTCTGGTGCCTGATGAAATGAGTAGGTGCTTCATAAATGTTTCTAGATAAATCAAGTGACTGATTTCTGAAGCAGAGAAAAAAAAAAAAAGAGCCGCAAATGAGACTTGCCTTGTGCAGCCACTGCTGTCCACCTCGGCAAACACAGCTCTATGGGGCCAGGTGCACCTGCAGGTCTAAGACCACCTGAGTGGATGGTATATCCACTCTGCCAGGAGGAGGGGCTTTGAGGGGGCATGCCCCCTCCCCCAGGGATATGAAGGTTTCTGAGAAAGGGGATGCCCAACTGAGCCCTTAGGGAGGGTAGGAGGCAGCCAGGTAAGAAGGGAGGGGGACTCTGCAGGCTGCAGAAACATGAAATACCAGGTTGTCTGCAGCCAGTTCTGCAGACTAACGGCACCTGCCATAAGGGTCCAAGGCACCCTGGAGGACAATAGACGGGGCATGTCTGAAAGGAGGGATGGCATGAGGTCAGAATTTAGGATCTACTTCTGGGTGGTGGATAATAAAATAACCAAGTGGTCGTACAACCAAGTATGACAGTTGGACCATAAAGAAGGCTGAGCGCTCAAGAATTGTTGCTTTTGAACTATGGTGTTGGAGAAGACTCTTGAGAGTCCCTTGGACTGCAAGATCAAATCAGTCAATTCAAAAGCAAATCAACCCTGAACATTCATTGGAAGGACTGATACTGAAGCTGAAGCTCCAATACTTTGGCCACTTGATGGGAAGGGCTGACTCATTGGAAAAGACCCTGATGTTGGGAAAGGTTGAAGGGAGGAGAAGAAGGGGATGACAGAGGATGAGATAGTTGGATGGATCACCAACTCAATGGACATGAGTTTGAGCAAGCTCTGGAAGACGGTGAAGGACAGGGAAGCCTGGCGTGCTTCAGTCCATGGGGTCGCAAAGAGTCGGACACCACTGAGTGACTGAACAACAGCAACGAAGTGGTCAGGGGTTTCTGCGGGCCCTGGTGGAGCAACGGCTGGAACAGGTCAAGGAATAGCTGAGGTACCAAAATTGCCCACCAGAGGGCGTGCATTGATTCAATAGAATAAAATCTTGATAGCAAGCAGTGGACCCTGAGCCTCTATGGAGGTCAGTTTGTCCTGCAACCCCAATCAGGCTGTTTCTTGGCAACACGTTCAGGAGCAAAGGGCCAAGGTGGCCAGGACAGAGTTGTGCACAGGTTCAAATACCAGTCAGCTCCAGCCACAGCTGTGTAGCTTCTTTGCTAGCAATAGTGACCAACACTGACCCCTGAACCATGCCCCACAGGAACCTGCTGGCCACTTGCTGGAAAACCAGTTATATCAGACCCCTTCTGTCTAGGAAGGGACAACAACTTGTCCTCCCCAGGATAGATGTGGAGCCAATATCTGCGTCAGACTTGTCCCTGCCAGCATCACCATCTGCAGGCTTCCAGAACACTTCAGATTCTGATACAGGGTCCATACAATGGGCCCTCCAACCTGGAAGCCACACAGAGTGACAGAAGAGAGGCAAGAGTCTGGTCTGGATTCCCAGGCTGTTGGTCTCCTAACTCCAACAGGCTCAGAGAAGAGTATCTGGGCCTGAGCTACACCCTGGACCACAGAGGACACCCAGAGCTATACCCTGGATCGCAGATCATACCCTAAGCTACACTCTGGACCATGAGGACATCCTGAGCTACACCCAGAGCTACACCCTGGACTGCAGAGGACAACCAGAGCTACACCCTGGACCTCAGAGGACACCCTGAGCTATGCCCTGGACCACAGAGGACACCCTGAGCTACACACAGGACCACAGAGGACACCCAGAGCTACACCCTGGACCACAGAGGACACCCAGAGCTACACACGGGACCACAGAGGACACCCTGAGCTACACCCTGGACCTCAGAGGACACCCTGAGCTACACCCTGGACGACAGAGGACACCCTGGGCTACACCATGGACCACAGAGGACACCCAGAGCTACACCCAGAGCTACACCCTGGACCACAGAGGACACCCAGAGCTACACCCTGGACCACAGAGGACACCCAGAGCTACACCCTGAGCTACACCCTGGACCACAGAGGACACCCAGAGCTACACCCTGAGCTACACCCTGGACCACAGAGGACACCCAGAGCCACACCCTGGACCACAGAGGACACCTAGAGTTATACCCTGAGCTACACCCTGGACCACAGAGGACACCCTGAGCTACACCCTGGACCACAGAGCACACCCTGAGCTACACCCTGGACCACAGAGGACACCCAGAGCTACACCCTGGACCACAGAGGACACCCTGAGCTACACCCTGGACCACAGAGGACACCCTGAGCTACACCCTGGACCACAGAGGACACTCTGAGCTTACCCTGGACCACAGAGCACACCCTGAGCTACACCTTGGACCACAGAGGACACCCTGAGCTATACTCTGGACCACAGAGGACACCCTGAGCTTACCCTGGACCACAGAGCACACCCTGAGCTACACCCTGGACCATGAGGACACCCGGAGCTACATCCTGGACCACAGAGCACACCCTGACCTACACTCTGGACCATGAAGACACCTGAAGCTACAACCTGGACTGCAGAGCACACCCTGATCTACACCCTGGACCATGAGAACACCCAGAGTTACAACCTGGACCATGAAGACACCTGAAGCTACACCCTGGACCATACAGCACACCCTGACCTACACCCTGGACCATGAGGACACCCTGACCTACACCCTGGACCAGAGCAAACCCTGACCTACACCCTGGACCATGAAGACACCTGAAGCTACACCCGGGACCATACAGCACACCCTGACCTACACCCTGGACCATGAGGACACCCTGACCTACACCCTGGACCATGCGGACACCCTGAGCTATACCCTGAACCACAGAGGACACCAGAGCTACACTGTGGACCGCAGAGGACACCCAAAGCTACACCCTGGACCACAGAGGACATCCTGAGCTACACCTTGGACCACAGAGGACACCCAGAGCTACGCCCTGGATTACAGAGGACACTCTGACCTACACCCTGGACCATGAGGACACCCAGAGCTACACCCTGGACTGCAGAGGGCACCTGGAGCTACACCCTGGACCATGAAGACACCTGAAGCTACATCCTGGACCATGAGGACACCCGGAGCTACACCCTGGACCGCTGAAGGCACCTGCTGAGGACGCTGATGAAGACACTGAGGCACAGAAGCCAAGTCAAGGACAGACACTATTTTACTGACTAAAGCCACTTTTTCCTTCCTGCCTCCCTGTGGTGTAGGGAGGTTGGAAAAGTCAAGCTGTGCTGTTGGCTCCCCACTGGAGGACTCTTACCCTGCCCCCTGGTAGACAAGTATCTCCCAGGTGCTCTGAGACCAGAGGGGACTGCAACAAAAATTTTGAGGGGCTCTTTAAGTGTAACAAGGGGTTGCACTCTACCCGCCTGCATACTTGGTTCCTGGGCGTTCTGCAAGACTACACCTGGCTCACTCTGTGCTTGAGCTGTAGCTCAGGGTGTCCTCCATGGTCCAGGGTGTAGCTTAGGGTGTGACTTAGGAGATGCCTGGCAAGTTGAAGGCATTCCATAAGTGTTACCCACTATGATTACTTGCCAGTCTGACTACCAGGGGGGCACGGAGCTCCAGTAAGCAAGGGGAACTGGGAGGGGTGGGGCTCAGCCCAGGCACCCCCGGGATACCTCCTTGTGCCCACTGTCTAGGTTAACAATCACTGCATCCTATACAGAAGGCAATGGCACCCCACTCCAGTACTCTTGCCTGGAAAATTCCATGGACGGAGGAGCCTGGTTGGCTGCAGTCCATGGGGTCGCTAAGAGTCAGACACGACTGAGCGACTTCACTTTCACTTTTCACTTTCATGCATTGAAGGAAATGGCAACCCACCCCAGTGTTCTTGCCTGGAGAATCCCAGGGGCAGGAGAGCCTGGTGGGTTGACGTCTATGGGGTCACACAGAGTCGGACATGACTGAAGTGACTTAGCAGCATACAGAAGGGACCCTCCAGGGCCCAGGCCCTTTAGGAATAGAGGTCAGCATTTCTCCAACAGGGAAAGCCTTTGACCAGCGAAGACCTGGCTGAAGGTGAAGAGTTTGAGGATCAGGCATGAAGCGACGCTCATCCTCTGGCTCTGCCATCCAGCTCCTGACTGTTCACATGAGCCTTTAGCCCTGCGCCTTCCTCTCTGGCCCCAAGTCCACTCTTAACCAGGACCCCGTGTCCAGACAGGTGGTCCACCTACTGCCCTGCCAACCGCTCACAACTTTCCCTCCAACCCTCTTCTGTCCACACCCTCTGCAATGCCCCAGGCCCCTGAGCCCAGGCAGGGGTTCCTGGCAGGGCTCTCCTCACGACTGACAAGGCACTCATGGTGATTCACGGCCGCCCCTTGCTGCCCCACCCCCGCCCACTTCATGGTCCCCCCATCACCATCACTCCTTCTACGGCAGCCATGCTCATTCCAGACAGCTTCCGGAGTCTGTCCTGCTCTCCTTCTCCTGGTGCCCCTTTGGGCGCTGTGCCCTCTTTCTGGAGCACCCAGGCCTGCCCTCACCCTCCAGCCTGTCTTAAAAGAGCCAGCCCTGCCCTCACCCTCCAGCCTGTCTTACAAGAGCCAGCCCTGCCCTCACCCTCCAGCCTGTCTTACAAGTCAGCCCTGCCCTCACCCCCCAGTCAGCCCTGCCCTCACCCTCCAGCCTGTCTTACAAGTCAGCCCTGCCCTCACCCTCCAGCCTGTCTTACAAGAGCCAGCCCTGCCCTTGTCCTCCAGCCTGTCTTATAAGAGCCAGCCCTGCCCTCACCTCTGCAGCCTGTCTTACAAGTCAGCCCTGCCCTCACCTTCCAGCCTGTCTTATAAGAGTCAGCCCTGTGTGAATTAGGACAGGGTCCTTCCCACCAAATCACTTTTATCATAATCATGGTGACACCACAGAATATCCTCAGCTTCTTCCCCTCGAAGCACCTTAAAGGTCACACGGGTCTGTGCCATCCCCCAGCACTGGCGAAGTGCCTGGCACTCCTGCACTCCTGAAGGGAATGACTGGGTCTCCCTCCGGTAGCCAGGACTCGGTGGGGGTGACCACAGAAACGCTCAACACAAACACCCGAACTGAAGCACAGCGAGCACTGACAGAACTTCCTTTGTTAAAAGACAGCAAACTGCTAGATTTCAAAAATAACTTAAGACGAAATTTCTTTTTTATTCCCGAGTAAGAAGACAGACATTGCCAGATCTATTTAGAGGGTTCACCAAAAGGCTGCTAACCCCCCCACTGGTGGTCCTGCCACCAGTAGGAGACTGCAGTTAGGGGGTGCACAGTGGGGACTGATTCTTGGGGCTGCTGCCCAAGGTCAGGGGCTCTTCTGAGAGGGGAAACGGGCTGTCCCAGGTCCGGAGAGAGGGCTGGACTCACAGGGCCTGGCCTTGACTCAGCAGGTCCTCAGTCTCTGGGATCTGCCCTTGGCTTGTCAGCCCTCATCCATGCCGCCTGCTTGTAGGACTCACTTTAATTAATGCCAGAACTGGGCCAACCACTGGGGCCGTGACACTTGTTTGCAGGTCATCTCCTCCTAACAGGCTCACCCTGGGGCAGGAGGGAGAGGGGTGGATTTGTCACTAATTGAAGCAGAGATCAGTTAATGAGGCCTCGAGGCCTGGGCTTCCAAAGAACAAGGGAAAAGGAAAATAAAATAAAGCCTCTTTCTTTGGAGGTTTCATGATTTACACACACAAAAGAAAAGCAAGCAAGCTGCAAATTTTCCAAGTCAGAAACTCCACTCCATCTGCTGGAGTTAGACCCTAACTGTGCGCAGACGTCAGGCGGGGGGACAAGCCGCTGGCGGGTGGAGCACAGAGGGGCCTCCAAAGCCAACCATGGGTCAGCAACCTAATAACAAGTGATCATGGAGCACTGCTCCGCACCCCGCTCTGTGGGGGAGAAGACACGGGGCCTGTCCCTGTCCCTGGTAAATGTGAAATCCAGCAGAATGATGAGAGGACAGGACATGGGGTGTAACTGAGTGAGTGTATGAGAAAGACATAAGTTTCTAGGACTTGGGGCTGGCATAGAGGGAACACCTCCTCCAGGGGCTCTGCAGCTAGGAGGGGAGGGGAAGGAGGGTGTCCCCAGCACAGGTACACCCCCTGGGGGCTGTGACAGCCCAGCACAAGGCCCCATCCCCTGTGAGTAAGGCCCTGGCTCTGCAAGCCTGGAGGGCCCTAAGTCCCCAGGAACTCTGCAGCTTGGGCGTCAGAACCCTCACCCCACAATCTGGGCTGGATCCGGCCCTACAAAGTTGGGATGGAATGACTGAGGGCTGCAAGGGTGGGGCAGTGAGGACTGGGGGTGCAGAGAGCCCGGAGCCCTGGGAAGAAGCCATGTCCCCATCCCTGCAGCCCCAGGCCTGCTGGAGAGGGCTGTCCCCCGGGACAGTGAGCCCCTTGCACTACAGCCCAACCCAGCCCAGGCCACTCCCCGTGTGGCTTCCTCCTCCTGGCTCCTCCCCACCTCCCCTTACATCCCCTTACGTCTCAAAGAAGGAACTTGGGATTTTCAAGCCACTAAAACAGGCACAGCCATGGGCCCCGTGTATCATAAGGAGCCGGAGGAAGGTGACAGAGTCCCTTCTCCTCTCTCACAAGGTCCCCTGACCCTGACCAGCAACCCCCAGAATCAAAGATCCCAATTAGTATGACCCTCAAAGATATGAAGTCCCATGCTGGGTTGCAGGACCACCAGGGTGGGTTAGCAGCCTCTTAATGAGTGATCTAAATGGATCTGGCAATTTTGGCTTCATGCTTGGGTAAGACGTAAGGAAAAGAGAGGGATCTTGGGCATGAAGTGGGGACCCCCGCCCCCACTCTTAACAGGTATTTGGAAGTGAGCCTGGTCCACGTGGGAACAGAGTAAATGAGGCCATCTCAGTACAGCCACAAATCCCTGTTTTGGAGAACGGTGAAATAAATGGTGGTGTGTGGTATCACCACAATACCATATGGGCATCACCCATACCAGTGGGTCAGTACACGGGTGTGGACCACTACATTTATTTAAAGACTTGGGAAAGATGCTACTGTGGCTGCTGCTAAGTCGCTTCAGTCGTGTCCGACTCTGTGCGACCCCATAGACAGCAGCCCACCAGGCTCCCCCGTCCCTGGGATTCTTCAGCCAAGAACACTGGCGTGGGTTGCCATTTCCTTCTCCAATGCGTGAAAGTGAAAAGTGAAAGTGAAATTGCTCAGTCGTGTCCGACTCTTAGCGACCCTATGGACTGCAGCCTTCCAGGCTCCTCCGTCCATGGGATTTTCCAGGCAAGAGTACTGGAGTGGGGTGCCATTGCCTTCTCCAATGGGAAAGGTGGGTTTTACAAAAAGATGAGTATATGCGAATTTTTATTAAGTGTAAATGTTTTTAATTTTGCATTTCCTGATTATTTTTCTTGCCAACTACCTGTACTTATTGGGTAATGAATAAAATAATGAAGTTGTAAAGTGACTCTTACCCTCTGGAGTGGGCTATGGGAGACCACCCAGCCAGGATGGAGAGAGGACCAAAGACAGGCGCAGGGGTGGGATGAACATGCCAAGGTCTTGGGAGCCTGGTCTTCACTCTGGCTCTGGCTCAGGCCCTTCGCTGGGTTACCTGCCCTCTGCCTTCAACTGGGCAGATAGTCAATCTAACATAGTCAGTCTACAAACCTCCCCTGCTTAGTACCTGCTGTATTCTCAAAGCCCTGTGGGATTCAAAATGAGTCTATTGCCCCTGTCTTGAGGAATTCACAGAATTCCAGGAGGGCTTGGACATGTGACCACATGACCAAGGCCACCAAGAGGGGACCCAGGGAACACAGGCAAAGACTAAAGAGGAGCTGACATCTGGACCAGTCTTGGGGCTGGATTGCGAGGCCCTTCACTGCTGCATCAGCCACACTGCTGAGCTTCCTTTGAGGAAGGCGGCAGGTAAACACACATCCCCCTAGAGCAGGCTTCCTGCCCCGGCGGGCCTGTCAGCCCTTCACATGGCCGACGGGCACTGCCTCCCCTCCCCTCCTGTTCTCCGGAACCTGGAGCACCAGCCTGTGCTCTCCCTCTACAAAAGCGTCGCCTTCTCTACCTATGGTCTACTTTCCTCTGCCTGACAGCCCCCACGCAGAAACCTCTGCCTCCCGCGCTGCTTGCCCAACCCTGACCCTCAGACAAGGTCTGGGCCGAAATGCTGAGGGGACAGCCACAGAGCAGCAGGGTGGCGTGGATGGCGCGGGGTGGGGGCTACTCACAGCAATGGAGACGGCACTGATGACGGCTCCCAGGTAGCCCTGGATGAATTTGGATGCAGGTGAAGGCTGAAAGATACAGAATTTCAGGACCCCAGGGTGCCCAAAACTCCCACCCTTGCAAACAGCCTCAGCCACGAGGGACATTCCCGCCCAGTAGCCTGAGGGGCAGGAGAAAAGGAAGGCCTCTGGGAGCCAAAGGGATCCATGCCTCCCTCAGCACAGCTCCGCACATGGAAACACGGGGCAGCTATGTCCAGGGAGACGCCAAAGGGCCCACTGCTCTTCTGCCTTATTCTAGAAAAGTCCTTGGCAGACATTTGACTGGAAGTAGAAAACAGCAAGGGCCAAAATAGGTCACTTATGGCTGGGGCAAGCAGATCCAGTTAGGAAAGCTAAATGCTGCGAATGGGCTGTTTGGCACCCAGAGTACGTTCTCAGTGGAAATGGCAATGTTGAGGTGGCCACAGCCTGACTGGCTCTCACAGGCCTCGTCAACCACGCAGGTCTTTCAGGCCAGTAGGAGGCTGTTGCTCCATATTTCTATGGGAAAGTGGATCCCAAATTGTGACACACAAAATTAAGCGAGAGCTGAGGAGCTACGACAGCAATTCTGGAGATGTTTGGTCTAAGGTGAACGGGAGCCAGCCAAGCAGAGCTGTCCAGGTGTGGAGCATCGGAGAGAGACGTGGGCCAAAGGTTTAGATGGGAGAAGGTGGCGATGTTCCCAGAGAATCAGGCCCAGAAGTTGTTCCGTTCATCCCAGCTCATGACTCCCCTGTCACTCCCCACCAAGGCTGTAAGTGCCCAGACCCTCTCCTCCCCAGACTGAAAGTCCCCAAGGGGACCTAGACTTCTCCTCTCCTCTGGTGCCTTTGGACGGAAGTGTAGGGCACTGACACGGGGAGAGAAAGCCTTGCCAGCGGAGTCCAGGAGCCCAGCCCTTCCTCGCCAAGAGAAGGATGACTGGGCCTCTGCTGTGAGCTCATCCAGGAGTGCAGGGCACTTTAGGGGGACAAGCTAGTCCTCTCAGACCCCTCACCCTCACAGGCAGCCCTTTACAAAGCTTTGCAGCCAGCGATCTTGGGGGCACCGGGGCTGCTTCCAGGCAAACTTGGAGGCAGATTTAGAGGAATTCAGTCCTCATGTGGCTGATGCTGTCCTGATCCAAGGGCTGCCCTAGAAATGTTCAGAAACCAGCGGGGCTTATCCCTTTTGCCTTCTGCACCACACTCCCAAGTGATGGGCCTTCGTCACGCTAGGTGAACAGCCCCTCCCTGGTGGGGCCCCTCCGGAAGGGCTGGCAGTAAAACCCCGAGGAGCAGCCCTGATGGAGGCATGCCACGTGGCAGAGAGGAGAGGGTCACCCTGCCTGCAGCCCACCGCCAGGCAATGGTCTGCCATGCTCACCTTGGTAGCGTTGCGGTTTGCATAGTTGACACAGGCGTTGTGGCTCTGGTTCAGCCACTGAAAGGCAAGGGGAAGGGGCGGGGGAGGAGAAGTCAGGAGAGCTGTGGTCACCTCCCTGGAAGCTAGGCCTGACCCTGGGAAGCCACAGTCCTCCAGAAAGACACAGGTCTCTATTCATGGTGGCTCCATCCACCCCCCAAGGTAGTGCGACCAGCCATCCTGATTTGCCGGGATGATGCAGGTTTCAGCACCGAAAGGCCCCATTCCTGGGAGACCCCTCAGTTCCTGGCAAACCAAGACACTGGCCCCATCCCACCCAGCTGTCCATCTCAGACCAGACCCGGGCCCCTCTCCCAGGATTCTAGGGTCCACGGCCCCAGATGGGCCCACTGCCTCTGTCGCATCATCCTTTTTACATTGATGGCTGGACCAAAGGTAGACATCACTCTGGAAGGGCCCTGGAGCGGCTGGCAGCCTTGGGCCCCTTTCAGAATACCGCAGCCCAGTGTCCCGCACCGCCTGCAGAGCCTAGACATGGACTCTATTAGGAGTTTTTCCCCCCTTCAGGAAGACTCTGACATTTTCTCCTGAAGACTAACAGGTTTTTCTTCCTGTCCTGCTTTGCCTACACAGACACACACAGAGCTACTGTTCTGAGACAGCCACAGCCCAGACTGCCTCCAAGGGCAGAGACCAGGGGCCGCAATGCTCTTTCACCCACCTCACTACCGTAGGGCTGAGGGTGGATTACCTCCCCCATAGATTTGGATGAGGCTGATGTCAAAATGAGGCTGAGGGCCTCAGGTCACTGGCCATGGAACAAGCATCCAGGTGAAGCCAGCCCTCATCCCCTCTGGCCCAAGGGCTGCTGGGACCTGCTCAGCAGGACCGAAGTCCCGGGGTTTCTCCCAGCGGCTTCCGGGTTGGGGAGGAGTCGGAATGGGGCAACTTTCCACAAGGGGACTAGAACCAGCACTTGTTGGGTGCCCTCTCAGGAGCCTTCTGTTCGCAGGGAAACTGTTACCTGCCAGAAGACAGTGGACGCCAATGTCTGATTGGGCAAGAGAAGACCAACAACCTACGAGAGAGAAAGAAAAGGCTAAGGAAGGCAGAAGAAACCCCCTATACTTTAGCAAAGAAAAAGGACACAGTCACGAACAAAAGTGAGCTCGATCTATACAAACTGATGTGCTTGATCTGTACAAACCAGTGCCCAAAGTGAGTTGACATACAATGAAGAAACCATGGTTGCAGAATTATATGACAGCATAATCCCATTTTTATAAAGGGAAAAAAACCTCACCATATATATCATATACACAAATACACATACATATACATATCTCCAAGCATCAAAAAAATCTTTAGCACAGCACGTAGATGTCCCTGCAGGTCAGTACTTCTTCACATTCTTCTTGAGTATTTCTGTATTCTTTTTAACAACAGACATGTGTATTTTCATAATTGGTGTCCAAGGGAACAATAAAAAGAAAGGAACACACAAAACAAGCCCCTTTACTTCCTCCCAGCTAACCTGGCTTCTTCGCACCCTAGCTGTCCAACAGAATTTTTGTGAGGACTCAATAATATTCATTTCAAAGGCTTTAAAGGAGATCAGTCCTGGGTGTTCAATGGAAGGACTGATGCTAAAGCTGAAACTCCAGTACTTTGGCCACCTCATGCGAAGAGTTGCCTCATTGGAAAAGACCCTGCTGCTGGGAGGGATTGGGGGTAGGAGGAGAAGGGGACGACAGAGGATGAGACGGCTGGATGGCATCAGCAACTCGATGGACATGAGTTTGGGGGAACTCCAGGAGTTGGTGATGGACAGGGAGGCCTGGCATGCTGCGATTCATGGGGTCACAAGGAGTCAGACACGACTGAGCAACTGAACTGAACTGAACTGAAAGGGTGTGTGCTCAGTCGTGTCTGACTCTTTGAGACCCCATTGACTGTATCCCACCAAACTCCTCTGTCCATGGAATTTTCTAAGCGAGAATACTTGAGTGGATTGCCATTTCCTCCTGCAGGGGATCTTCCCAACCCAGGGATCGAACCCACATCTCCTGAATTGGCAGGCGGATTCTTTACCACTGGTCCACTTGGGAAGCTCCATATTTAAAGGCCTTAAGTGTTTTAACAACACAAGTAGGGAAATTTATATATTATCTCTGGGCCCCCATGAAGCAAAACCTACACTATATTTAGGCTATTGAATGAAACATAGATGTCTAATAAGTATTTGTTGAATGTGTGAATGAATGAATAAATACATACATATGACCAAGTCTGGTTACGTTAAGTGTGGACCCATTATTCCCAAAGCCCAAATATCACCTAAGACCTAGACCCAATGACTTTATTCTTTTGGTTTATGTCCAGATTAATTGCCTGATCTTGACACTGACCACATCTTAGACTTCAAGGATTCATGTGTGTCTGTGAGATTTACCTTTTGAGTGCTTGTGTGAAAAATAACATCTACCAAGTGCTGCTGCATATGGAAAAAATGTGCACAGCCATCCACATATTGACTTATTTATTATTCCTGTAGATAAAATGGCTCTTTGGCAAGAATTTCTGTAAGGAACAAGTATAAACATTCAATTCTATGCAGTAAATCAAATTCTAGACATCCTTAGCAGCATTAGTAAATCATGTTTTAAACATTAAAATGTTTTAAAACAGTGAAATGCATACACATTTATATTTATTGGCCCATATCAGTTTGAATAAAATTATATAATGTAAAGCCATTCCATAGCACCAATGAAGGATTGTCTTATGATATTTTTCTCCCCCAAGTAAGATCCCAACTCGATTTTTCTTCACAATGACAGCTTAGGGTGCTGGAGTGAGAATCAGGGACCTGGGGTCTCAGCTTTGGCTCTATTCCGGTGTGGTCTCCAGCAGAAGGCTTGCCCCTTTGGGGTTCTAGCTTTCTTCCCTGTAGGGTGAAGAGGTGACCTTGGATTTCCTATCTCAACTTAAATTCTATTCCCAGAGTCCAAGTAGTAGGTATGAAGCCAATACAGATGGTTCCTTTGTCTGTAAAAGGGAATTTTCCCACCAGTCCTGCCAAGAAGGAACCCCAGGGGACCCAGGGTCTCCTCCTAGTGCCCTAGGCAGGAGCCAGACCATAACGAGGAAGCTGAGCCTAGAGAGGCCAAAGCTGGGCAGACAAGTGAGCCCACGAGTGTGTGGTATGCATGTGTGTGTGTGTGTGTGTGTGTGTGTGTGTGTGTGCATTCTCCTGCCCTGGGATGTACATGTACGTATGTGTGTGTCTGCCGGCCTCCTGAAGCCCAAGGAAATAAAAGCTATTTTCCACTGTTGGGAAACACATTCCCTTAACCCACTGGTTTACATAACACAGGTGTGTTATGAACTACATTGCATTCTCCCCCTCGGTTCCCTTTGCACCTCCTGAACTGCTCTTGGGTCACCAGGACCATCATAAGATGTGGTCCATGGGACTCACTGTATTTACCAGACAGCTGTTGTCCAGGACACTCACTGTCCATTACATTGGTCCCCTTTATGAATCCTCTTGGAGGAAATTTTCTGGTTTCAGGATCAGAAATTTATACTTCTGAACGTCTGGTTTGCATCTATCTCACAGACACAGGGCATCCAACTGTGTCCCTCTTTGCACTGACTGTCAAGATGTCCAGGCTGGGTCTCCACAACCCACATCTGCCAAGGAGACAGACCACACTGCATGTGTCTTGTGTGAAGCTGGACTTATACCTTTATTTTATCTTTTCTTCTCTAACTTTCCTTTTGTCTCATTTTCAACTTACTTGTTTTTTCTATGGCATGCCTTTTTTATGTGATATTGAGTTATTTTTCAGAACAAACCTGCTAAGTCACTTCAGTCGTGTCCAACTCTGTGCGACCCCATAGACGGCAGCCCACCATCAGGCTCCGCCATCCCTGGGATTCTCCAGGCAAGAACACTGGAGTGGGTTGCCATTTCCTTCTCCAATGAGTGAAAAGTGAAAAGTTAAAGTGAAGTCGCTCAGTCATGTCAGGCTCATAGCGACCCCATGGACTGCAGCCTACCAGGCTCCTCCATCCATGGGATTTTCCAGGCAAGAGTACTGGAGCGGGGTGCCATTGCCTTCTCCAGTGGCACCCCACTCCAGTACTCTTGCCTGGAAAATCCCATGGATAAATCTAAACTAAAGCAAATTAGTACCCAGTCTATGCAATACACACACACACACACACACACACACATACACACACACACACACACAGTGTAACCAGTGCGGTTTTCATCTGGTTGGCCAATCTGACCAGACTCCTGTCCCAAACTCCTGCACAGGCTGGGCACCTGTGCCTTGGCACACTTTCTTAAAGAGATAAATTAATCGATTGATTTCACCAAGCATTTTTCCTTATGTCACTTTCAAGATCTTTATTATCACTTTGGGGTCCGAACAAAATAAAGATTACTTTCTATATTCTACAAATGGGGCAACTGAGGCTTAGACAAATTCAGTGATCTGCCAGAGGCTTCAAAGCAAGCTAGAGGGAGTCAGGTCTCTTGATTTCTGGCTTGGGAGCCCCACCTCTCTAGGGCTTCCTTCTCAAAGCTCAGCTGCCTGAGTACAAGGGAAAAGTCATCTTATATGCCCATTTTCGAGCATCTTCTATGCACTGAGCTCCATCAGCTTCCGGAGGAGCCTACCAGAAGAGTTGAATATATAGCATCGAACCACAATAAACACAAAGACCAAACAGGAAAATGTATGGGGATGTCTTCTATAACTCCTGGGCATGGAAATGACTAGATGGTTTAAACAGGTATTTAGATGTGTGTAAAACTGATAAGTTCTCACATCCAAGCAGGAGGTGAGGAAAAGAGAGGTCTGGTTATCTGCCAAAGGAGGTGGTAGGCTGGAGCTGAGGTGTGCATGCATGTGCTCCTGGGAGCAGGAACAGCTGAGAGATGAGCTTCATTGGAGGCGGTTCAGGCAATCAGCAGATGGGAGTCCAGGGAGGGTGAGGTGAGAAGGCAGCAGAACACCAAGCCACACTGGCCAAAGGGGACGCAAGGGAGCCATCTGAGGCCGAGGCAAGAGGAACCGGGACCCGCCTTCCAGGTTCCTACCGTGGCTGGTGGGGCCGCAAGCATGCGGTGCCAGCCCCGCTCCCTATTAGGCAACACGCAGCACCATCTGCACAATCCCAGGAGCAAGAGCAGATATTTTATAACTTCCTTTTTTCTTTTTAAGTCTAAATTAAAAATAAATGTTCCTTCAGTTCTCAGATGTATATCTCTGGTGCAACCTGCCCACATTCCCTCACGCTGCCCTTTCCAGAACACGGCAGGGGAAAGGAGGAAAGAGATGAATAGAGAGAGGGAGCCAGTCCGCCGGCTTCAATGCCAGTGGATGGCACCTCTTCCAAGACGGAGATGCTTCAGTGTGGCCGCTCAGCGGGTAGAGAGCCCAGAAAGCGGCTGGGACCAGGGAACATGAAGGAGAGCCGACAGCCAGAATTCCCAGCCTGCACCCTATCTTGTCGCAGGACCTCGGCCAAATCGCACATCCTATCTTTGCTCCCATTTATAGTTCATAACACGACTGGGGTCCCCTCCACGGCTCCCGCCCCCTGGCAGCTGTCCTCTCTGCACATCTGTCTGCCTTTGCTTCCTCTTCCCCTTGGGTGGCCGGCCACAGGCCCTCGTGACCAGTGCTCAGGCTCTGGTGGTGGGAGGAGCTGGACTCCAATTCTGGTCCTTATATGTAGTGGCTGTGTGACCACGCACAAGTAACTTGAGGTCTTTGTGCCTCTGTTTTTTCATCTGTTAAATGGGGATGGTCGTGGTACGTCTCTGGATGACCAGGAGAAGTGAGGCATGGCAAGAATCAGGCACGGTGTCTGGAACGGAGCATGCGCTGCCCCCCCGCCCCAGGTGTTAGGTGTTAGTATCGTTCCTCTCCTTCTATCTCATTCTTTTCTAGTCTTTGCTGTTCTCTCATGTCTCTGACCTTCACAGTCTACATTACACAATTGAGCAACATTTAGTCCACAAAAAGTAGTGAGCTCCTGATGATAGAATCAGGGCTTTTCTCTCTGATGTTCCCCAAAGCACTCAGCACAAAGTTGGGCCCACAGCACACACTGGAAGAATATTGCTAACTTATCATTAAGGACATTAATTCATTCTTGGCCAAGGAAAAGATCTATGATGGATTGTTACAATGACCACCATCATCCATCTCTTTCTTACTCCTTTTATTAAAGTCTGATTGCATGAGGCTGTCGGCCTTTGAAGAGGGGGCAGTTTGAGTTTGGTCCCTGCATCATACCCGTGCGAGGGGAGGAATTTGTTTCCAAGCTCTTGATATTGCTCTGGCCAATGGCATGTGGGAGGAAGTAGCAGTGTGCCAGTTCGAAACCCAGGCCTCAGAGACCTTATTTATGCTGGCCCTCTGTGCTCCTAACATTGCCAAGAGGTGACACGCCCTGACTAGTGTTCTCATTCATCCAAGGAGGATAAGATGTGAGGAGCAGAGTCCAGCCTGGTTGAGCTGACTCCCAGTTGACCCCAGACCTGCAGTGAGAAGCAAAACTGCCTCAATCAAGCCCAGTCTAGAGCAGCCAAACTCCCGGGTAACTGCAGATCCCTAAGAATGAATGCTATGGCTGCCGCTGCAATTTTGTGGATGTTTGTTACACAGTACTACAGTAGCAATAGCTGATTGATACAGGGATTACTTCATATAAAGAGCGAATATGCTGTCCTTCCTGGGGAAAATTCTGTACCTCTACTAATGCACCTGTACCACCACTAATGTCTTCCCTAGTGATGCTGCTTCCTGAGCAGCCCAGCTTGTCAACCTACTCCAACTGGTGACCATTGGCCCAGTTCTGGGGCCACCCTGGCTGGTCCAGAAAGAAGGGAAGTTTGTAACTGAGCCTCATCTCAGGACAGAATGAGGAACAGGGCCGATTGTACCCCTATGCAACTGGCTCACAAGAAAAACCACAACTTCACTTCAGCCCTCCACCTTCAGAGTGTTCTAACCTCTGCAAAGAGAGGAGGTCTAAGCGTGGGAGACAGGCACCAAATATCCCTGTCTGCTTGGCCAGAAGGGGGGCATGAACAAGTGAAGACAAGGGCAAGGCAGCAAGTCTGCGGGTCACAGTTCTGGCCACTGTGATACTGGGACTCAGAACTGAGCAGCCTCCCACCCCTTGGGCTGGCACTCGTATGAAAGTGATTCAAGTGATAAGAAAAAGAAAACTTTAAATGTATAAAAACAAATTCAAAGGGGAAACAGGGTGTGTGTCTAAACAACTGAGTGGTGAAATTTAAGTCAGGGGAGACTACAGGGTACAGAATCGTCTTGCTTGGCAGGAGAGTGGCAGAAATACTAGCCCTGCCGCCCGCCACTCCATCCTCATTTGGCTAGTCCCTCCTCACCCTCTGGGTTTCAGGTCAGTTGTCACCTCCTCCAGGAAGCCCCCTCCAGCCCTCAAGATGACATGGGTCTCCTGTCACACGCTGTCTCAGCACCCTGCCTGCCCTCTTTGCAGTATTTATCTTGGTAGTAAATATATGTTTAAAATCTGTCTTCCTTGAGAGCTTCCAGATGCTTCAGAGGGATGAGACCACATAACATTCACTTCTCAAATACCCGGGAGTCCTCGCCGGCAAAGCAACAGTTCTTTAGCATCACACGCTTCTCCTCCACACTGATGCGTTCATTTCTAAAATGTTTCTCTTCATTTTCAAAAGACCTTGCATGGGCTCTGGTACTCAACAAATTGCCTGCTTTTTCCTTCGACTTTGTCTCCATCTTCTGATCTCTACAGCTAGTAGTCTGAAAAGTAACACTCGGACGCATTAGGGGTGCCGCTATTTAAAGCAGCCCAACCATTTCAAGAAAATATCTTTTGTCAAATGAATGTTTGTCCCTGACTGGTCCATTCCAGTTTAACTGAACCCCACCTCTTGGATGGTATAAACTAAGCCAGAGCTGCAGTGAGAAGCAAATCAGACACCAGCCATTTTGGTGTCTGATTACAATGGCCAGGAAGAAAATTGCGGTTGGGATTGAAATGTGTGAAAAAGTGGAGTCTGGGATGAAGAGGGTTAGGAGATGTGAGAAAGGCCCTGAGACTCAGCCAAATCCTCACGTAAGTGGACCCTCCACGGTCCACCCGTCCTCCCCACGGAGAGGATGTGACTTATACCAGCACCTTTGCAGAAATGGGGTTTCTAAGTCTACATGATCATCTGCAGCATTAAAATGAAAGGGTTCAGAGTAGATAGGGCTCCTCATGTCCCAAGAAAATATCAGGTTTGAATGTAACCTGAGACCTCTGAATTCACCGATAGGATGCTCCTGGTCTTCCCTCCTCAGCCTCCCAGCTGGATATGAGGGGTTTCAGCCTTGAGTAGCGGGACTCCCAGAATGACAGGAGAGAGGAGAGAAGGACGGCAGTGTCAGGGAGCTCAGGATTGAGGAGGGAGACATAGAGGCTGCCTGGGAGAACCTCAGGCTCACTGCCCTGAGACATTATGGGGGCCAAGGGTAGAGGCTGGCAGCTGGAGAAATGCAGAGAGGACAGGATGGGGGTCCACACCCTGGCCCTGCCTCTCCCAGCCACAGGTGCCCAGAAAGCACAGGGCTGCATATTTCTTGAAGGAAACCTGAGGACTTAGATGCCAATTGTCAGAAGTGATCACAGTTGCTAGGGGTCTTTCTGGGAAGGTACCTGAAAAAGGGGAGCCATGAACTGCACCCGCCTTGGGAACTGCCTTGGTGCACTGGCTTAGCCGCCATGCTTATGTATAAATTGGGATCTCTTTGCCACACATCAAAGGGGGAAAAGTTTCCATCTTCAAATGTTAAGCTTAAAATAAGACACTACATGGGTGCCAGTAGATCTGTGAAATCTGCTGACTAAACTGGCACCAGCTTCTGGGAGAAAACAGCTCGTTTCTCCTGAGCTCTGGGAGTGAGCAGGATGGGGGCAGGGTTACTCTCAGGCAAGGTGGGAGCAGCATGGGTGGGGGGTGTCAAGTCAGGGATGCTCACCTGGGAAGGAGGTAATTTGGGTATTACTTCCAGAAGCATCTTAGCCAAGACACCTGCCAGCCTGACTCACCCCTTCCCTTTATCACTCAGGGACCCAGTTCCTAGCACATTCGCTGGCACCCCATTTCTATTTTGGTAAGCATTTTAGTGGTTTCTGCATGTGTATATTTCTTACCCATTCTATCAGAGCAGGGGCTTCCCTAAGGCATGGACTGGAACCTTCACTCCCCTTCAGCCCACGCCCTTACTGAGATGATCAGTGCTCGCGGGAGACAGCAGGGTCTTAGGAGAGGTGATGTGGCTGGTGGAAGCCAGGCCAGGGGTTGAAGTGCCCAGACAATCACAGTGCTCCCACCTTACTGGGCAAGGTGGTGGCCCCAAGAAGGGAATGGGACCAATGAGTCTTCATGTTGCTTATCCACACCAAAGTGCCCAGATAGAAGGCCACAGGTTCTCCACAACCAGCGGCTCCTCCTGGGACCTGGCCTCTGGTCCAGCTGTTCTGAATCCTGGGATACAGCTACTTGGGGCTAAGAAGTGAGTCTCACCTAGGGAGGCTAGGTGAGTATTGTCATTTTGCTCCAGCTGCCACTGAAACCATCCCAGGTCATGTTGCCCATTAATCCCAATCATGTGTTCATACAGAGTGTCAGAGGCTAGGATTCCTATTCTCACATCCTACACATTTCTTTGCAGAGGGATGTTTGCTCCAGGCTGGGAGGGACTGGTCCTGGTAGGACATTCAGTGTCTACTTCAGCAGTAAAGCCTTGAGCAACATGGGAATCAGCACCACGTTCCTACAATGCCTACAAGCCCGTAGTGGCCCTGGGGTGATTGATTTGTCTTAGGAAGAGGAGAGAGAGGAAAACTATGGGCGTCCTCAATAACACTTGTGAACTAGAGAGAGTGTGGACATCCCTTGGGTTGGCTAGATTATACCAGTTGATGGCAGCCATTAATTTTGAAAGGGTCCAGTTGACCTATGAGGAATAAGCCCCAAACTCAACTTCTGTGGTTTGAGAGAGACGATACTGCCAAATGATACAGCTCTTTATTTTTAAGCATTGATGGAATATTTATTAAAAATTATTATGGAAGATCCTTGTTTGACTACCTATAGCTATTCTTCTCTTCTTTCTCACTAACAAATCCCTATAATTGGGGATTGACTATATATATCCAGCTGATTTCTAATGTAATGTAAACAAAACTGTTGTGTGACACTCTGAAGAGGACTACTTAAAGGAAAGTGACTCACATAAGAGGTACATCTTTTTAGTTCTCCCTTCTTTCTCCTCCCTGGGATGTAGATGTGATGACTGGAACTTCAGCAGCCATCCTGGGCTATGAAGTTACTGACACTAGAAGCCAGCACTGAGAATGATGTAGAAAAGCAGAAGTCTGGATTCACAATGACTGTGGGTTCTGCCTATCTCCAAAATTCTTTAATCTGAGAGGGAAATAAATTATTTTGTTTAAACTAGTATTGTTTTGAACTTTTTGTTATATACAAACGATCCTACTTCAATAATTTCAAAGTTATTTCAAAAATAAAAATATAGATCATTGTATGAAAACATATTAGACATAGCCAAGTACCTGATATACTCAGAAGCAAAGTCAGAATCCTAAAGAGTTTTTCATTAGAAGGAAAGAATGAGAATAAATAAGAATAAATTCAAAGCAATAAGTTAAAAAAAGCCAGCCATAACAAATCAAAGAGGAAAAGTGGATATTATGAAAATAAGAAATGAATAAATTAGAAAATAAAAACAGAAGAATTGATAAACACATCTAAGAGCTGATTCCTAGACACAACTCTCAAAAATCCAGTTATCTTAATAAAGGAGATGGAGGTGAGAAGTGAGGACAAGACTCAAAGCTCAATCCTAGGAAAGACCATTATATTTTAAGAATCAATATTTAAAACTTTTCTACCAAAGACACCAGAGAGTAAAGAAAGAATGGTTAGGAGAAGAGATTTGCAATATATATAATTCAAAGGGTTAATATTCAAATATATAAGGAATTGGGGAAGGAAATGGCAACCCACTCCAGTACTCTTGCCTGGAAAATCCCATGGACAGAGGAGTCTGGTAGGCTGCAGTCCATGGGGTCGTTAAGAGTCGGACAAAATGTCACTTTCACTTTTCGATTCCATACATTGGAGAAGGAAATGGCAACCCACTCCAGTATTCTTGCCTGGAGAATCCCAGGGACGGCGGAGCCTGGTGGGCTGCCGTCTATGGGGTCTCACAGAGTTGGACATGACTGAAGCGACTTAGCAGCAGCAGCAGCATATAAGCAATACTTACAAATTAATTAGAAAATATAGTCAATGGAAGAATGGACAAAGGATGTTAACAGCTAATTCATAATAGAAGAAATGTGAATAGTCAATAAATATATGAACAGAAGTGACATCTTTTGTTGTTCAGGGAAATTGTGCATTGCCTTTTACACAGGAAGCTCAGTTTCTGGAATGGGCCCTTAAGAAATCCTCATACTTGTACAAAAAAAGCTTTATAAGGATTTTCCCACAGCACTGTTTTTCTAATAGAAAATTATCAGAAACAATCTAAATCCATCACTATGGGAGAGAATGTTACTCAGCAGGAAAAATGGAACGAGGAGGGAAGGAAGGAAAGAGATCTTTACATAGGCAAATTGCTAAGTGTAATTAAGCTATTTGTAGATAAATAAGTATATTTTTGTATTTTTAATGGAAAAAATACAAAACAAAAATTTTAGTGATGATTCATATTTATGCAAATACCTAGGAAAAAATCCTGAAAGTTCACATTAAACTTCTCACAGAGGTTACTTCTGTGAGCAGATTTGAAGTTCAGGATTGTCAGAGGAACTTTAATATTTTTTTGCATTGTTTGAATTCTGAGTTGAGAGAACATATTCATGTATTACTTGTATAACTTTAAAAATATTCTTTAAAAAATTCTTAGTGATATTTTTGAATTCCAAAGAACATATTCATGTATTACTTGTATAATTTTATAAAATATATGGAGAAGATTTTTTTAATCCTAAGTATATTTCTGCACTCCAAAGATAAAGAGAAAAAATACCAAAAGATCCCAAAGGGAATGGGGGAGGTTTACCTATAAAGAAAAAGAGAATCAGGCCAACTATTGTTCATGTATAAGATGGAAAAAAAATCATTTCAGATATGCAAGGACTCAGAAAGTATTGCCCACACACTCTTAATATTATTCAAAAAAGTACTCTAGCCAAGCATAGAGAACACACGCACACACACACACATGCAGCCTAAATACTTGTGAAGTTTAATATAGGTGTTAAGGAAGGGTTCAAAAAGCTGGTGAGATTCCAGACTATATACAAAATCTGGGCAAGTGTATATGAATGAAATGGTATAAAACAGGGTAAGATGGTGTGCTAAAAATCTCTTCCTCTATGAGTAGGATTGGGGAGGTCCTATTTCCTATTCAGTTATTGATATTGATAAGGCAAATACAATGAAATCTCTCTATAACACATTACAGGTGAATGGTAACTAGAGAGGATCAAGATGCTCCCCTTCCAAACTACTTAAGAAACAAAAAGGACCAATAAAAATTCAGTCTAGTATAAATCAGGAAAATAAATGGAAACAGTAACAAACTTACTACTGGATGGCTGGGATAAGTGCTCACAATAACCAGTGGCAGAATAAATATGAGTAAGTTCCATTAATTATTGACGTTAAAGAGTTTCTCAAAGTGGGTTAGGAAAAAAAGTAGAATTCAGTTCAGTTTTGTCTACGAGAGACATATACACAGAAATATCACTCTACTGAAAACGTGTAGGCAACAATTTACAAGTCGAACGAACAAAAAGGGAATAGAAATATTAACATTAGATGAAGTAGAATTCAAGACAACGATATTCAAAGAAACAGATATTTCGTGTGTGTGTGTGTATGTGTACATCTGTGAGACAAAGAGAGAGGTGGGAAGGTGGAGATCATAACCTCAAGAAGATAAAAATGTCATGAACCATCCAAACCCCACTGCACTGAAATACACACAGCAGCAACCATGAGAAATGCAAGGAAATTAAACACACACAGTTATGGTGGGAGAGGTTTATAATACTTTCTCAGACTATTTCAGAATAATGTAGAAGTTTCAGGGAAACTACAAACGGATAGAGATGAGAATGATTCCTGAACATGCTGATACATATTTAAAATACATGCATAAAATTAAAGATTTCAAGTGTACAGAGAAGTCCAGAGGATAGTATAATGAACAGCCACATACTGCCAAATCTAATTATTTTGTTAAATTTTTGTGAAGATTTTCTTTTTAAAAGATGAAACATAAAAGATACAAGTGAAGCTCCTCCTGTTCAGCTAGACCCCACTGCCGCTCTCTCCAGAGGTACGTAGTATCGTGAATCTGTCGCTGAGTGTTCCCACGAATGTTTGTATGACTCCATGAAAAATATACCCATAAATATATATTATTATATATTATGTTATATATTAATATATAGTATATATAATATTGCTTTATGTATTAAAACATTACATAAATTACATCAGACAGTATTATTACTCTGCTACTTTTTTTTTCATTCATCATTGTTTTTGAGATTTATCAGTACTGACAAATGTAGCCCTGTTCATTTTTTTCTTTCCTGTATTAAGTTTTCTAAAGTATGACTAAATCATGACTTATTTTTCCATTCTCTTGTTGATGGGCACTTCAGTGGTTTCCTTTATTTTGCTGTTATAAACAGTGTTGCAAGTATTTTCTTTTCATATAGAAAGTGTTTTGTGTATGAGGTGAAATCTAACTTTATTTCTTCTCCATATAGGTAGCATCATTTGTTAAAAGGTCCATCTTTTTCTCCACTGAACTGTCAAATATCAAGACTCCATATGGGTATGGACATATTTCCAAACTTTCTATTCCACTCCAATGATCTATTTGCTTATCCCCAAACCCAAACGAAAACTCAGTTGGTAAAGAATCCACCTGCAATGCTGGAGACCCCAGTTTGATTCCTGGGTCGGGAAGATCCACTGGAGAAGGGATAGCTTCCCACTGCAGTATTCTGGCTTGGAGAATTCCATGGATTGTATAGTCCATGGGGTTGCAAAGAGCCAGACACGACTGAGTGACTTTCACTTTCCCTTTTATACTACTTCCTAGGGTGACTCTCTTGTTACCACATTCTTGAAAATTGTCTTGGCTGTTCTTGGCCTGTAGCCTGTTCATTAATTTTTAGTATCAATTTGTTAAGTTCCATGAAAAATCCTGTTATTTTGATTGGAATTATATGCAATATAATTTGAAGAAAATGAGTATCTTCATGATTACAACTACTTCTACCCAAGGTGATATATTAATCCATTTATTTAGTTGAAGGATTCCAGTGGCCTTCAATAAAGTGCTGTAAGTTTTTCCATAGAAGTCTTGCATATCCTTTCTTGAATTCATTTTGGGTAATTTATTTTTTCTTGAATTTATTTTGGGTAACTTATCATTCTAAGTGCTATTTTAAATTTTTTTTTTTTTAATAAAAATCTAAATGTTTGCTATAGGCTTATAGGCAGACATTACTTTGCCAACAAAGGTCCGTCTAGTCAAGGCTATGGTTTTTCCAGTGGTCATGTATGGATGTGAAAGTTGGACTATATAGAAAGCTGAGCACCGAAGAATTGATGCTTTTGAACTGTGGTTGGACTTCCCTTGGACTGCAAGGAGATCCAACCAGTCCATCCTAAAGGAGATCAGTCCTGGGTATTCATTGGAAGGACTGATGCTGAAGCTGAAACTCCAATACTTTGGCCACCTGATGCGAAGAGCTGGCTCATTTGAAAAGACCCTGATGCTGGGAAAGATTGAGGGCAGGAGGAGAAGGGGACGACAGAGGATGAGATGGTTGGATGGCATCACCGACTCAATGGACATGGGTTTGGGTGGACTCCAGGAGTTGGTGATAGACGGGAGGCCTGGCGTGCTGTGATTCATGGGGTCACAAAGAGTTGGACACGACTGAGCAACTGAACTGAACAGAACTATAGGCATATAGCAATGATTTTATATATTTGTCCTACATCCAGAAATCTTATAAAATAGTTCCAATAGTTTGCCTATTCTCATGAATACTTGTGTTTATTCCTTTCCAATCCTAATATTTTTCATGTCTTTTTCTACTTGTTAGTCTCTTAGGAAAATGACGGATAGAAGCTCTATTGTCAAACATTCTTACTCTGTCCCAGACATTAAGATTTTACCTTTATTTGATTCATCTTTAAGAATGGTACTTGCAACAGACAACTCAATCAAATAATGGGTGGAACTCAAGAGGGAGGGAATATATGTATACTTATAGCTGATTCACATTGTTGTACAGCAGAAACCAACATAACATTGTAAAGCAATATCCTCCAATTAAAAAAAAAATTAATGGGTGGAAGACTTAAACAGATATTTCTCCAAAGAAGACATACAGATGGCCAACAAACTCATGAAAAGTTGTTCAACATTGCTCATTATTAAGAAATGCAAATCAAAACTACAGTGAGGTATCACCTCACACTAGTCAGAATGGCCATCATCAAAAAAATCTACAAATAATAAATGCTGGAGAGGATGTGGAAAAAAGGGAACCTTCTTGCCCTATTGGTGAGAATATACATTGATACAGCACTATGGAAAGCTGTATGGAGCCTTACAAAACTAGGAATAAAACTACCATATGACCCAGCAATCTCACCACTGGGCGTATACCCTAAGAAAACAATAATTCAAAAAGACACCTGTGCCCTAATGTTCACAGCAGCACTATGTGTGACAGTTAGGACACGGAAACGACCTAGATGTCCATCAATAGATGAATGGATAAAGAAGCTTTTATACATTATGTTGCTGTTGTTGTTCAGTCGCTAAGTCATGTCCAACTCTTTTGTGACCCCGTGGACCGTGGCCCACCAGGCTCCTCTGTCCATGGGATTCCCCAGGCAAGAATACTGGAGTGGGTTGCCATTTCCTTCTCCAGGGCATCTTCCTAACCCGGGGAGTGAACCCACATTTCCTGCATTGGCAGGTAGATTCTTTACTACTGAGCCACCAGGGAAGTCCCACAATGGAATGTTACTCAGTCATAAAACAGAATGAATTTGAATCAGTTAAAGTGAGGTGGATGAACCTACAGCCTATTATACAGAATGAAGAAAGTTTGAAAGAGAAAAACAAATATTGCATATTAGCGAATATACATGGAATCCAGAAAAATGGTATTGATGAACCTATTTCCAGGGCAGGAGTAGAGACACAGACATAGAGAATGAACTTGTGGACACAGTGGGGGAAGGAGACGAACTGAGACAGTAGCATTGACATATACACTCCCACGTGTGAAATAGCTCGCTGGCAGGAAGCAGCTGTCGAGCGCAGGGAACTCGGCTCAGTGCTATGTGATGACCTAGAGAGCCGGGATGGGGGTAGGGTGGGAGGGAAGCTCAAAAGGGAGGGGACGTATGTATACTCAAAGCTGATTCATGTACATCAGAAACCAACGCAAAATAGCAAAGCAATTATCCTCCAAATAAAAAAATGTTTTAAAGAATAGTACTTGCTATGGGGTTTAGTTGTTTTTCTCTTTTTTGACAGATATTCTATTAAGTTAATGAACCTCCCTTCTAGATCTAAATAATCTTTTTTTAATAATTATAAATGGAGTTATATTGTATCAAATGATTTTTCTGTATCTAAGTTATCATTTCTCCTTCAATTTGTTAAAGTGATAAACTACACGAATACATTCTCTAATGTTACCATTTTTGGTAAATATTATATGATATATTGTAATACATTGCTGGATTCAACTTGTTATTATTTCATTTAGACTATTTATGTATAATTTCATAAGTGATATTGGCCTAAAATTTTTCTTTCTTATATCTACTTACTTGGTATCGGTCTCAAAGTGCCTCATAAGTGAATTGGGGAACATTTCCTCTTTTTTATTGTCTTTAAAGAGTTTTTTAAAGATTGAATTTGGCTATTCCTTTAGTGTATTCACCCAAAAGATCATAGGAGCCTAGTGGTAACTTCTGGTTTGTTTGTTACTTCTTTGGTGCATATATTTTAAGCAACTGATCTAATTTCTTTCTCTTTACAGGTCTTTTCAAATCATGTATTTCATCTTGTTAGGCAGTTTTTGGTAATCTACACTTTTTTAGAAAAGTATCCATTTTTTCTAAGTCTTCAAATTTACTGCCTCAGATTGCTCAATGCATTCTGATCTTTTAAACTTCTATTATAGCTTTAATTATTCTATCTTTTAGTCCTAGTATTGTTCATTTGTATCTTCTTTCTTTTTTCTTGCTCAGTATTGCCAGAAATGACTATTTAATTACTCCTTACAGAAAAGCTACAAATTTACCCTTAATATATATTTCCAACAATATCAAAACAAATATGTACAAGAGTATCTATTCTTGCATTATTCATACTGGCAAAATAATGGAAACAATCTAAATGTCCATATGTAGGAAAATACTGGAGTGGGTAGCCATTCCCTTCTGCAGGGGATTTCCCGACCCAGGGATGGAACACAGGGTCTCCCACACTGCGGGCAGTTCTTTATTGTCTGAGCCGCCATGGAAGCCATGTAAGAAAATAGTTGAATAAATTATGGGACTTCCACATAGTATATTGTTATGCAGCTATTTTTTAAAAAAAAAGAATGAGGAAGATCTCTATAAACTGATATACTGTGATTTCCGAGGTATGTCATTAAGTGAAAAAAACATTAGACAAAAGGGTTATATAGTATGCTGCTGCTACTGCTGCTGCTAAGTCGCTTCAGTCGTGTCCGACTCTGTGTGACCCTATAGACGGCAACCCACCAGGCTTCCCCGTCCCTGGGATTCTCCAGGCAAGAACACTGGAGTGGGTTGCCATTTCCTTCTCCAATGCATGAAAGTGAAAAGTGAAAGTGAAAAGTGAAAGTGAAGTCGCTCAGTCATGTCTGACTCTTAGCGACCGCATGGACTGCAGCCAACCAGGCTCCTCGGTCCATGGGATTTTCCAGGCAAGAGTACTGGAGGGGGGTGCCATTGCCTTCTCCGATATAGTATGCTACCTTTTATAAAATAGAAAGGAAAATATATTTGCATTTGCTTATTTTTACAAAAAAAAATAGAAGCATAAAGTTATTTACTTAGACAGGATAAGTGGGAAGGACCTCCCATGAAGGGTTAGAGAGGGAAATGGAATTGTATTATGCCTTTTTAATATAGCTAGGTGGTAAAGAGCCTGCCTCCTAATGCAGGAGACATAAGAGACATAGGTTGAATCCCTGGATAGGGAAGATCCACTAGGGATGGAAATGACAACCCACTCCACTATTCTTGCCTAGAGAATCCCATGGACCAAGGAGCTGGTGGGTCACAAAAAGCTGGACATGACTGAAACGACTTAGCACACAGCATGCAATATAGCTTTGACTTTTGAATTATGTTGATATTTTATATAGTTTCAAAAATACAATAAGAATGGGGAAACATCTGAAATTCAGTGGTAACAGAAACAAATAAACTTAACTGTATCTCAAATAAATAACATATACACACAGAAGAAAATAATTCAAGTAACTTTTGAACACAGTCCTCTAACTATATGCTGTATAGGTAGGATCTATTCCATGGACAGAAAGCTTCAAAGAAATCTTGAGGTTTATTTAATACATTTTGTTGGATTAATATATGTTTGAGTGGCATTAATGCAGAAATTCTGAAGTTCTTTTATTTGTATATACAAGATTTTGTAACTGAATAAATACAGTGTTGTATTCTCATTCAGGGAGAAGAAAGATTGTAGATATGGAATGGAAGGAGAGGATTAACTCTGAGATGTTGGAATTAGAATATTGGAATTAGACATATTAGTCTGAAGTCATGATTTTTAAAAAGTTGTATGTCCTAAATCTGTCTGCTAAGAGGGCCTAGAAACAATGACACTCCAGGGACAATGAGCGCAAGCACACCTAGCTGGCTGGATTTTGGTTTCTAAATACCACTCCCCTCTGAAGGGAATCAGGCTCTTTGGAGAAATGGATGAGCCCAGGTCCAGAGCAGAGAAACTACACGATAAGTTTGGAGTATCCATACACTCTGCCAGCAAGTACTGAAGTACATGTTCAAAGAATGAAAACATGTCATGTCAAATGGACAGAAAAATTGCCTTAAGGCTCTCTACTGGTCAAAGTTGGCACAATTTTTATAAAAAATTGAATAATGACCAAAGTAAATTATTATCCATGGAACACAAAAATATATACAAGACCATACTGATAATTTTAAAAAACAAGAAAGTGGGAGGTAGAAGGGAAGACTCTTATTTATAGGAGGCTATAAATTAATAAATATAGAATGATATTTATGAAATAAATAGGAAATTTTAGACTAGGTAAATATCCTGTTCCCAGTCGTTTTTCACTTAGTGGTTTTAACATCTGTTGGGCATCTTGGCCATCAGTTTAGGCTAATATGAAAAAAGTTACTATAAACATTTATGTACAGATTTTGTACGGACATGTGTATTCACGTCTCTTAAAGTAAATACCTAAATGTAGGATTGCTGACTCACATTGTAAGCATATGCTTAATTTTATAAGAAACTGCGGTATCATTTTACACATACACCTGCCCTGAACCCAGCCCCGATTCTAGGATCACATCTCACACTTAGTTGTTATCTCTTTGGCCTCTTAGGTAAAATGTAAGAGAAATGAGGATGTGTGGTGAACATTATACAGCAACGAACTAGAACAAGTTAATACTACATATAACGATAAGGCTCTTATACAGCTGAATGAGGGAAGCCAAGCCCCCCAAAAAAGTAAATTTATATAAGTGACTCCATTTATATAAAGTTTGATAACAGGCAAAATGAGAATACAATGAAGGAAATCAGAAAAGTGGTTCCCTGTGAGGATAGTGGCTGAGAGGGGTTCATGAGAGCTTTCTGAGATGCTGATAATGCTGTTTATCTAAGTGATGTCTACTTTGTTGAGCTCACTTTGTGAAAATTTATCAAGCTGTACATTTATGACAAATGCAACCTTTCTGTATATTCGTATTACTGCAATATAAAAAAAAATTGAATAAACTTAATCTTGATTTCAAAACTGGACAAAAATAATGCTGAGTTCTTCAGCTTTCAGAAGGCATCCTTACTTTCTGATTTCCCAAGCTCTGTAGAAAAACTTTCCTGTAATCAAACCAGCAAGTCCTAACTACTGACAATCTATGGGAAGAGGTTTGATAACACACATCAAGAGAATTAAAAAGAAATACATGCTTTCTACAATAATTCCCCTCCAGGAATTTATCCTAAATCAGTAACTCACTCAAATATTTATGAATGGTGATGTAAAGCTATACATTAAAAAATACTTTAGAAAAGAAAACCCTTTGAAGGTAATACTTACAATTGGCGTCCCAAAAGGAATGTAACCTGTGAGAGGGCAGAGAAGAGTCAAGCTGTATAATCCTCGGCCCCACCTGCCTTTCAACCGAGATGGCACAGAGACTTCTGACCTTGATCTTAGCAGTCGCCCCAAGGAAAGGGCTTGGTCAGTTAACCAGGAGGCATCTCCAGCCCCCAGACCTTCTCCCAGCTCAGCCCTCCCCAGGACAGAGGGCTCCCCGGTGTCCCCCAACCTCTTTGTCTCTGTTCCCCTCGGTTATTCTGCTCCAAAACCAGGGCCCCCACTCCTGAAGGGGGCCACCCACGGCTGGGGCCCTGGCACTCTGCACTTGGTAGTCCTCCCATGACTTCTTCCATGAGGCCTCACACCCCTGCCCACACTCCCCACAGTGTCTCTGAAGGCCCTGGAATGTCTTCCACCTTCCCTCATCTTGTCTTTCTAAAACATACCCTTACTTTCTTGCCATTATGACCATTACTGGAGCCTTCGTGCCAGAGCTCTCTGAATCTCCAGGGCCCTGGCTGGACATCGACAGATCAGGAAAGGGCTTGCGTGTGGTGCTGCTGGGCCCTGACCCCCATCTCATGGCTGCTCACGGCCCTGGACTATGACACGGCTCCCTCCTTTACCCACACTGCTGTAGGTGGGCATCCTCCTGTCCCAGCCTCTAGCTTCCAGCAGCCAGTCAGCTGGTGGCCGAGCAGCAGGGAAGCACACCTGCATGGGTCACTTCTAGAGCAAACATTGGTCTCCTGCGTATGCATACCAGGAGACCACTCTCCTACCCGCAGCACTGGGGAGAGGCCCAAAGACTGAGCAGAGAATTGCAGGATACAGTTGTCTCAGGTGGAGAGCCTGCTATGGCCCCGTGCAGGTACTGGGGAGCACCCATAGCCATGGCTACAAGAACCTTCGCTGCCTTGGAGTTTCTCATGGCCGAGCCAGGGTCATGGGCACTAACTGCCCTGGTTTACACAGTGACATCACATGGCTGGCTATATTCTCCCACCCTCATGAGGTCAGGCTCTCTGAGGGTGGGGACACTGACTCACCTCCTGTACTGAGAACATCCCCTGGTGGGGCTTCCCAAGGCAGCAGTCAGCAGCCCCCCAATCCACCCTGCAAGTCAGGGGTGGGGGATCCACTCAATCACCCTGGGAAATGGTGTGGAGGAGGTGTCAGCACACTGGTGTGAGACTGGCCTCTGTTTTGTGACTCTGGACAAGGACCCTAGCCTCGCAGAACTGGAGGCAGGGTAACCACGCCAGGCCCAGCCAGTGTACAGGCAAGGGCTTTCTAGGCCACTAAGCTGTACATAAGCTGTGTGTAGCTCAGTTGGTAAAGAATCTGCCTGCAATGCAGGAGGCCCTGCTTCAATTCCTGGGTCGGGAAGATGCCCTGGGAAGGGATAGGCTACTCACTCCAGTATTCTGGCCTGGAGAATTCCACGGACTGTATAGTCCACGGGGTCGCAAAGAGTTGGACAGGACTGAGAACGTTCACTTTCAAGCTGTACATAGAGCTGTCCCTCTAGTGGCCACAGGGTGGGAACTTCCTGGGGGCAGGGATCTTAGACACATTCTCCCATTGCCCCTCTGCCCTCTGGTCTCCGTGCAATGGGAATCTGCCTCCCTGTGTGTGCAGTGGTGCAAACTCAGCGTGTACATGCAGCTGCTGCTGCTGCTAAGTCACTTCAGTCGTGTCCGACTCTGTGTGACCCCATAGACGGCAGCCCACCAGGCTCCCCCGTCCCTGGGATTCTCCAGGCAAGAATACTGGAGTGGGTTGC
Organism: Bos indicus; assembly: GCF_029378745.1. NCBI lineage: Eukaryota > Metazoa > Chordata > Mammalia > Artiodactyla > Bovidae > Bos > Bos indicus. The sequence continues at coordinate 11,329,068 of NC_091770.1, read as the reverse complement.
CATTTCCTTCTCCAATGCATGAAAGTGAAAAGTGAAAGTGAAGTCACTCAGTCGTGTCCAACTCTTCGAGACCCCATGGACTGCAGCCCACCAGGCTCCTCCATCCATGGGATTTTTCAGGCAAGAATACTGGAGTGGGGTGCCATTGCCTTCTCCGGTGTACATGCAGAGGGCAGGTTAAAGGTAGGATCAGAGACAAGGGAGTTAGACTGGGGATTCACTGCATGAAAGGGCTGAGCAGGGAGAGGGGCTTGGAAGGAAGGCACTCTGCATGCACAGGTAAGAGAGGAGTGACTCGCAGAAGGCAGGGCTGTCCTAACAAAAGTCACCCTGAAGCTGCCACTAAGTGAGTGGGGTATCAGCCTGGAGTGGGGGCCCCAGATTTACCTGTGGATGCCTCGACTCCATCCCAACCGCTCAGGCAGAAAAGACAGACAGACACATTTCAAAAGCTCCATAGGCTGGCCAGTCTTGTGCAGTTGAGCCAAAATGACCATGCAGGTGCAAGTGTGGCCATGTGTGCAACAGGATGTAGCATCCGGATGCCCTTGGAGCTGTGACCCTCAACAGTGGCCCAAATTGAGAAGAACCAGAGGGTCCCGAGGGCTTACCTGACATTCTAAAAGGCATGAAGATCTTCTCATTGGTGTCCGGGTGTAGAATAGCCTGGCAAGAGCAGGGAACAGGGCACAGGGTGACAACTGGGGAGGGGGAAGGGACGTGGGAGAAGAGAGGGGGAGGAGGTGAGGGACCCCCCCCAGGGGAGACTCCAGTGGCCTGTAGCTGTAGCCTATCTTGCCTTGTGGCTGGTCAGTCCTCCCTACCATTTGGGGCAGGTAAAAACCAAACACGGGCCACAGGCGGAGCTTCCCCTCCTGACAAATGCTCAAACCGAAGGCAGGCACGGCAGACCCTCTGTCCCCCATGCCATGCACACAAGAAACACAACCAGGATTCATGAAGAGAACCCACAGGGAAGGAGCTCAGGGGGCCCAGGGAAAGGCAGGCTGACCTGAGCGCTAGTCTTCAGAGATTCAGGCCTGGGTGCAGAGCAAGAAGGAAGCGGGTGGGGTGGAGTAGAGTAAGGTAGGGTGGACTGGGGTGGGGTGGGGTGGGGTGGGCAGGGCAGGGTTTCAGAGGTCAGCAGAAGGGAACAGGAAAGGAATCCAAAATGGAATTACCTGCTTGATTTTCTGTGCGCTCCAGAGCTGGAAAGGAGGAAGGGAGAAAAAGAAAGGGAAAGAAAAGAAGGAACAAAGATTAAAAGCACATATTAGTTTAAGGTCTCATAGCCCCATTTTCTAACCAGGGGCTCCATCTCAAAGGGCTTTAGAGGCTCAGGCTGTTTAGAGGTAACTACCTACCCCTGGTTGCCCCAGCTTCCCTGGACTGGGGCAGGTGGCATCACCAGGAAGGAAGGCCAGGGATCCCAGAAGAGCAGAGCTGGGGGGACTCATCCAGACTATTTAAACCAAGGGATCTCAACTCTGACTGTGCTGTAAAACTACTTGAAGAATTCTTCCAACATGTTCCTAACACTCCCTAGTTCATTTTACGGTATAGATAGGTAAGAAGCCCTGATTTAAATGAAGATACTTTTCATTTAAGTACCTTCATTTCATTTCATTAGGTAGATACTTCAGCTGTCTCCCAGAATCACAAGAGACCGCACAGCATAATTTTTCAGAGCTAGACAGACTGCCTGGATCCCTGGATTTGCCACTTCTACCTCTGAGCCTCAACTTCCTCATCTGTAAAATGGGGATAATAGCTGGGCTCTAACATTGTTGAAGAGGCATATGAAAAGTGCCCAGAGCAGTGCTGGACACACAGTAGGTGCTTTACAAGTGCTAAATCTTATAGATATTATTATTCTTATTTTTGTTATCGTTATAAGAAGGTTGTGCACTTTCACATGAATGAGAAGGTTGTATCTTCCAGCACAGTGTGGGGACAGGCTACAGGAACAGAACAATTTGTCAATTTCTTCAAATAATAAAAAATACTGTACTTCATTGACTCTGCTGCTGCTGCTTCTAAGTCGCTTCAGTCGTGTCCGACTCTGTTCGACCCTACAGACAGCAGCCCACCAGGCTCCCGCGTCCCTGGGATTCTCCAGGCAAGAACACTGGAATGGGTTGCCATTTCCTCCTCCAATGCATGAAAGTGAAAGGTGAAAGTGAAGTCGCTCAGTTATGTTCAACTCATAGCGACCCCATGGACTGCAGCCCACCAGGCTCCTCCGTCCATGGGATTTTCCAGGCAAGAGTACTGAATGGGGTGCCATTGCCTTCTCCTCATTGACTCTAAGACATCATTTATCCTAAGATATACTAATTGTGCCACTAAGAAAGAAAATTATGGCATAATACCATGATGTCCATCAGTTAAAAGATTCACCCCATTTAAGAGATGATAATATGTGATAAAATAACCTTTTGGAATCAAGAAAATATGGCAAGTAAAAATGTACACTGTAGGCAAATGAAAGGCCAGTGCATCTTTAGTGGATCAAGAAGGGTACGAGGTAAGAGGGGCGACCAGGTAAGCACTGATGTTTAAAGTTTTATAATGGAGTAGCTATGCTTCATTTATATGGCAATGTCATTTGGGATATAAATTAAGCTGCAGAATGCTACTAGGTAGCAATAATAGAGTTATAAAATTGACATACAGATTGTCTGCTACTTACAATGAGGTTATGTCCCAATAAACCCATTATAAGTTGAAATTATCACTGTCAAAACTGCATTTAATATTAATACATCAAACCTACCGAACATCATAGCTTAGCCTGGCCCATCTTAAAAGGGCACAGAACACTTACATTAGCTTACAGTTGAGCAAAATTATCTAACACAGAGGCTATTTTATAATATAGTACTGAATATCTCATGTAATTCATTGCATACTGTACTGAAAGTGAAAAATATACTGGTTGTGTGGGTACAGAATGGTTCTAAGTATATTGGTGGTTCCCCCCTTGATCTCGTGGCTGACTGGGAACTGCGGCTCACTGTCTATCCAGCATCACGAGAGGGTATCAGACCATGCATTGCTAGCTAGGAAAAGATCAATATTCACAATTCAAAGTACAGTTTCTCTGGATGCATATCATTTTCATACCATCATCAAGTCTGTAAACTGTAAGCTGAGCCATCGTAAGTCAAGGACCATCTGTATTAAAGTTTATGCTTTTACCAACAGTCGAGTCCTTAAGTCTAATTCACAGTCTAATCACTCTGATTTTAGATACATTTCAAACATATTTGATTGTCTGCTATTCCAGATCCAGAAAGATTAGAGGCAGTAGATTTTTTTAAAAATTATAATTGAGGAACAGAGGGGACTAAAGAAAGAAAAACCAAATGTAGAATCACTGTTAGCCAAAGACAGTATGTGAGAGCATAACAGTCGAGAAGTAAAAAAATGATAATAGGTTGATCTTTCATTGCTCAAAGAGTGCCTTGCTGAAGTGCAACCCACCAAGTCCCAGTGCCGAACCAGGTGTGACCCCAGGCCCTGGGCACAAATTCCTGACACCCAAGGCTCTCCACCCCAAGTCAGAATCCCCTACATCCGTGTCCCCTCACCCTGTGGGGTCATGGCCCAGATCCTTGGAGCAGGGTCCTGCCTTTGAGTGCCGGCCACAGCATCTCCCAGAACCATGCACACACAGCAAACCTAAGACTTGTTTGTTTGTTTGTTTGTTTTTTTATAGGAGGCGGCTGTCACCTGGCTCGCACTCCCGGAAGACTCGCGGCCCCGCGGATCGTCGGTCTCGGGGATCCCAGCGCCCGGCGGAGCGCGAGGCCGCTTGGGACCACTCAGCGAGGTGGCACCGCCCCTCCGCGCGACCAGCTGTTTGTTTTTTTTAAACTAAGATGTCTTCATACAATTCTTATAAATAAAGAAAAAGATCCCCCGCCTGATGAACAGTCTGGGCTGAAAACACTGATCTAAGACATTAAAGGACAGTGTAAACAGCAGGCACTAGAACCAGCAGTCTACATTCCTGTGCCTACTGAATGTGTGACCCAGGGCAAATTGCTTTGCCTCCATGCCTCAGTTTTTCCATCAAACCATAGGTTGTTGTAAGGACGATGCTTGATGCTCCCAGCAGCAGGCATTTCCCTTTGGGTAGACAGCTAAATCTATGCTTTCCAGCCTCCCCACGGTCAGGTGGGCTCACACGACCAGGTGCCAGCTGATGGGCTGTAGGTAGAAATGGAGTTCGCCATTTCCAGGCTTGGCCCCAAAGCCTCCCACAGAGGAGCCATTGGAGGACAGTGGGGCCCAAGAAGACAGGAAAGCTATAAGGTGAAAGGAGCCTGGCTCCTGGACATCCGCATGTGCTGAGTCCCTGTGTGGCACTGGACTCTGACATGAGTGAGAAACAGACCTTACTGTCTAAGGCCCCTAAATCCAGGGGGTTTTGTTACAGCACTTGGCTTACACTGATATACTTGGCCCATAGATCATGCTCCATAAATGTCTAACATAAAGGGGAAGTCAGTCAAATGAGCAGTATTTTTCAAAGAACTTAATTATTTCTCAATAAATTCATCTCTGTTGTTTCATTCCTACAACATGAGTAGACTACATCACACAAAGCAACTCATCTGAGAGACTAAATGACTCTGCTGTGGTTCCAGAGGCCTGGTGGCAGGACGAAGATGGAGGCCTCCTGGCCTCCAGACTCGTGTGCCCCCTGTTCTCTGGAGCAGACTGACGTCTGGCCTGGCCAGGGTGACAGCCAGACCTGAGGCATGAGAAGAGGAAGAGGACCTCGGCTGACGTCACCTGAGGTCCCAGAACCTCCCTTTGCTGCTGGGCAGCAGATGCGCTTCCCCAGCACCTGTTCCTTCTCCCCCTCCCCGGGAAGACTAGCCAAGGAACACTTGCTACCCACGGCTGCATCTGAGTCCCTCAAGTTCAAGGGCTGCCTCCTCTACCCCCACCCAGCAATGGGAGACTCAGGCAGGTGCTGGCTTAGCAGCAAAGGCAGAAGTTCAGCAGGAATGTCAGCAGGTAAGGCCAGGAGGCCCGAGCTCACAGACATGTTCCCTCCGCACAATGACACCCACACACACGGTGTGGGCAGGCTAGTGCCACAGATAAGAGGCAATGGACCTGTTATCTATTTGAATCTCACAATCAGAAAACTGTTTCCATAAGACAGATGAGAAAAGCGAAGCTCAGCCACACCCAAGTTCTCACAGGTGGAGCCAGAACTTCAGGTTATGATCTGTGACTTAGATTCCTTCATTCATCTTCATGCATTCATTCACATTTAGTGAACAAGTGCTATGTGTCAAGCATCTTTCTGAGGGCATTGTACATATTAACTTATTAATCTTCTCAACAACCCTATGCGGCAGGGAGTAGTGTATCTCCCATTTTACAGATGTGGAAACTGAGGCACTGAGAGGTTCAGTGATTTGCCCAAAGTCCCACAGTAGCACTGGGATTTGAACCCAGGCCGTCTGGTTCCATAATCCCACCCAAATCCCTATGCACGCATCTCTAAATGCTGGCACACCAGTTCACACTGTTCTGTCCCTTAAGGCATCTAGTATAATCTGGAGATCTTTCCACATCAGAGCATGGAGAGCAGTCTTATTCTTCCTAACAGAAACATTGAATGAACATATAAACTTCACCCTATTCAGTTCAGTTCAGTTCAGTTGCTCAATCGTGTTCAACTCTTTGCAACCCCATGGACTGCAGCATGCCAGGCCTCCCTGTCCATCACCAACTCCCAGAGCTTGCTGAAACTCATGTCCATTGAGTCAATGACACCATCAAACCATCTCATCCTCTGTCGTCCCTTTCTCCTCCTGCCTTCAATCTTTCCCAGCATCAGGGTCTTTTCCAATGAGTCAGTTCTTTGCATCAGGTGGCCAAAGTATCGGAGCTTCAACTTCACCATCAGTCCTTCCAATGAATATTCCTTTAGGATTGACTGGTTTGATCTCCTTGCAGTCCAAAGGACTTTCCAGAGTCTTCTCCAACATCACAGTTCAAAAACATTAATTCTTCTGTGCTTAGCTTTCTTTACGGTCCAACTCTTACATCCATACATGACTACTGGAAAAACCATAGTTTGACGATATGGACTTTTGTCAGCAAAGTAATGTCTCTGCTTTTTAATATGCTGTCTAGGTTGGTCATAGCTTTTCTTTCAATGAGCAAGCGTCTTATAATTTCATGGCTGCAGGCATCATCTGCAGTGATTTTGGAGCCCAAGAAAATAAAATCTGTCACTGTTTCCATTGTTGCCCATCTATTTGCCATGAAATGATGGGAGCGGATGCCATGATCTTTGTTTTTGAATGTTGAGGGTTTTTTTTGTTGTTGTTGTTTTTATTAGACATTTTTTTTCTTTTTTTTTTTTCTAAATCTAATTTTATTTTATTTTTAAACTTTACATAATTGTATTAGTTTTGCCAAATATCAAAATGAATCCGCCACAGGTATACATGTGTTCCCCATCCTGAACCCTCCTCCCGCCTCCCTCCCCATACCATCCCTCTGGGTCGTCCCAGTGCACTAGCCACAAGCATCCAGTATCAGGCATCGAACCTGGACTGGCATCTCGTTTCATACATGATATTTTACATGTTTCAATGCCATTCTCCCAAATCTTCCCACCCTCTCCCTCTCCCATAGAGTCCATAAGACTGTTCTATACATCAGTGTCTCTTTTGCTGTCTCATATACAGGGTTACTGTTACCATCTTTCTAAATTCCATATATATGCGTTAGTATACTATATTGGTGTTTTTCCTTCTGGCTTACTTCACTCTGTATAACAGGCTCCAGTTTCATCCACCTCATTAGAACTGATTCAAATGTATTCTTTTTAATGGCTGAGTAATACTCCATTGTGTATATGTACCATAGCTTTCTTATCCATTCATCTGCTGATGGACATCTAGGTTGCTTCAATGTCCTGGCTATTATAAACAGTGCTGTGATGAACATTGGGGTACACGTGTCTCTTTCCCTTCTAGTTTCCACAGTGTGTATGTTGAGTTTTAAGCCAGCTTTTTCACTCTCCTTTTTCACTTTCATCAAAGGCTCTTCAGTTCCTCTTCACTTTCTGCCATAAGGTTGGTGTCATCTGCATATCTGAGGTTATTGATATTTCTCCCAGCAATCTTGATTCCAGCTTGTGCTTCATCCAGCTCAACACTTCGCATGATGTACTCTGCACATAAGTTAAATAAGCAGGGTGACAATATACAGCCTTGACATACTCCTTTCCCAATTTTGAACTAGTCCATCGTTCCATGTCTGCTTCTAGCTGTTGCTTCTTGACCTGCATACTGGACTTTTAAACTATTTCCAATCTTTCATTGTGGTAAAATATAAATAATAAAATGTACCATTTAACCATTTTTAAGTGGAAGTTCAGTGGCATTAAGTACATTCACATTGTTGTACAGCCATCACCACCATCCATCTCCAGAATTTTTCTTCCTCAACTGAATCTCTGTACCCAGTGTGTACTAATTCCCAAATCCTCCTCCCCTCAGGTCCAGGGAACTACCATTCTACTCTCTTGTCTCTTTAAATTTAACCACTTTAGGTATTTCATATAAGTAGAATCATACAACATTTGTCCTTCTGTGACTGTCTCATCTTGTGCTATTATGACCCTACTCCAGTGAATGTCCCTGGAGTTACCACCATTATATCAATAATATTTAAAGGAAAAGCATGAATGCATGCAGATATCTCTGGCAGGATACAGAAGAAACTGGTCCTTACTCTAGGGAGAAATGGGGAATTGGCAGACAGGGAAAGGGAAACATTGTGTGCTCTATTTTCTTTTGATGCCTTCAGCATTCAGTAGATTGTTCATGTGTTGGCAATTTACTCACTAAGCTGTATTCAACTCTTGTGACCCCATGAACTCTTGCGACCCCACGAACTGCAGCCTGCCAGGCTCCTCTCTCTGTCCATGGGATTCTCTGGGCAAGAATACTGGTGTGGGTTGCCATTTCCTCCTCCAGGGGATCTTCCCAACCCAGGGATCAAATTTAGGTCTCCTGCATTGCAGGCAGATTCTTTACCGATTGAGCTACGAGGGAAGCCCTTGTTCATGTGTTACCTACCCAAAAATAATTCTTAAAAATTTGAGAGTAAGCATTAGAAAAATAGAAATAGCATGCACAACTTTTCAGCTCTTATAGTCCTCTATGGCATAGACTGTTAATGGTCCAACAAAACCTATGTCCTTTTCTGCCATAGTAATAGAAAGGTAGAGGGCAGGTGGCTGACCTGCTGCACTACATTTCCCAGCCTCCTTTGCAGGGCAGGTGGTTGGCCTGCTGTACTACATTTCCCAGCCTCCTTTGCAATTAGGCTTATCCTTGTGACTGAGTCCCTTAGTGGCATCTGAGAGGAGGTGAGATGTGCCTTTCCCTAGCTAGCTCCTCCCAACCTATATTTTCTATCACCTGCCTGTGAGCCAGAACAACAATGTGGCTGCAGCCCAGCGTGGGCCAGGCAGAGGGAAGAACCCAAGGAGATGGTGGAGAAACATGATGGAAGGAGCCTGGGTTCCTGATTGACCCTGTGGAGCAGAGCCACCTGCCCACCTGGAACTTGAACTATGACACGGGCAAGAGATAAACATCTATCTTGTTTGAGCTGGTGTGTTTTGAGGTCATTTCATTACAGCAGTTAGTATAACCTTAACCAAAGTAACCCATCTGGGGTTTGGGGAAAGTGCTTCCCACGCTGTCAGGGAAGCCTCGCCACAGGAGAGAGGAAGGGATGAACACCGAGTCATGTTGAGGTTCTTCTCATGGCATCTGGAAGTGCTCCCACCTCAGGAGGTTTTGGGGTGAGAAGGGAGGGACAGCTCCATCTTAAATTAACTTCCTAGTCATGACCCGACCTCATTTGGGCTCATCCCATCTCCAGGCTGCACCAACAACAGTCAGGGTCACAGATGTGGGGCCTGGCTCAGCCACTAACTTGCCTGGTCTTCCTGTGCAAGTCACCTCACTCCCTAGAATTACATTGTTTTGTTTTTTTAATTAATGAGACAGGAGATGGAAGCCAGTCTCTCCAAGGTCCCTTCCCATCTGATGATGCCAATTCTGGCTTTCAGAGAGCCCAGGACAAGGACTCGGGCCTGATTTTTTGAGTCTAGGTTTTTCCCTGCGACATGCTGGGCCCATGAGTTGAATGCTGGATACAGAAATGGCAGCAGATATCACCCACAAGCCAAGAGCTGGTTGATAATTTGAAGTTTAATGAGCCAACCCTGCAAACAGGTTACAAGCAAGGAAACCCTGGAATGTAAAGCACTTGATGGAGGCCAAGGAGACATGGTGGGCAGTCCATCCACACTGAGAATCTAGAACAGGGAGCCCCCTGCGTCTTCTTGTCGATCCACTGCAGCAGCTCCATTTTAAGCTACAATTCCTCAGTGTGACCTGGTCTCCTTTGGGCTCAGTCATCTCCCTCTGTGTTTCTGGCTGAACATTAAAATGCATAGCCCCAATCCCTTGGAATTTACTGGTGCAGCAACAACCAGTGTGGATGTGAGACTTTCGACCTTTCTTGATTTCTCAGCTTGCAGAATGAGGACACAGAGGATGTGGGGAAACAGCCTGGGAGAAAGGTTGCTGGAACAATGCAGACGTTTGCTGATTTCAGAAATGGCTTAAGTCTCAGCTGAGTTGCCATTTGAACTTATCAGAAACCCAGTGCGGAGGCCAAGCGAGGGGCAGAGGGTGGGCCCCAAACAAACTTCAGGAGGGAAGCCCCTCCTTCTCAGGGCAGAGACCTCCTATGCTCAGACCTCAGATGGAGGAGTCACTGCCCAGGCCTTGTCCCCAGTCTGATTCCTTCCGCTTCCCCTCTCCTCTTTCCAAGCTGCTTCTCCAAACCTCTGAAGCAGCAACAACAGAGCCTATTTATAACAACCTCTAAAAGGTAATTAAACAGAGCCTGAAAGGGATCCTTCTATAAGGCAGAGGATGCCTTCATGACACAATAAGAAATCTTCTTAATTCATCATTTGGGCCAATCCTATTACTTCTCACCATTAACTTTGTTGCCATGGTTACTCCCAGGTAATATGTACAAATGCAAATCTACGTGGGGCAAAAAATGGGCCAATTCTACAGATGAAAGGAGACAAATATCCCCCCTCAATCTGCTACACAACACACATGAGCAGTCACGACTTCCATGTACACACAGTTTCTCTCTATTAAGAGGCTGGAGCCTCTAGTCAAACCCTCTTTTGTGAATTGGAATTACAGATCTCCCACTTGCTAGCCATGTGACTTGGGGCAATTTACTTGGAGATGCGGGTTCAAGCCCTGGGTCAGGAAGATCCCCTGGAGAAGGAAATGGCAACCCACTCCAGTATTCTTGCCTGGGAAATCCCATAAACAGAGGAGCCTGGCAAGCTACAGTCCATGCAGTCACAAGAGTTGGACACAACTTAGGGACTAAACAACAACAACTTAATTTTTTGAGCCTCCATTTCCTCATTTGTAATATAGGAATATGAATACTTACTTTCATGCTTATTGTGATAATTAAAAACAATTCATTTATCCAACAAATATTTATTGAGCACATATTATGTGCTGGGCACCACTCTAGGCACTAAGAATATATCAAAAAAAAAAAAACAAAACGAAATCTCTGGTTTTGTGGAGCTTACACGATTGTGGAGACAAACAATAAACAAAAAAATAATAAAAAGTAAATTTGCTCATATGTGAGAAGGATAAGTGCTTCAAGAAACACGGGAAAGTAGAACAGAGTAAGGATAGGGAGAGTGTGCTGGCAGCAAGGATGGATTTTTAAAAATTTATTGTAGTGGGGTCCTCACGAAAGGAGGGGGTGAAGGATGGAGAACATTCAGGAACACGATGACATGACCAGGGTCACAGCTTCTGTCACAGTGGGGACAGAAAAGAAAAGGCTAGGCTGGAGCTGGGCTGGAAGAGGGGAGGGAGAGACACAGGCTGCATCCTCCACCCCCAGAAGCGCCTCTACTCCTTGGATCCCTTCGCTGGCATTTGGGGCTGGGTAATTCTTTGTCGTGGGGGCTGTCCTGTGCGCTGTAGGCTGGAGTTGGGCTCCCTAAAATTCCATCTCTTGTCCTGCCTCTGGTTCTAGTGGCTCCTTCTTTTGCTCCCCCAACTTTTCTTTCCCTGGACAGATTCTCAAGTAGGATGATGTTTAGTAAGGTGGTCAGGGTAGTTTTCATTGAGATGGCTTTAGAGAAAATACCTGAAGGAGGAAGTAAGCCATGCAGATACCTGGTAGGAGATTTTTCTGTCCAGCAGAACAGCCAGTGCAAAGGCCCTGAGGCAGAGTGGGCCTCCCAGCCTATCTGAGGGACAGGAGGAGGCCTGTGTGACTGACTTGGGCTGAATGAGGGAAAGAGCAGTAGGAAATAAGATCAGAGATGAATTGGGGCTTTGCAGTTTGTGCTGAGGACTGTGGCTTTTACTCTGAGTTTTTACTATAGAGTGGTCCTTAACAGGAGGGCAATTTTCCACCCAGGGGCCATTGGGAAATGTCTCGTTGTCATGAATTGGGAAGGAATGCCATTAGCACACAGTGGGTAGACCAGGGGTGTTGCTATACGTCCTACAGTGCACAGGGCAGCCCCCACGACAAAGAATTACCCAGCCCCAAATGCCAATCGTGCTGAGTCTGAGAAACCCTGGGGCAACAAACCCTGGAGCAGTTTCACAGGTCAGTCTGAGTGCTGTACTGGGAATGGGCAGAGGGAGCCCAGGTAGAACAGGAAGACCACCCAGGAGGCCACTGCAAGACCCAGCCTGGAGATGCTATACAGCACCCAGTACCACAAATGTAGTATCATACAAATGCTTCAGCTAATACTGATCACTTGCCTGTTTTGTGCTAATAATAAGGGTCAGCTTGTAGCTGCCCCAGAGGTGCTGGGTGCTGATCAGGATCCCAGAGGCCAGGGGTCAGGGCAAGTGGGGGGTGGGGGGCGGTGTCATTCAAGCCTCTGATAGACAATCCTGCTGATACCCAGAGAAGATTCAGGGTGCAAGTATTTTTAACTCTCTGGTATCTTCTCTGCTATTTTCAGCAAAACCCAAACACAGCTGACCCCATTTCTGCTCTGCCAGGGGAGGAGACCAGCAGGATCTCTCACATCTCAGCTGCCCTTTCGCCTTGGCAGGTTGCAGGCAGAACCCATCCTTCATGGGACCCCTGGGCAACCACTGTGCTGGGTGCTGAGCAGGCACCAAGGAAGGCGGGCTGGCTCCCAGCCTCTGGGGGTGTGGAATGATGGACCAGAACCGCCGCTCAGAAGCCGACAGTGGCTCCCTGCCCCCTCACTTCCGACCACCCCCGCCGCTCCCAAGCTGTTTTCCTTTCAGCACTTTTCCCTCCCCATATACCTGGTACAGGAGGATCCAACCACAGTTCCACTGTCCTGCTCCCCTCTTACTCCAGGACAACACAACCAGCATCTCTTCTGGGTTCCAGAAACTTTCACAATCTGGCCTGAAACTTCCCAACTTCCTTTCTCACCTTCTGTCCCTCTCTCATCATGCACTTTCTCTCCCTCTCTCTCCACTCTACTTCCCAGCCTTCGTCTGCAACTTACAGGGACGACCCTCTCATGCCTTGGGTCTCTCTACATTCTACGTCCAAATGCTTGTGTCCTCCACGAAGCCTTTCCTCAGCACCTGTGTTCTCAGGAGTCTCTCGCCGCTGAATTCCTACTACCGCAGCCTAAATCCTGCCTCTAGCCACCCCCTTAAGTGTGCGCCTGCGTGGGAGCTGGCTGCGTGAGGGCAGGAGCCTCCCAGTGCCCACCTACCACTGCACCTCTCATGTACCAGGTGCTCCACAGATGCCCACGGCCTGGCCTGACAGGGTTAACTGCACAGTGTGACTGGGGCTAAGAGACCTGCACACATGCCAAGCCCCTCTGATGGCACTTCTACCCCACCCGCCCACTCTGCCTGTTAGCACACACATTCCACTCCAGAGTATTACCTTCCCTTCCAAATCTATCTTCAGACAGTGAGTGAAAAATGGGCATTAGATCTTCCAGGTCCAGTGTCCTTGTCCCACCACACATTAGTTATGTAACCTGAGATAAGTTTTGTAATCTCTCTGAGCCTCAGTTTTCTTGCCTGTAAAATGGGATCAATATAGGCATCAACCAAACAGGGCTTCTGTGAAGATTAATTGAGAGAATACATATAAAGTGCAAATATTTAGCATGGCTCCTGGGCTTTGGTGAGCTCACAGTGAGTGGTGACTCATTACCATGGGGGTCTTCCATATTGAACCCCACCCATCTCCATCCATACCAAACCATCCCAGCAAAGCCCCAGCATACAAAAAGCACACAGCACAGCACTCAGAAACTTAGCTGCCTGGACTTGTGTTTTCGCTCTCATCTATGGCTTTGTTGTTTAACTGATAGCTGCAATCTTTATTAGGGTTCCTAATACATCAAATATATACCTGTCAAGCCCAAAGAGTAAATTTTACTTATTTTTATTTTACTGTTAGGACTAACTTTTCACTGGTACAGCAACCTTTCAACAAGTTAACAGTCTCTGGAGGAGATATCAGCCACCCACTAACCCAGGTCATCAGGTGTGAATAAACTCTCAATCTGCTTATAGCCCCCTGGTGGGATATTGTAACTGGAGGGCAGATTAGGTAACAAATTAGTGCATAAGATACCCAGTGGTGCCCAGACATTGCGTCAGGCCCATAGGCATCAGCACACAGCCACAGGCTTCTGAGTCGCATGCCACCAAAATGACATCAGGGGAGGCACAGAGCCCAAAAGCACACAGGCTGTCCAGACCGAGGTCAAGAACCATCCCAGCCTCTTCAGACAGCACCGGCATGACCTTTGAGCAGGGCAAGCCTCAACCAGGGATGGGGACTTTGTGAATTTCTGATCCCTGAAGCTCCCCAGATCCTGAGCTGGTATGTCACTACCTGCTCTTGCTGTGGCCGTGGAGGCTGGTGGGGGCCAGGGCTCTGTAGACAAGGTCCAGGAGGTACTGGGAGAGCTGCAGCAGAGCCCAATCCTGATGTCTGGGGAGCCAGGAGGGCGCGGGGATGGGGGCTGAGCCGTGGACTCACACTGGCCTCCAGAGGGACGCCGCAGGCATCACCAACTGGAGCCAGAACGGGGAGGAGCAGCTAGTGCAGGTCCCCCCACCCTCCCCCAGCTAGTGCAGGTCCCTCCACCCTCCCCCAGCTAGTGCAGGACCCCCCACCCTCCCCCAGCTAGTGCAGGAACCCCACCTTCCCCCAGCTAGTAAGGGTCCCCCCAACCTCCCCCAGCTAGTGCAGGTCCCCCCACCCTCCCCCAGCTAGTGCAGGTCCCCCCACCCTCCCCCAGCTAGTACAGGGTCCCCCCACCCTCCCCCAGCTAGTGCAGGTCCCCCCACCCTCCCCCAGCTAGTACAGGGTCCCCCCACCCTCCCCCAGCTAGTACAGGGTCCCCCCAACCTCCCCCAGCTAGTGCAGGTCCCCCCACCCTCCCCCAGCTAGTGCAGGACCCCCCACCTTCCCCCAGCTAGTGCAGGTCCCCCCACCTTCCCCCAGCTAGTGCAGGGTCCCCACCCTCCCCCAGCTAGTGCAGGTCCCCACCCTCCCCCAGCTAGTGCAGGACACCCCACCCTCCCCCAGCTAGTGCAGGACCCCCCACCTTCCCCCAGCTAGTACAGGGTCCCCCCAACCTCCCCCAGCTAGTGCAGGTCCCCCCACCTTCCCCCAGCTAGTGCAGGGTCCCTCCACCCTCCCCCAGCTAGTGCAGGACCCCCCACCTTCCCCCAGCTAGTAAGGGTCCCCCCAACCTCCCCCAGCTAGTGCAGGACCCCCCACCTTCCTCCAGTTAGTGCAGGGTCCCCCCAACCTCCCCCAGCTAGTGCAGGGTCCCCCCAACCTCCCCCAGCTAGTGCAGGACCCCCCACCTTCCCCCAGCTAGTGCAGGGTCCCCCCACCCTCCGGGCTTCCCAGCTGCCTGGAGGCACATGAGAGCTTTCGGGATAGAAAACAAAGCGGGCCCAGAAAACAGGACAGGCAGCTTTAAGCTTCTGAAGGGAACAAAGAGAGGAAACATGGCCTCATTTCCCAACTCTTGAAAACTGGAAAGAGTCCCAAGAGGAAAAGCCAGGCTGGAGGGGAGCTTGGGCTGAGAGCAGACACAAGGGCAGGAAAGGCCTGGAGGCTGGACTCCTCTGGTCCATGAGGAGCTGCCAGGGTCCGAGGACCAGCCCCCCACCCTAGAGAGGGGCGTGTCAGGTCACACCAGCGGGCTCCTCGGTGCCACAGCCAGAGGGCAGCACTTCGCTCAGGAATAAGGACATCCGGCCCTGCCCTGTCTGCTGATGGCTGCTCCCAACCAACTCAGCAGGCAACACAGGCTCCTGAAGATAGACCTTGCATAGCCAGCACTGCAACATCATGCGTCACTTCAGGGGCCCCACACAAGGGCATCTGGCCAAGGAGCTGCCTCTCTTGGCACCTCTGCCCCCTCTCCATGTGGCAGGCTGCTGTCCAGCACATTGGCCTGTCCCTTCCTCTAGGGGCCATCTTCCTCTAGGGGCCGTTCTCTCTGTGCTCAGGATGTTTTTCCTCCGCCCCTTCCCAGCGCCCCCTCCTCACTAATCCTTGGTCATCCCTCAGTCTCAGGTGAGAAATCTCTTCCAGACTCCCTGCTTCTGGTCAGGTGACTCCTCTGCTCTCCCACGGCATCATGTATTTTCACTGTCGTGGCCTGGATTCTGGGGCGTCCCGGGGGCAGGACCCTCCTCCAGCCTCTCCTCTGCTCTCCCCCAGCTCCTAGCACCAACACTGGCCTGGAGATGCCCCGTAAATACATAGCAAAATAAACTGGATTGGGGAGGGCTGATGGCTTAGCCACCTGGCCCAGGGAACACCCAGCCAGGGACCAGCGGGTCGCGTGGACTTTGTGCCTAAAGGTGTGAAAAGGCAGGGCAGTGCCTCACAGTCACCAACAGAACAGAAGAGACTACAGCACAGGAAAATGTGTTTCCGGACGGAAAATAAGCAGAGTTTTAGGAACTGATCCAGCAGAGAGGAGGAAGCCATCCCTCAATGCCTGCAGAAGCCACACTTGAGAAGCCAGGCCATCACCCCCAGGATGCCAGCGAAGTTCAGGACTTGGAGGGCCCAGGCACCCCAGGAACAAAGGGCTAATCATAGGGCTAAACAGAGGGACTTGGTTGAAAATCTGAATTCAAAGCAGTAGGACCCCTCGGCCTTCTCCACACAGCAAGGGGGCTCTCACCACCCTCGTCTGTGTTCCCCAAACACTGGAAGGTTATCAACCTTCTGGAGAAATGGAATCCAAGTGACTCCAGACTTGGGAACACTAGCCCAGTGGAAAGAGGGAGCTGCTGCTGCTAAGTTGCTTCAGTCGTGTCCAACTCTGTGCGACCCCATAGACGACAGGCCACCAGCCTCCCCCATCCCTGGGATTCTCCAGGCAAGAACACTGGAGTGGGTTGCCATTTCCTTCTCCAATGCATGAAAGTGAAAAGTGAAAGGGAAGTTGCTCAGTCGTGTCCGACTCTTAGCGACCCCATGGACTACAGCCTACCAGGCTCCTCCATCCATGGGATTTTCCAGGCAAGAGTACTGGAGTGGGGTGCCATTGCCTTCTCCAGAAAGGGGGATCAGGTGAGGCTAAAAGCAGAGAAATCAATGAAAATCTGCAAAGTGAATATCGGGGCTTCAGCCTTGCTCCTCTAGTTGGCTTCCAGAATGCAGAGGTGAGAAGATACTGTATTTACAAAATAGGAAGAGGATCCTGCTGAAAGGAATAAAGAAAAGAAACAACCAAATAGCTCTCAGAAATTAAAATTTGTACTAGCTGAAGTTAAAAATCTGATAGACACGTTGAAAATAAACTGAAGGAAATTTCCTGTAAATCCAGACAGAAGGAAAAAGTGAAAGAATAAAAGAGAAGAAAAGGATAAGAAAATCTGAGTATCAATCTAAGATGTTGAATATTTGACTAACAGGAATTCCAGAATGAGAAGAAATTATCAAAGAAATAGTATAAGAAAAATTGCCAGAACTGAGAGACAGGAGTCTTCAGATTGAAAGAGGTCACCAGAAACCCAAAATAATGAATTTTAAAAGACATAGCATTGTGGGATTTCAGAAATAAACCATATACATAGAGAGGAGATCCTAAACATTCCCAAAGAGAGAAAACAGGTCACTTGCAAAGAATCAGGAATAAAACAGCACTGGATTTTTCAAAAGCTAGACTAGAAGCCAGAAGAGCAATGTCTTCAAAATTCTAAAGGAAAATGTTGTCAACCTAAAAATTGGAATTTTCTCCTCAGCCAAACTGTCAGTTAAAGCTGAGTACAGAATTACAATTACAAATTACATTTTTTTCAGATATAAAAGGACTCCAAATTTTCTTTCCACTTACCCTTTTTCAGGGAGCTACCAGAAGAGGTCTTCCACTGAAATGAAGGTGTACACCAAGAGGAGCTGAGGGAGCTGCGCCCCAGAATTGAAAATTTCAGGGGAAAATATGGAAGTGAAACGGGCTTCCCTTGTAGCTCAGCTGGTACATAATCTGCCTGCCGTGCAGGAGACCTGGGTTCAATTCCTGGGTTGGGAGATCCCCTGGAGAAGGAAATGGCAACCACTCCAATATTCAGGCTCCTCTGGCTATGGGAAATCCCATGAGACTGGCTGGCTACAGTCCATGGGGTCACAGAGTTACATACAACTGAGCGAGTAAACCACCACCACCATTAAAAATATCAAAAAGCTGCTAGAAGATACAGTAAGAATTAGAGATGGTACAAAGAAAACTCTGTCAGGGAGAAAAATGAGGTAATTATTAAATCCAGATAAAACATAAAGTCAAAAAGGAGAGGAAACATAATCATATACAACAAAGTTGTAGTATTGCTCATATAATTGTCATAATGTGAATATTGAATATCCATAGACCCCAAAACTATGATAACTATTTTGGGAGGGTGATGAGGGTAGGGGAGAGAAATGTGTTTATGGAGGTAAATAATAAGAGAGATGGATCCTCAACTACCACACAAAAGAACTAGTTGAGAAATAGCAGTACAGATACGCTTAGTTTGAAATACAGATTTATATCTGAAGAAACAGCTAACAGCATTTGCTTCTGGGGAAGAGAAATGGGAACTGGGGAGAGATGGGGCAATACACTATTTTTCCTCACAAGTGTTTTCGTGCTATTTGACTTTTTGAACTTTGAAAAAAAAAAAAACTGTGAGATTAATTTTTAATAGCTTTTAAAATAAAGCTTATGAACAAAAAGAAAAACTTCAGCACATTAACCATCTGTCTCTACAATCACTAGAGCTGCCCTATACTACATCTCCCTACCTTCCCCCCAAATCAGACAAAACCATCAACTTTTCAATTAGCTCTAGTTCAAGTTTCTACATGATATTAACAAAACAGAAATTGCAGTGTCTTAGCCTAATTCCATGGAGAAGGCAATGGCACCCCACTCCAGTGTTCTTGCCTGGAGAATCCCAGGGACGGGGGAGCCTGGTGGGCTGCCGTCTATGGGGTTGCACAGGGTCGGACACGACTGAAGCAACTTAGCAGCAGCAGCAGCAGCCTAATTCCACACTGTCTCCTCCATGTTTCTCATCCTCAGTCTAAACTTCCGGATAGTGGTATGCTGGTGAGTATTTTTGAGAAAAAAGTCCTGATTTATAGTATCTATCAATTTCCATGGTGTAAATTCTCACATTGTGGCTGATTTCAAGTCATCACTGCGGTGTCACTGAATGTGGAATTGGGAAAAGATGCACATGTCAGCGCCAGCAAATTATTGCCTTAGGTTTCTCTAGTCTTAGCAGCCTCCATACTTCCCACCAGAGCAGCTTACAGGAGGGCCCTGAGTATCCCCTCCAAAACCCACAAGTCCACAGGAGATGTAGCAGCAGTAAAAGTGGATTCTGGGGGGAAGAGAAGCGGTTCTGGCTGCAGGGCAGGGATAGCGAATTTGCCACCTTCCTTCCCCGCCACCATTCCCCCACCCCACCTCCAGCAGAGTTACCTGCTCATTGGTAACCCCTGGGCGCAGGGTCCCATGCTTATAGTCTTCCAGCAGTTGCACAGCCTCTCTGAGACGTCTCTGCAGGCAAAGAAAAGGGACACTGAGGGGCACAGATCCAGGGCTCCAGCAACACTTTCCCTTGCAGGGGTGCATCAGTATTGACCCAGCACTGACCATCTTCACAGTGTGCAAGACCTGCCCTTCAGTTTATGGGACACACGCAAAACAATAAAGAAGACTATAGCCTAAACGTCCTTTCACAGGGCAATGGATAAACGTTTGCCATTTACCCAGTGTAATAATACTATACACGTTATTCGGTGGTTTAAAAAGTAAAGTAGATCTCCATGGCCATATCTCCAAGGTATTTTTTTAAGTGTGAAAGAAATTGCAGAGGCGTATGATGCCATTCATTGTACCAAACAAACAACACACACAGAAAACAGTTTTTCCTATGAGAATATTTATGTGAGTAAATGTATCAAAAAAGCTCTAAAAGGAGACCTGTCAAACTAGTGACAGAGGTTACCTTGAGGTAGGAGGAAAGAGTTCAGATTTGGCAAGTGGCGTTGGAAGAAATTTTAGTCTTAATTGTAATATCGCAAGTTTTTATAAAGAGAACATATTTATGTAATACTTATATAATTTCTTCTCAACATTTGAAAAACACTAGCAGAGATTTACATACTCAAATACATATGGCTACAGTAACTGATGGGGAAAAAATAAAAGAGAATAGAATTGTATGATTTTTAAAATCTTAAAAACTAGAGACAGCAACACTGAGAGAAGGCAGTCTTTGTCCACCGAAAAGACTTGTATAAGAATATTCATTGTGGCACTCTGCAAATAGGCCCAAACTGCAAACAACTCAAATGTCAGTTGACAGACTGGGTAAGTATACGCACACAATGAAATATTACACAGCATTTAAAATGCAAACTACAGATATGTTACAATCGGATAAATCTTCTCAAGAATGGCACCCTGATATCTCTCACTCCATGTTCTTCTAGAACTTTCCCACATCCCCCATCCAGAGGTAGAGTCTATGTCCCTCCACGTGATTCTCGGCAGGCCTTTGTGACTGCCTTAACAATAGAGTGTTGCCAAGGTGAGGTTGTGTGACCTCTGAGGCCAGGTCATGAAAATGCCTTGCATTTCTACCTGGCTCTCTTGGGATGGTTGCTTTCTTGAAACTTAGCCATCACATTGTAAGGAAGCCCAAGTAGCCTATGAAGCGACCCATGTGGATTAAGAACTGAGGGCCTGGCCCACAGCTCCAGCTAAGTGACCAGCTAATGGTCAGCAACAATTGGCCCTCCATGGAAGTGAGCCATCTTGAAATGGACCTTCCCCACCCCCGTCAAGCTGCCTTAGCCAAGGCTGCGAGACAAACCATCCTCTCTAAGTCCTGTCAAAACTGAAGGTCAGTGAGCAAAAGAATTACCTGTTGTTATTTCAGGCCATTAAATTTTAGGGTGATTTGTTACATGATAATAGAAGGCCAATTCACACAATGATGAGCAAAAAAGGCAGATGCAAAAAGTATATATAAATTTCAAAAACAGGTCAAACACACCTATGGTGGTAGACGTCATTATGGTATTACCTTTGTGAAGGTGGGTGGGGGTGTTGACTTGGAGAGGGCATGAGGAACCCTCTGGAATAATGGAAATGCTCAAAGTTTTGATCTGACTGGTAGTTACACAGTATAAACGTGTGTCAAAATCCATTAGGTCATACACTTTGGATTTATGTATTTTGCTGTATGTATGGTATATCCTTTTTTTAAAAAAAATCAATAATAAATAGACAACAGTGAGAGAAGGCAGCCTATGTCCAGGTCAGATGAGGAACGGTCATCAGGGATGCTCATGATGAGGGAAGAAACCCAGGGAAGCCACCCTGTTCCACTTTGACCAAGGGACAAAGTTGGCTAAGGATGGGAGTGCAGAGAGACCTCCACAGAAGCCCCTGGTCCACAGGCAGGATGCAGCTCCAGGGCGGGTTGCCCCATGGGGCGTCTTCTGAGCAGGCCGACAGTGGTCGCATAGGATGGGAAAGGAACAGCCACCTCCCGCACTAAAACAGCAGGACTAACCCCAGCCCAGACAAGCCAATTGGGCTGTCAGGAGGCCAGGAGAACTTCTTACTTGGGACAGCCCGACTGCTGTAAAGTACTGCCTCTTCCCTTTCAAATATATGTCTGTCAATTTCTGAATTCCAGAGTCCTTCCCCAGAATCTCTTTGCTTTCAAAGTAGAGACAACTTTGAGTTGGTGTTTTTTCCAGGTGTAATCCACTCTGTTTAGAAAAAATGTCAGAAAAATCGAAAGCACTCACAAAAATGTTGTAATCACCTGTAAACATACCACAGAGATAACCACTGCAAAAGTTATTATTTTCCTTCTAGACTTAATACATTTGCTTTTCATGTTGGTTGATTGCTCTAACTTGCTTAAGTTCAACAGAAAGTGAGCAGGTCAGTATTTGAGGCCAGAGTTTAGTCAGACCCTTGCTAACTAGTCTCTGCAACTGCCCCCCAAATCCTCCTGGTGATACGACAAGCTGCCCGCTCCAAGCCTGCTTCCTGCCAGCCTCAGCCTTGGCCCCACAATAAGTGCTCTACTTTCCACCCTGAATGGTGAATGACCCTGTGTTCTCATTATGTTCCCACTCCAGGGATTCAGTTCCTCTAACAACCTGGCCAGATTCCATCTCATTCCACACAGTCATCAAAGGGAGGCCTCTTGCCACAGGATTAAGTTCCAAAGAGCCCTGATCTTGGCGCTCATTGAGAAAGAACCAAATCCAAAGCTTCCGGAGATAGGCCTGCTAATGCAGGACTGGGACAAGCTAGCATGTGCTTGTCTGCCTCTGGGCCTTGCTAAGCCTCAGCTTGGCCTCCTAGCTCAGAGACTGAGGGATAGCGCTCCCAGCGCCTCTGTGGGACAGGAAAGGCCTCGGGCCTTGCCTTGAGAGGTCCCTGAGGGCTGGCTGTTCTGGGAGCTGGACTTCTCACAGCAGAGAAGGGAGCCATTTTCAGGGAGCCTTGAGGGATAGGAGGAGAGTCTCTCTGCTTGAAGTCCTCCTCTCACCCCGATGCATTACACACTTGACAGAAAAGCCCTGGGCACTTGAAGGATGGGGAAAGCAGGAGGCCAGTGGCAGGGTGAAATTTGCAGGAAGTCTTTTCAGTCAGGAACAAACAGGCAGCTACGCCCTGAATGCTAAGATGGTGAGGGGCCCAGCCGGCCTGGAGACAAGGCTGCAGGCCCTATTCTGGAGCCCTGGGCTTGGGGACGGACAGCCCAGGTTGCTGCTTCCCCGACTCCATCACCTGCCTGCCAGAAACTGTCGCAGCAAGACTCTCTTCTTGTATCTGATGGGCATGATCTCCAGAAAGTCTCTCTTCGGACAGGCATCTGGGAGGTCTGCTCCAGGGCAGAGAATTTGAACAGAGGTCCCGCCCCGAAGCCCCAGGGGGAGGAAGGAAGCCAAAGGGCAGTCCTGCAGTGTTAGGGTGGTGGCAGAGCGGGCAGGAGACCCTGGCAGACAGGAATGAGGATGTTGGAACACAGGACGGAAAGGCACAAAATGGGAAGATGAGGAAAGTCATCAGAAGCAAAGCTAATCTCTTTGGAGGGAAGAGGTATACCTTAGCCAACCCCCAAACTAAATGCACACAGTATAATCCACGCCTGGCTAGGGAGCATGTCTAAATGATTTGAATATTTTATTTATTATAATGTTTAATATGTTAAGATATACAATGGGCGTGACAGCAGTGGGCCAGGAGGTGAGGATTACCCAGAAACATTTCACCCCTACTTGTGATAAAGGCCACCCACTTTTCCTGCAGGCCCTCACCCCTGATCTTTCCTATACCACCCCACCCCCCTGGGTTGTCTGTCCCCACCCATGTCTATCCTTCAAGGCACAGGGCCATATTCAGGAATCTTCCAGAAAAGTTCCCTCTGCCCTCTGAACACTCAGAGAGCATTTGGTTTGCACCTCTTTGAGGTCCATGGTCACTCACCACCACGTGCCCCTGTTACCTGTCAGAGACTGCAGGGTGCAGGGAGCAGGAGACTGCTGTAGGTTATGTTGGCTGAAACGCAGGGCACTCCTACCCCAGTCCATCACCAACACGGGGCCACACATAATGAGCACTGATAAATATGAGGCTGCTGGGAGGAGAGGTGAAGGGTATAATCAGGGTTAGGGACCAGGTTCCAAAGCAGCAGGCCAGAGGCCCTTGAGAGCTATGCTGGTTCTACGGAATCGTGGGATTCCAAGAGACCATGCCCTGTTCACACAGGATGTGGATGACAGTACCCCTCTGTGAGTGTCTACTGAACCACGTGGACTTCCTTTCTCTGAGACAGCTGGGGTCCGAGCAGGAAGGGCATTTCGATGCCCAGGGTCACAGAGTGGGTGGGTGTCATCTAGGAATCTCAAGTCCCTGCATTCCCAGCTCTGGGCCATTTCCATGAGACATGAGCATGGAAGAGCCTCCTGTCCTCCAGATGGTCAGTAATTGAAAGAGGGGTGGTCTCCCAGAGAAACCATAGAAATGCTTGCATCCTGAAAAGCCGATGTCAATGGTGGCCAGGTACCCCACATAAGAAAGGGAAGGGCCTTCTTTATTCTCATTCAAAGGCAAGCCCAGTTGCTGCTGCGTGTTTAGCAAAAGTGGGTACAATTGAAACCTGGACATTTCAGGCAATCAAAATTTGGGAGTCCCACTTAAAATAGGGGGTGGGGGAGAAGGGAGGAAGGGAAGGAGAGAAGGAGAGAGAGGAAGAGGGAGAAAGGAAGGAAGGAAGGAAAAGAAAGAGAAAGGAAAAAGAAGCGTCAATGGTCAGGGTGAAAATGAATGTGGGGAGCGGGGTTGGTGTGCATGAGGGAACGGAGCTGGCGGTAGGGACGGGGGCAAGGCCTGCCTTGATCGCTCAGTATCTAATTGCTCTCACCTGGGCCAGTCTTGAATCAGCCAAGCACAGGGCTGTGCATTCTTACCTTGCCTGCCACATCTTCAA
Organism: Bos indicus; assembly: GCF_029378745.1. Classification (NCBI taxonomy): domain Eukaryota; kingdom Metazoa; phylum Chordata; class Mammalia; order Artiodactyla; family Bovidae; genus Bos; species Bos indicus. Next base: position 11,304,913 of record NC_091770.1, on the reverse strand, counting down.
CCATTCCTTTCTGGCTCCCGGATGGTGGGATTTGGGGGCCAAGGCTTTGTGCAGGCAGAGTCTCAAACCCTTCTCTCATCCTCCCTTGGCCTTCCTAAGCCCTTCTTGTTCCTTCCCAGCAATCCTGGGACCCACAGGGTTATCTGCGCTGAGACTGTTTCCTAGCTCAACCACAAGCTACCTCTGGGAGGCCCAAGAGAAGGGGAAACCAGGCACACGTTTCCCTGTGGCCAACCTCTGGCCACCTTTAGGACACTGAATGTGAGTTAATTCTGACAGCATGACAGGTGGTATAGCCCTTTAGAAAGTAAATCTGTCCAGCTATGCCTAAGAACTTTAAAAACAATCGTGGTCTACATCCTGGATACCCTACTTTTGGGAATATTTTTCTAAAAGAATAAATTTATCAGAAATGAAAAATAATTTGCCTAAAACTATTTTTGGCAGGAAAGAAAAAGGTAGGAAACAACCTATCTGTTAGACCTAAAAGCCTAACAGAGATGGATATTTATACTAAAAGACTTGACTTCCTAAAATTATAAAGACTTGGAAATAAATGAAAAAAGCAAATAAAAAGTCTATGTTCAATGTAATAAGCATGACAAAAATGTATACAGATGGGCAAAAATCTGAAGTGTGTAAGGGTACTGAAATTTGGAAATTTTAAAATTTAAAATTAGACTACCTGATGCTGTCTAGAATGCATTTAAATGGATAGTCTTACTACTATTGACAGCATAAACTGATAGTCTTGGTACAGATTGGTACAATTTGCAGGGCAATTTGGCAATATATATCAAAAGCCTTAAAATGCCTTTCATTCAGAAATTCCACTTCTAGGAATTTACCCCAAGGAAATAAAGAGAAATATGGGGAGATATATGTACAAGGATATTTATCGCCATATTATTTATATTGGCAAAAGACTTGAAACTACCCAAATGGTCAATAGAGAAGATGATTAAGTTTTAGAATAATCACCTGATGGATTACTATGTAGTTATTAAACACACTTTGAAATAACATTTAATGACAAGGAAAAATGCTCAAGATATGCTATATGGAAAAAACAATATATATCATGTATACATATGTCACATATGATTTTAAATATGTATTTACATATATATATATATATATATATGTATATATATACACAATACATACAGAGAGAGATCTTCCTTGACTTACTATGGGGTTCATCCTATCATAAAAATGTCACTTTAAGTGAAAATATCACATCTTAGGTTGAAAATACATTTAACACACCTAACCTACTGAATATCATGGCTTAGCCTGGCCTTCCTACACGTGCTCAGAACACTAACATTAGCCTACAGTTGGGCAAAATCATCTAATGCAGAGGCTATTTTATAATAAAATGTTGACTACCTCATGAAATTCATCGACTACTATACTGAAAGTGAAAAACAGCATAGTTGTGCGGGTGTAGAATGGTTCTAAGTGTATCGGTGGTTCCCGTGTGTGATCACGGGGCTGACTGGGACCTGTGGCTGTCGTGGCCCAGCATCGCAAGAGAGTATTGTACTGTGTGCATATCACTAGCCCAGGAGATAATCAAAATCCACAACTGGAACCATGACACCTACTGAATGCATACTTTCACACCATCATAAAGCCCATAAATCGTAGACTTAAGTCAGGGACCGTGGATAGAGAGAGAGAGAGTAAGATACAGATACAGATATATATATGTACACATTATACACACCACCCTAATTTTGTACAGATACATACACTAGAATGATAATTGTGATTATTTCTTGCAGGAGAGATAATGAGCAGCTTTTATTTTCTTTTTTAGACTTTCATATGTTCCAGTATTTAGAGATTACTACCAGAATCACAAAACATCAAGAGGCACATAATGTCAATTGTTTTCATTGGTCACCTGGTTGAAGGAGTGTTCTCCAAGCTCACCACCGTAAAAGTACCTTTTCCCTTAGTAATTGCTAAGCAACATTTGGAGGCGATACTTACCTGAAAGACTAAGAATATCCTGTTTTACAACAGCATTTTATTCCATGCAAATAGCATCTGTTAATGATCCTGGTTGAAATCAGTTATTTCACTGAGGACTGCTGCTGCTCCTGCTGCTAAGTCACTTCAGTCGTGTCCAACTGTGTGTGACCCCATAGACGGCAGCCCACCAGGCTCCTCTGTCCCTGGGATTCTTCAGGCAAGAACACTGGAGTGGGTTGCCATTTCCTTCTCCAATGCATGAAAGTGAAAAGTGAAAGTGAAGTCACTCAGTCGTGCCCAACTCTTAGCGACCCCATGGACTGGAGCCTACCTGGCTCCTCCGTCCATGGGGTTTTCCAGGCAAGAGTACTGGAGTGGGGTGCCATTGCCTTCTCCGTCACTGAGGACTACATAATGTTTATTTCCTTCAACATTTATTAGCTGACATTCTTCTGAGAATAAGAGCTTCCCTCTCTCATATTTTTAGTTTTACTATGGACTCATGGATTCTTTTTATTATTCAATGTATTATAATCCATTGTTTTTCTTCTTAATGTTCAAATTGTCCCAAATGTGGCTAGTGGGACTCAGCCACTTCCTGTTCCTGTGTCTCCATCATTCTAGAAACATTTTCTTACTTTCTGTAGCAATGCTCTTTGCCTCAGGTGTGGATTTGGCAAACTCTCCGAGAAGCCCTGGGTGCTTTTAGTAAGCGATGGCATTTAGGAACGAAGATCTGAGTGCCAAGTGTGTCCCCTGTTACTGGGGTGTCATTGTTTCTAGGCCCTGTCAGTGATCAGAGTCAGAAAACTGAGAAATATAAATGTAAGTATATGAATGTATATGTGCATAAATCACGAGTTCACATTGATTCCTCCAATTCAAATACAACATAATGTAGTTTTTTTCTTTTCCCCTACTTCATATTTGTATCTCCCTACTCCTGCGGAGAGAACCCTGGTTCCCAATATCAGCGTAATGATTTATTCTGTCCTATGATACACCCAAAACAGTCTCAGATTACTTCACAAATACTAGTAATGAGTTTCTGCTATTTGCACTGCTTCCGTTGGTTTTCCACGTCCTTCAGAATGATCATCTGCCAAACATTCATTCTCTTAAATAATTATTGAATTCAGAATAGCAAACCCCTTTCACATTAAGTTAATGATTTAAAGTAACTCAGATGTCAGCTGGTACGGCCTTTCCTTAGAGATCTAGATCTAATTCCAGGACCCACATGAAAGGATGAAGTTAAGGCTTCTGCCAGGTCCCAGGGGTTTCCTTCCTCAGGCCCAACTGTCCACCTACAGCACTGAGAGCAGACTCCTGGCCCCTCAAGAGCCCTTTAAAGAATGAATTCTTGCAGAGACTTCAGGAACCAGGCAGATTTTATGACAATACAATAGGAATGATGGTGGAAGGGACAGCACCTTTCACAGTATGCATGACCAACCTCTAAAGAGCCCCAGACACTGGCCTTTCCGTTCATCATGGTTACTTGCTCTCCTTCCCACTGTTTTCCCCTCATGTTCCTTCTTTCTCCTCCCTCTTAGGAGGATTGGAAAAGCACAACTCTTCCTCTTTTGTCAAACAGGCAACCTCCTTCCTCTCTGAAGCCTTGCTCAAGACATTCTTAGAACAAAGACAGCCTTCTTCCTAAGAGAAATTATGGTGAATAAAATTTGCTCCACCTCATTACACACACAAGGGCTGGAATCTTTTTAAAGCTTCGCCAGTTATAAATTACAAACAATAGCTGCAAAACTCTCTCAAGATGAGTCTATCCATTGACTCAGCTACTGCCCCTCAGAAATGGGTCATCAGAAGCCTCCAGATGCACAGCATCTTTCCACCTCAGGAAACTCTGGCTTCCAGAGCCACCTCTCATGTCCTCCATTCTCCTCTCACACAGGTGAGCCGGCCTGTCCAGATCTCCTCTGCCTGGGCAGCCATCACCCCACGCTCCCTCCCAGGATGCAGCCTAGGAGTGTTCCAGGACACTCTGGGAGAGAGACAGTGCTTTGTGGGCATAAGCCATGGTCTTGAGCTGAGCCCAGCAGCAGGGGAAATCTGGCCCTCCTGATAGCACCACAGTTGTCGGGGAGGGACTCAGGTAAGAGATTCTTTCCTCTTCCTGCTCCTAATCTCCATCACTTCCAGGCAAATGGCCTTGCCAAGCTACCTGCCTGGATTGGAACTAGGGAGGGACGGAAGGGCCCACTCATGGCCCTTTTGGATTTTTTAGGGCCTAGAAGATCTTCTATGGGCAGAAAATTTCCACAAGGCAAGTAGTACTGGAAACAGTCCCCAACTGGGATGCAGTAGGAAAAGGTGTAGATCTTTTCCAGAAAGCCTATCGGCATCCTTGATGAAGAGAAGAAACAGAAATTTGAAAAATATTTTTAACTGATTGTTGCATCAGTTATTTTCTGGTCATTAAATAGTTAACAGTCTTTGACATTTCAATTAATGGTAAAAAAAAAAAAAAGGATAAGACTTTTAAATTTACTCACAGGGAAATAGGCAAAAGATGGCTTAGTAATGTACAAAGATGCTGAGGTCTTTCCAAATGCAAGAGTGGAAGAAAAAATGTGGTACAGGAAGATAGCAGTAACATGAAATGGTCTGGGGATGAGAGGAGTGTGGACTAGAGAGGAGGAGCTGTGAGCCCCCAGCACAAGCGGTGTGCTGCCCAGCTGCCCCCAAAGCACCTGCCTGCTCGTGGTAACTGGGGGGAGCACTGATACACGTCCAGACCGCCCAGGCCTCCCTCCACCATCTCTCAATGTGCTGCCTTCAAGTTCACCATCAGCATCTCCATCTTTTGAAATAAGCGTTTGTCTCCACCACCTCCTCCATCAAGCAGGAAGCATTTATGTTGGGATTTTTGTCACAATTCTATCTAGTTGGGCACCATTCCAGAGCTTTCAAGAAAGACACATAACCTAGGCTGGGTAAGTAGTTCCTCTAGTTTGGTGCGCCTCCAAATTTTTATGTAATCCCATTGATTACTCCTTTGGAGACTCCTGACAGGGCCCGGAAGTACAATAGCCTTGCCCTTCAGAGACACTACACCCAGATATAAGGTCAGCCAGGTAAGTACTAGAGTCCTTCATCCTTCCTGGGCTGCAGCAGGAAATCACATATCAGGGTAATCCCCACATTTCCCATAACTGGACTGCTCTCCCAGGCACAGTGGGGATGGAGAGATGGAGATGGTTCTAGGGCCAGGTGCCAAGCAGGCCCTGTGCTTCTTTTTCTTCCCAGAGCTGAAGCAAGCCAATGCTCAGCACAAAGGTGAGCAGAGAAGGGCTGCCTACTCAGGGGGCTGACTCAGAGGCTCAGTGACTTCCATCAGGGTACGTGGGGCCTGGGGTGGGGAGTTCAGGCCTTCTTCCAGCTTGGGAGAGCTCCCTAAACTTGAGTTACCTGAACAGGAATGCAAAGTGGCCAAAAATAAGTGTTCTGGAGACAAGCTTACCTGGGTTCATACCCTGGCTCCATCACTGGCCAGCACCATGTGCCTGAGACTTAACTTCTGTCTGTATGTTTCCTCATCTGGAAAATGGAACTTAAAATAGAATCTACCTCAAAGGGTTGTTTTGAGTTAATCCGACAAGCTAATACATGTAAAATGTTTATGACACTGCTTTGCTCACAGAAAGTGCTTAACAAATATTCACTACATTTTATGTGCATGCATTCCTATAAACGTTTGTAAATACAATACAAAGGATAGAAAGACACACTTCTTGGAATGGCTCAAAGAAATCTGATGGTAAATGTGACAATATCAAGGATTAATGAGAATGTGGAGTGACTGGAACATTGGATGAGAATGTAAAATGGACAGTAATCCTCAAGCAACTTTTCGGCAGTTTCCTAAGAAGTTAAACGTATACTTACCATATGCGCCGGCAACCCCAGTCCTAGTTACTCACTCAAGAGAAATGAAAGCATACATCCACACAAAGAATGCTCAGAGCAATTTTATTCAGAATAATCAGAAAATGGAAACAGCCCGTGTGTTCATCAGCAAGTGGACAGAAGAAACAAGATCTGGAACATCCTTTCAATGGAATGCTGCTCAGCGGCAAGAAGGGATGAAGTACTGACACATGCGACACAGATGAAGCTCAGAAGCACCACGTCAAGCGAAAGAAGCAGACACACAAGGCTACGCACTGTAGGACCTCACTCATACGGCGTCACAGAAACAGCAAAACAACAAGAGCAGAAAACGGTTGCGGGGGCTCAGCAGGGGCTTGGGGAGATGGATCACAAATGGTCATGAGGAGTACGGTAGGATGACAGAAATGTTCTCCATCTTCATGATGAACACTTCATTGTGGACACTTGATATGTCTGTCAAAACTCACAGGAGTGTTCACATATAAAATATAACGTATGCCTGAGTCGCAATCTTACCTATCAGAGGAGGGGAGTGAGTAGGGAGAGGGCACGAAGGATCCTTCTTGTTCTGAACCGTTTGGATTTTTGTAATGAGCACATAATCCATGTACTTGGTAATCGTTTTATTGAAGTTTGAAATAATAATAATGACATATCTACCTTGAAGGGATGTTGTGAGATCCAGATGAAATGAGATAATGATGACCTGTGGATCTTCCAAAGTCACAAGGTATAAAGGCCAAGGGGCCTCCATTGAGAGTGACAGCCATGACTCACCTCAGTGACAAAGAGTGTGCGAGGGTCGATGATGTCCAAGAAGTGCCTGAAGCGACCAAAGAAGGATGTCTGGAGAAGGGGCGGGAGAGGAGAGTGGATCAGTTGCTGTACCCCTTTCTCTAGACAATGGGGAACCCACCCACAGCTCGCCCTTACTGTCAGGGTCCCACAGTCACGGGTGATGAACGCCGAGGCCTCTCGCTTCTCGGTGACCTGATGGCAGCTCTCCCAGATCTGAGGCTTTCCAAAGTCAACTCAGAACGACCATTGAGACATGTCTGACCCAATGTCTCTTCCATGTGCCTCCCATTTTCCTCCCTCTTCTCCCAATGCCCTGAGATCAACTCCGAGCCTTTCAGCAGCTCCGAGAACCAAAAAGCATGACGGCCAGAGGGGCGGTCTGGTCCCCAGCCCTCTCCCAGTCTGCCCGGCCCACCACGGCCTTTGTGCTTTGCTTAGGACTTTAGGAGAGAGGGTCTCTCCCCAAAGTCCAGCACAGGCTCTGCTGCCAGGGAAAGCTCCCCACCGTAGAGCTCAAGCGCGGATACCCAGCTTGCAGCCCTCAGGCCTTCCTTCACCCACGCCTCAGGACAGAGGGCCAGCTCCCCATCCTTATCCCTGAGCAGGGGCCTTGGAAAAGGAGGGCATTGTGCTAAACAGGCCACAGGCATTAGAGCACAGTGAAAGGAAACCAAGCAACGCTGCTGCTGGGCCTTCTGCCCTCAGGACAGAGCCAGTTTGGCAAAGCCAAGCTCCAGGGGAGGAGAGAGGGGACCCAGCGAGGGGACAAAGGGGAAAGCTGCAAACGCTGGGGGTTCATGCCTCACTATCCTCAGGCTCCCTCCCACATCCTCCCTGGAGCCCCACAGCTCTCCAAGCCCAGCCTCCACGCCACCGGGGAGGAAACAGAACACACCCACTATTTTCCTTCTCACTAGGACATCAGACCCTGCAGCCAATTTCTGCTCCTTCCCCTCCTCAAAAAAGACCGAAAATAGACCCGGGTCACCACAAGGTCTCCTGACACACCATGGCACCCTCTGCCTGGAGCAGCCTTTCCACCCCTCTCCCGGCTCCAGCCTTTCACAGATCTATCAAGCTTCCACACCATTGCTAACTAAAACAGTCGCTTCTCTAACTTCTTATACATCAGAGGCCTAAACCATCCCCCAACTTACACACAATGCTCAATCAGAGATGTTCAGAAGTGTAGGCAGAGGTGTGTGCTGAGAACACTCACTGCTGCATTATTTATAAAGGTGAATTGTGAAAATGACGATCCATTCACAGGATGGAACAGCTCAGCCATCATGTTTAGGACAATGTTTATGCCATGCAAAAAGCCTGTGATTTGTGAACTGCTTCTAAAAAGCATGATTTCAACTTAGTAGGAGATAAACAGCGAGATGGATATTAAATGGGGAGCAAGGAGACAGGGTGACACCCGCTAAAACAAACCAGAGTTCCTTAGAGCAGCGGACCCCAACCTTTTTGGTACCAGAGACCTCTGGTTTCTCGTGGAAGAAATGTTTCCACAGACTGCGGGTGGGGTGGGGGGAAGGGTTCGGGATGATTCAAGCACCTTACCTTGTGCGCTTTATTTCTATTATTATGACATCAGCTCCACCTCAGAGCATCAGGCATTAGATCCCAGAGGTTGGGGACCCCTGACTTAGAGAAGTGGCTGATTCCAGGGCTGAGGTAGGGAACGAACACGATGCGACTGGCACATTTTGTTGTGCTAGAAAGGAACGAAGTGCCCCTCCCCAAAATGACGGGGGCATGTCAGAAGGACCAATAAGACGCAAATGGACTCTCTGTGTCTCTGAGAAGTTCCCAGTTGGGTTCACAGGGTATTCTGAAGGGACTGAGTCTAACCATGTGGAAACATCAGACAAACCCAAACTGAGGAGCATTCTGTAAAATAAATGGCCTTGTTCACCAAATATGCCAAATGCGGTAAAGACAAAGAAAGGCTGAAAAACTGCCCCACATTAAAGGAAACTGAAGAGATAAGGCGATTGAACATAACATGTAATTCTTGAATGAATCCTGGACTAGAGGGGGAAATGCGTTCAAGGAGATTGCTGAGACAAAGGATAAAACTGGAATAGGATCACAGATTAATAAAAGGATTGTATCCATGCTAAATTTCCTGAATAACCACACTCTGGTTATTGCTACAGACTGAATATTAGTGTCCTCTCAAAATTCATGTGTTAAAACCCTAAACGCCTAGGTGATGATATTTGGAGGTGAGGCCTTTGAGAGCTGATTATATGAGGGCAGAGCCCTCATGAATGGCATTAACAATCTTATAGAGATGTCAGAGAAACCCCTCACCCTGTTCCACCATGTAAGAACACAGTGAGCTGTCTACGACTAGGAATCAGACCCTCCCCAGACACTGTATCTACCAGTGCCTTCGTCCTGGACTTCCCAGACTTCAGTACTGGGAGAAATTAACTTCTGTTGTTTATAAAGCACCCCATCTATGCTATTTTTACTATAACAGCCCAAACTGACTAAGACAGAGATATAAGAGAATGTCCTTGTTGTTAAGGTTACAATGAAGTATTAAGGGATAGCTGAATAGAATCTACTCTCAAAAGGTTGAGAAAAAAATGATGTGTGGATACACAGGGCAGCAATAAAACCTGGAAATGCAGGTACTATTATTCTATTTACAGATTGAAGATGTTCTTAGTATCATGTGCATTTGCTATCTTGCCTGGCTTTATGGCCACCTGTAGACAAAGAGCATAATAAAGGAAATGTGACAACTGTTGAAAGCTGGTGGACCTAAGCAAAGGGTATACGGAATTGAATTCTTCTTGCAACTTTTCTGTAAGACTGAAACTGCTTCAAAATTAAAAGTTCAAAATTACATTATTTAAAAAGCTACATGAAAATATATTAAAATGTTAAGAGAGATAGCCTCTGGGTAATAAGAATATGGTATATTTTTATTCCCATATCTTTTACATTGCTTTTTAAATGAAAAAAAAAATCAGTATTATATTATGTATAATAATATAAAGAAGTAATATTCTATTTTTATAATATGTATTTAAATTAAAATAGACTGATATATTACTTGATTATAAACTGCTGAAGGATGCGGGCTATTGGATGTTCTTTCTGTATGTGCCTTGGCTCCTAGTCAGGTGTTCCATAAATACATCAGCCCCAACACGAATGAGTGGGCTGCTGAGCAGCCAGTGCCCTGGAGGCTTCCTGGAGTGATGCAGCTGGGCTGGACCTTGAACGGAGGGTAGGATGTGAAAGGGATAAGAGTATTAGCAATTAGCATCCCAGGGAGGGAAGAGGATCAGCAGAGGGGAGGGCCCGGAGGAGAACGGCCTAAGGGAAGTGCTTCTTGCAGATGATCCAGGAAAACATCCAGCCTCTGACTTGCCCTGTGGCCCATCACCGTTTTCATTCTGTCCCGGCCTGCTGACCCTGCTGTATCACTCTCCACCACTGCCACTGGGAGAGAGTCCTAAGTAAAGCATTTCGCTCCATAGATGCCTACCAACCCCTACGGGACTAGCTGATGGAAGACCACAGTGAACAAGCCCACAAGGAGCTGAGACCATCAAGAGAGACAAACAAGTAAAGAGATAACTACAAAACTAAGTGAGGCATCATAACGGGCACTGGGGACACAGGTTATTTCTCCCTAGTGAGTCAGGAAGCTTCCCAGAAGAGCTGGGATGGGCAGATGGATGAATTTACCGAGGAGAGAAGGGTATCAGCAGGAGCGCAAAGGCATGCAGGTTCAGGTCAGAAGCTGCACCTGGCTCCTGCAGTTTATTCAGTCATTCACCAGAAAGCTACTGGAGACCTATTGTGTGCCCAAGGCTGTGCTAGTCCTGAGCATAGAGCAAAGTTGACTGGTTGGGGGAACGAGGAATAATATAGTCATAGTAATGCCCAGATTTCTAGTCAGACACTAATGCTTACTAACCAGGATGAGGAAAGCAAGAAGCGTATTGATTCAGTGGAGAGGAAGATAACAGTTCTGGGTTGGTCATGTACACTTGGGACACTTAAGAGCCTTCCAGATGTAACTTTTCAATAAACACTTACACATAAAGGTCTGAGATTCCCTTTATGTGCACACATGACAATGTCCTAACCCAATCAGCCAAAGAACCTCCCCTTGGCCCACCAGGGGGAAAGTTAGGCTTCCTGACTCACGGCAACGATGGAGGCCACAAAGCAGAGGAACCATAAGGCATTTTGTCAAACAAGGGAGGAAAAACTGAGTTAGTGCAGAATCCTGCAGAAAGGTAGAGCCAAATTTAAATGAAACGGTACATTAACAGGCTCAAGGCAAAGCAGGGCTGTGGGGAAGAGGCCTACATAGATCTGGACTGAGAAGTAAACAGAGGGTTTTGTTTCTTAAAAACTATAAAATTCAGTTAACTATGGCATGGGATGTCCAGAAACTCCTTATTTGAAGCCCTGCCCTTGTATTGATTCTCTGAGTCAAAGACCCACCAATCAAAAGCAGGATGTTTCAATCCTCTTGCCAAGTAGAGGAGGTCATCAATACCTGGTTCTATTAATAGAAGGATTGAGCCATTAGCCACTGCAGTTGCTGACTTTCAACACACCCCGAAAGGAGTCTAAGGCAGAGCACTCTGTGCTCTAGGAAGACTGGTAGAACAGCCCTTCAGAGAGTTAAGTATTTCAGGAGACACTTTTTATGAACCTGGATTCTTACATCTTCCCATTCTTAGAAAAGAACTAAACCCATTAATTAAGATATCTGTTCCTCACATATAGCAGCAACCTTCTGAGATGTGTGCTTGATTACACGTAACCCCTTTGCCAAAATCACACACATGCTGACCTCTCCCCCCTTACCTCTTCATAGCTCTCTGAGCGGCTGCCTCCCAGACTATAGTCCTCAATAGACACTGCTACTGCTGCTGCTGCTGCTAAGTCACTTCAGTCGTGTCCGACTCTGTGTGACCCCAGAGATGGCAGCCCACCAGGCTCCCTCGTCCCTGGGATTCTCCAGGCAAGAACACTGAAGTGGGTTGCCATTTCCTTCTCCAATGCATGAAAGTGAAAAGTGAAAGTGAAGATGCTCAGTCGTATCCGACTCTTAGCGACCCCATGGACTGCAGCCTACCAGGCTCCTCTGTCCATGGGATTTTCCAGGCAAGAGTGCTGGAGTGGGGTGCCATTGCAAATAAACTCAACTCACAGTTCCTACAGGCTGCGTTTTTGTGTTTGTTTGTTTTCCTCAATATTGATCCTACTGATATAAACAGCACGTGAGTGAGTGACAGTCACTCAGTTGTGTCCAGCTCTTTGTAATCCCATGGACTGTACAGCCTGGATTTTAGACTGTAGCCTGAGAGGCTCCTCTGCCCATGGAATTCTGCAGACAAGAGTACTGGAGTGGGTTGCCATTTTCTTCTCCATTTAAGCAGCGAAGTTCCTGGCAATCCATAACCTTGGAGAATGTGATTTCTCAGTGAGTACAAAAGAATGGCTACTCAGTGAAGGAGGCGGCTGGGGCCCCTCAGAGCTGTGTAGGCCTGGAGAGAAGTACTCTTTGTAGCTGCCATCATGTGTCTGTCTTCCCAGCCTGATGCATAACATGGCAACCTCATCAGTCTTTATTTTCTCAACAGTTTAGTAACATGGTCTTTTTTTTTTTTTTTGCCCTCCAAAATTCACTTTTTACCCCATCAGATAATCAGTGGATTTTTTTTTTCCTTCCCTTTTTCTTCAACGGAAGAGTGAGTAAAGTAATTCCTTCCCATTCCTCTCACATGAAAGGTGAGTCAGCTACTTCTCAGCAGGGGCTCGCAGCCTGCTGCTTCCTAACTCCCAGACCCGGCCCAGGAGAGCAGAGCCAGAGAGCTGCCTCGAGCAGCAGCCCAGGGCAAAGGCCTGAGAAGAGACTGACAGCGGGCTTGTATCTAGACCTCTACACAACTGCACTTCTCATCCAGACTGCTCATCTGGATGAGGAACTCATCTGGATGAGGAACTCACTGATGAGGCACTCACTGAAGCTGTAGCCCAACAGCAGATAGGCTGGACCAGCTCAGTGGTCCTCACTCGGAGGACGGAATCCCCTGGGTTTTCTAAAATCCAGGCTGTACACCCAGGGATTCGAATTCTAGTGGCCTGGGGTGGGCTCGGGGCATGAGAGTCTGTTTAAAAACCCGCCCAGGTGATTACTGTGCAGCAGGGGTGAGAACCACTGGACTCGAAGGTGCTGACCGTCTCCAAGGCACAAAGAAGCCCTAGGACTAGCCCTGCAACACAGTCGCTCTCTAGCCCATAGGACGCACATGATTTAAAACATAACCACCTGCAAGGCACTTTCACTTCAGAACTTACTTCAGTAAACTATATGAGAAACTTGCCCATTGCCTCCTGACTCTCAGCCCACACAAACCTCTCCACCCTGAAGTGAAGAGTGCATTTCTGGGCCCACAAGCTGCCCGGACCCCAGAGGCAGCCCTCAACAAGCCACCTGCTCTATTCTCATAGGCCTCGGTGGATTCGGGGCCCAGCACACACAGCATACCTATACCCCCAGGCATCTTCGCAGATAAGTGAGATTCTGAAGGAACAAGGAAGTTTAAAAATAATCATAATAAAGCAAACATTTCTGGGTAGATTAAATCACAAATGGAAAGAATCATGTATGTTTTTTTCCTGTCCTGGGGCCTCAACTTGCCAAAAATGGTGTCAGCCCTAAAGGAAGAAAAGAGTGGGTTCAGGAAAGGAAATGAGTAGAAAAGAAGTAAAGGGAGCAGTCAGAACACAGAGCTCCCCCATGCACTCTGGCCATTTCACCAGGTAACACGGGGCCATGGGTAAGAGCATGGACTTGAAGTTTACAGGAACAACAGGGGGCAGAGGAGCATCTTAACTAATACCACAGAGAAGCCTTCAGCCACGTTCAGAATGGGAAAATTGTACAGGACAAACAACCCAGTTTCTTCAACAAATACTGGGTTGGCCAAAAGGTTTGCTTGCAGAACTTGAACGAACATTTTGGCCAACCCAATAGAAAGAAAGAGGGATGAACCAATAGATTAACATATCAGTCAAATATAACGTGTGCGCTCTGTGGGTTCTGATCGAAACAAAGCAATTGTTTTTAAAACACAGTAAGGGAAATGTGAACAGTGCAATGGACTGAACGCCTGTCCCCACACTCCCAAAGTCAGCGTTGAAATCCTAACACCCACCTCCCACCTCAAGGTGATTGTTTTAAGAAGTGGTTTCTTTGGGGATGTATTAATGTCCTTATAAAAGAAACCCCAGAAAGATCCCTTCTCCCCTCTGCCATGGGTTTCAGCTAGAAGATGCTATCTATGAACAAGAAAGTTAGCTCTCATCAGACAATGAATCTGCCGGTGCCTTGATCTTGGACTTCCAGCTTTGAGAACTGTGAAAAATAAATTTCTGTTGTTTACAAGCTACCCAATCTACAGTATTTTGTTACTGCAGTCCAAACGGACTGGTTTGATGATATTAAGAAATAATTATTTTAGGTGTGTTAATGGTATAGTGGTTATGTTAAAACTAATTTAAAAATCCCCTGATATCATATGAAAAAGAAGGCACTTCACCTCTGTGATATTCTCTCTGTAAAACCCATAACTGTCTAACCATGAGAAAAACACTAGACAAACCCCAACTGAGGGACCTTCTAAAAAATACTTGACCAGTACTTCTCAAAACTGGTCATTAATAGTCAAGGTCATTAAATAGAAGGTAAGTCTGAAAAACTGTCATAAAACAGAGGGCAGACTGAGGAGACATGACAACTAAATGCGATGTGGGATCCTAGAACAGAAGAATAACATTAGTGTAAAAAATAGTAAAATCCAACAGTCTGGAGTATAATTAATAGTAATGCTGGTTTCTTATTCCGACAAATGTGCCACGGTAATCAGAGAAGATGACTTCAGGGGAAACGAGGTGAGGCTTATACAGGAATCCTGCTACTCAAATTCTGCACACATGAAATGATTTCCAATGGTACAAAGTGTATTTAGAAAAGCTAACTTAAACAATCTTTCTGTTTTAGCATTACCTATAGCAGGTAGAGTGAATAATGGGCTTCGCATTAAAATAATTCCCTGATTGAGGGTGGGAGGCATAGAAACGAAGCTGGCCTAACACTGGTAATTGCTGAAGTTGGGTGATGGGTACACAGGAGTTCACTGACAATTGTCCTCAATTTTGTATGTTTGAAAATTTCCCTAATAAAAAAGTTGACAATAAACAGAAAACCGCAGACTCTGGAGCCAGACTGCCTACTGAATCTGTTTCTTTGTGTGCCAGTTTTCTCACCTAGAATATATAGGGTAATTGTCTCAACCTGTCTCCCATGGTTGTCATGAAAATTAAATTGGTCAATACATGAAAAGGTTAGAACAATGCTTGGCTAGCATCATCATCTTATGGGGAGAAAGATGTTCACAGACCAAAGCCCATTGAAGCAAGCTTTCTCCACCCTCTGACACGGCTCAGAGCTCCTCCTTCCCCTGCCCCCTACAGAGAGAGATCCTTGAGGAATGAAAGCAAGAAGGGTTCTGGGGGACTCCAGGGAGTAAGGAAAGACTCTGTGCAGTCTTGCAGAAAATGGTGTTATCGGTTAGTGGATTAAGAGCAGTGTCCCTGGTGTGGGCTCTGGGACTGAACCCTGGATTATGAACCATTCAGGGTTCAACGTGCTAAACGCAACCAGTGTGGTTGAAAGCAGGATTCCAGGGAATGGATGGGGGTTTGACTGGAGGGCAGCAGAGGTGGGCCATGCAGGCCTTTGGGGTCTTCAAAATAGAGGTCTTTACCTCAGAAGCAGGGGAAGCCACTGGAAGACATTTAAGAACATGCGTGTTGAGGGAGGGTGCAGCATCGCCTGATCAGACCTGCACTGTTGGAACTCTGCCATGTGAAGAGGAAGGGATTGGAAGAGGGCCAGAGTGCAAGCAGGGAGACCTGGTAGGAAGCTTCTGCAGTGGCTCAAGAGATCAGTGAATGGCAGCTCAGTCTAGGATTCCAGCAGTGGAGACAAGTGGATCTGAGAGCTATATGAGATGAAAATCCTGTTTGTATTTAGAGGGTGAAGGAGAGGAAGTCACAGGGGACTCTGGGTCTCTTAGAGTCAACTTGATGGCAGTTTGGGCTGCTTGCACAACCAGGGAGTCGTGTGAGAGGGGCAGAACTGGAGGAAAGGCAGGTTCCTTAACATGAACGAATATCACATGCACTGTGCTTTACACAGGGCTGGAGGAGAGCTGCTGCAAAAGCAAATAGAGCAAACACCTGCTGCCCTCGGGAGTGGTGCCAAAAAGAGGTACCAGCAACGGCTGCCTCGACAAACTAGCCTCAAGTATGCGTTTACGTCTCCAGCAGGGATAACAGCAATGGGCTCCGTCATTCGGAGCCACTAGGAGGTTCTCAAATATCTGTGTGTGACTGTCCCAGGACAGTTGCTGGAAAAAAAATGAACCCATAAATTAATTGAGCACATTACTATGTGCTGAGCCCCAGCTCAGGGTATCATGAAGACAGGCGGAACTGCAAGAGCAGCCCCTCCTCTCAGAGTGTGTTCACCAGTGTTGAGGAGGACCAGTAATCACACAGAGGAGTAGGGATATTAGAGGACCACAGGGCAGACTGCAGTAAAGGCTGACTTATGAGGATCCCACTCGGGGTAGTCAAAGAGCTGGGCAGGAAGGGGTCCCATCAGGGGATAAGGGAAAGAAGGGAGGAAATGTTTAAAAGGAGGTGGGCCTGAGTCTTGAAGGACTAGTAGAATGTGGGGTTGGGGAGTGGGGAAGTGGTCAGCTAATGGTCACTCAAGTCCAGGCACAGGCACCCCAACAGGCCATTCGGGTGGCACCTTGCACTGGCAGGGTGACATCAGTCTCCCCTTAGATACTTGCATGCTGAGATGGTTTATTTTTCAAAGGAATTAAAGTCTTGTTTTAAAACAGTGAGGATATTTTCTCAGAAGGCTCAAAAGCGCAGCTCCTTAATTAGCAAATCTCAGTGCACCGCTTTGCTGGAACCAGTCCCTCTCCCACCAACATGATAATAACCAACCAATCAACCACCGCACCGATCTTGGTACAACTTTCTTTCTTCCTGCAAACTTCTTTCCATCCACCTCCGTGGCGTTCCCCCCGCCCCCCAACCCCAGGCAAGCCTGATTCACTTTAGCCAAGTCTCTTTGCCCCTTTTCTTAACAAAGTCCAGCAGGGACCCGGGTATGCGGTGTAGGAACGGTCCCTCCCAGGCTCCTGCCCGGGCAATAAGTCTGAACTGCGGACTCTCTCTCCTGGGCCGAGGGAGAGGAAGAGACGCCCTGTCGTGAGGAGAGGAGGGTCCGAAGGAAAAGGACGACTGTCACCGTGCTCCGAAGAGCCATATAGGGTCTGACAGAGACGAGCGCTTCGTGGAGATCGCAGCGGGTTAGGGGGCTGGGGTAAGCTCCCGGGGACGCGGACCCTCTGAGCTCCGGGGATGACACAGCGTTTCCTCTGCACCCCCGGCTCTCCCCGCACGTCCTCACTCCATCCCCGACAGGGCACCTGCCGGCCGACTGGCTGCATCAGCGGAGGGGGCAGGGGTCGCCAGGCACCCCTCGGCAGGCGGTCCTAACCCATCCCCACTGCGGACCTTGCTTGGGGTGGAGAGCTGGGAGCGGAGCAGCTCGGAAAGAATGTGGGTCACCAACCGGGGAAAAAGTTAGAAGGCGTCTCGACCACGCCAACTTTTCACCCAGGGCCGGATTCGAACTTTCCGCTTGGAGTGGGCGGCTGCACTGCCCAAGCGACCCTGAAGAAGCAGCTTGGATCCCGGGGCTAGGATCCCCGGCCGCGGCGGGCAGTGTCCAATCACAGAGCGCCTCTGGCAGGAAGGGCTGGAGGGCGCGGGCGGCTGGGGAATGACGGCGCCGATGGCCAATAGGGAGCCAATACATCAGCCCTCGCCCACCCCACTGACCAATGGGAAAAAGGTGACTGTGGCCGAGGTCCACCAGGCAGTAGCTGCAGGCTCCCTGGTGGCCGCGGGTCGGAGACCCTAGGGCTAAAGAGGCTTTTGGAGAGGAGTTTGCTCGCCCTCCCTGTGCCACCCACCGACCCTCAAGCCACAGCCCGGTCCTCACCTGCTGGAAGCGGGGTTTGCCCAGCTGGAAGGGCGGTGCATCGGTCGAGGCATTAGCGGCACTAGCCGCCGCCGCCGATGCTGTAGTCGCTGTATCCGCCATGGCCACTGACGCCTGCAATCTCCGGCCCTTTTAAAATGTCCCTCCTCGGCCCCCGCCACAGCTGCCTGTCCCGATTGGCCGTAAGCTACCGCAGCAAGCCGAAGGCGCAAAGGGTTGTGGGGAGTGTAGTTTTTCTTGTCTCGGAGCTTGACAACCCTAGACTGCGGAGAGTTCCAATGACTCAGACTGGGTCTGGGTTCTTGCCGCTAATTTTGCAGGCGTCGGCAGTCCGAGAAGAGGGCGCGTGTACGTCTCTTAAGATCTCAATAGGGGTCAGTCGGGCGACCCCTCGCTGGTACTGCCCCTAGAATTTTGAGTTGAACCAGTGGGCGTCGCCCCTGGAGCTGCAGCCCAGAAGGACACTACTGATATGGGCCCGACCCTTGGACCAGATGGGCAAGGACTCCAGACGTAGTAGGGAAATCTTGGAAAGCTTTTTTACGAAATATCACACTGCAGAATCTTCATGCAGGTCCTTCTGTCACCACACTGTCCCTTGGCTCTTGCTCTCCAGTCACCCTGATTCAGCTCCTGGAGCATTCTGGGCGCTCGTCGCCATTGACCCAGAAGATATTAACTTTTGGCCTTGGCCTAACGCAGACTCTCTCTGGCTTCAGCCTGAATATTGCGTTTCCCGATCCTCGCCCTGCTTGGGCAAAATCTTACATGTTCCTATCAGCCAGCACTTTCCTTTCGCAGCCGTTGCATTTATAATTATTTATGGTTTTGAGTCGGAGAAGGCAATGGCACCCCACTCCAGTGCTCTTGCCTGGAAAATTCCATGGATGCAGGAGCCTGGTGGGCTTCAGTCCACGGGGTCGCTAAGAGTCAGACACGACTAAGCGACTTCACTTTCACTTTTCACTTTCATGCGTTGGAGAAGGAAATGGCAACCCACTCCAGTGTTCTTGCCTGGAGAACCCCAGGGACGGGGGAGCCTGATGGGGGAGCCTGCCATCTATGGGGTCGCACAGAGTTGGACATGACTGCAGCAGCAGCATGGTTTTGAGTATCTGCCTTGTCTTCTGTGGGGTCCACAGGACAGGAGTTGTGACTTTGGGATTCATTGCTAAGTCCTCAGTGCTGAGAGGGCTCAAGCAGAGACTCAAATATCCTATTGCTGTAAGAGTTAAAACAGCAGGGGCTTAAGAGCCCTGGCAGCCTTCTCTTCCTCTGGCCAACAGAAGATCTCTTCTGGGTGCAATTCCAGGGCAGGAAGAGAACTGGGATGGGGAAGGGGAGTTTCAGAAATGCTTAATAACCATCAGGTACAAGGACTTTCCCTTAAGCAAGAGTACCACCAACTGTAGAGCAAGGCGCCAGCAGGGATAATAAACACACTCATGCAGAATAGACTAGCAGATTCCCAGCTGAATTATCTGGTCAGTGAGCCAGGCTAGGGGGAGGACTATGGGAAGGACAGAGGGAGAGCTGCCTGTTTTGCCCAAGAGGGCAGTAGAAATGTTTGGTTTTGACCTTAGGAACTTCCCTCCCCACTGGCCAACTTTGAGTCTCCTCAGGCTTATGGTGAAGTGCAGGGTTGGCTCATGCCTTCTGGACACTGCATTATCTGTAGCAGTCAGTTCCTCAATCATATTAAACCACAAGAAACAGACTTTTCCTAGCTGTGGAGAGTCTAGCTGGCCATGAAGAACCATTTGTATCTTGGATCTGTATCTCATCCTTCCCTACTAGACTAAGTGGCTTGAGAGTAGGAATCGAGTCTTGAAATCCCTCTGTTATTTCCCACAGTACTCAACAAGTATGGGCAACCTGGGAATGAGAAAAGACAGCCCAGCCCACTAGGCAACACTGTGCTGCTGCCCCTGAGGTCAGGGCAGGCACAGTATCATCCGAGAACCCCATCATCTTGATTAAAAGCTGCTTTCTTCCTGAAGAAGCCTCCTTCATATGCCTATCAACAGTAACACAACAGAGCCACCTACAGTATGTTAATTTTTTATTCATCATAAAGTGCTCAAAACATGAAGAACAAGCTCTTTATAAACAGGCGTTACAACTAGGAAGACAAACAGCAAAGCAGTACTGTGCCTGCTCCCGCCCACCTCACCTGCAGCTCTTGCTCCCTGCCCACCTCACCTGCAGCACTCCTCCAAGTGGTGGCCAGGAGCAGAAACAGCCACAAGAACCCTGGGCTTCAACCCAAAACTCTTTTAAAGAGACCTCTGCCCTGGGCATTTTAGAAGCCCACAACCAAGGGTGAGCGGAAGACCAGGGTCAGGACTGGGACTGAATAGTGCCCAGAGGAACATCGAGTAGAGGAGTAATCCCCCTCCTCCTGAAGTGACACCCTCGTGACCCCCCCAAAACATGACTGAAGTCTTGAGCACCCATGGACACTCTTCAGCTTTGCTGAGTGATTCTTAAGGTAGATGACATGACAAGGGCTTTCCCCTGTGTGTGGGGCTTCATCCTGGCAGAAGGAAGACATCACCAGACAGCACATCCCTTCCCGTGGCTTTCCAAGTGACCCCACAGGCTGTCTCACGAAGAAGAGGTGGCCACAGAGGAGCTCTCACGTTTTTAGCGGGCCAGAAGTATCCCCCTTCAGCACCTCCTCACCCCACAGGGTTTGCTAAGGCAGAGTGCCCCCAGCCACCAAAGATTTCCCTGCAGATGCCATGGGGAAGCCTGTCATGTTTTCCGCAAGCAAACCAGAGGCTGTGTCAAAGGGTAGACACTTTGTTTCAAAGTGCACTGCAGCAAAGCCAGGCAAGGACATGGGGCAGAAGGGACAGGCTAGTCAGCAGCTAGTGGATGAATGGGAGGGCAAGAAAGGCTTCTTCCTAAGTATAGGCAGGGTGGGACCTCCCACTTCCAGAATGTGGTTTTTATCCTAAGACCCTCCTCAACTGGGGAGGTGGAGATGGCAGGGAGGCTGAGGGAGCAGCAGCAGCTTGGCCAGACCCTTAGCTGGAATTAATTCTACGGGAAGGGGCAGAGCATGCAGCAGCACTGCCCTACCCTCCTTTCCCACTCCCAGGCTCCCAAGAGATCCAACCCCATGTGCTCAACAGGAGGAAAGGGAACACCAATTAGGGGGAGAGGTCTACATCCAGAGGCTTTTGACCCCACCCACAAAAGGCACATTTTAATTGGTTTCCAAAAGTTCAAACCCTGCACTAGCAGGGTTTTGGTATCTAGACAGGCAACGAGAACAGAGCTGGAGGCTTGATCCCCAAACATAAGCAACCCAAAGCCCGGAGGTGAGTGAGGAGGCGCTCTCCCAACTCTGGCCCCAGCTCTCCACACATTCACACATGACACTCACTCGATGCAAAAGTCAGAAGAGGAGGGTGGGGAGTGGCCTCCGTCTTCTCCCTCCATCCACGCTGCACTCGATCATGAAACAAGCAGACTCGGACATGGCAGAGAAAGGCTAGACCACGAGGCTCCCGCTCCCGGGGGAATGGATGTGAGGCTGAAGAGTAGGTACCCTGGTTGCCCACAACTCACAGGTATCTGGGCAGCTTGGTCCCTGCCACAGCCCCAATAATACTAGGAGCCCTCCATAGGCTGGAGGGAGGTGTAGAGGACAAGGGTTTAGCTGTGGAAGAAATGGGGGTAATAAAGTATGTCCCAGGTACCACATCAAATTGGAGCTCACCCTGGTTTCATCTTGAGGGCTAAATTCTTTGTTCCAATTCCCTGGAGCCCCCATAGCTAAGGGGTATGAAAACAGGCAGGTGGGAAAGACCCAGAGCTCCCAAAGACACACAGGTTGTCCACAGTACTTGACGGTGCCAGTGGGAGTCCCCACGGCCCGCTTTCCAGCAGCCCCGGCTGAGGGAGGAGACAGGGGGAACAGGCTGGGGCTTAGTTCAGCAGGAGAGAGGGAGTAGCCCTGTGGGATAGCAGGTCTGTGCCAACCCTCCGGGATGGGGCTGAAGGGGGCTACTTGGGAGGAGCGGGGGGGATCTGCAGCAGCGTGGGCGAGCTCTCCATGATCCGCACCAGCAGCCGGTCGATGTAGCTCTCCAGCTCCTGCACATGCTCGTCCCGCTGGCTCAGCTCCCGCTCCCGCTGCAGAAGCAGGCCGATGAGCTCGTCGTGGGTCAGGTGGTAGTATTTGGCCGACTGGTCCAGCACACCCGAGTCCTGAGGCCAGACGGAGGGAGTGTGGGCAGAACAGCCTCAGGCCCGCCCACCCCACCCACCCACAGCCCAGTTTCCCAACCCTGGCCCTAGGAGCTGCCTCTGTCCCCAGCGCCAGGGACAGCCTAACTGGCTTCAAGGCTCTGCCCAACTGGGCAGACCTGGCTCACCAGGGGCCAGGCCTGCTTCTTGCTCCAGCCTGCCTGGCACACCTCCCCCGCCCCCAAACCTCGAGACGCCTGGCATCTCTTCAGAGTACCACACATCTGGTCGGAAACCCCTGGCAGCCTGCTCGACCTCACCTTCAGCCTCTTGGCGTCCGCAGTCTGGCCAACCTGGGGGGCTGGAGCCACAGGCTGAATGCTGCCGGAGGTGACTGTCTTGAGCTTCTCCAGCCCACTGCTCAGGGCTGTGCTCAGACTGGAGCGGGACTGCTTCCGGTCAGGGCTCCCCTCCACTGGGGCAGTGCTGAGGGGCTTCACAGGGTGGGGACTGTGAAGACAGACGGGAGATGCGTTACAGGGAGAACGAGTGGCACAAGGGAGAAGGGCCACCTTCTCCGTGGGGCCAGGGCTCACCACCTGGTGGCCCCTTGCCCTGCTCTCCGCCTGCCACCACCTGACCCTCCTCCCTCCCTCAGACCCCTCCCTCTTCACGGAGACAGCCCAGGAGGTGCTACAAACTTCTCTGGACCTAATCCCAGTCTTTAGTCTTTAATCCCAGAACCCCCAACCCCGCAACTCCCTCCCTCCCTCCTCTTCTCTATTGTAACTTTTCTCTAGGGTGATGATCAATCCTCCCAGTTTCTTAATTTTCCCAGGGCGGGGAATTCCCAACAGGTAGGTCTTTTAGTGCTAGAACCGGAAAGACCAGGCAAACCTGTGGTGCTTGGTCACTGGCCCACCTCACTCTACTGGTTGCTTGCTAGCAGAATTGACACAGGCCTGAGAAACACTCCCTTGAGCTTGTCTGAGCTTGTCTTCGTCTAGCCATCCCCCTCGGTCATCTCCACCTCCTCTTCCTTCTCACCAGCCTCTCCAGAGCATGCAGACTGCATTCTCTCTGTAAGTTCCCACCTTTCATCGACTCCTCAACCCATCAGGACAGCGGCCCCCACTGGCCTGTCACAAGCGTTCCTGCTGAGGCCACGGACCCCTCAGCTCTCGCCTCACTGACCTCTCTGTGATCCTCCCCTGGCACCGCTCACTTACTCTTCCTTTGGGCTGCTCCTTCTGCCTGGTTGGAAACCCCAAACCTCTGTCTGGCTTCCAGACACCTGACATCCTTCTCAGTCTCAGCTGAGGGTCTGCCTCTCGGTTCCCGCCCCAACCCCTACACTCCATCTCCAGCCCAGACTGCACCCCTGAGCTCTAGACCTATGTAGACAGTTGCAGACTGGCTTCTTCAGGGTCCACACTCATCTCCAGCCTGACTGCCCTTTTAAGTGCTCCCCGGCAGAGAGTATCAGGCACCATTAGCTTCTTATGGCTCCAATCAGAAGCCTAGGAAGCCCTCTGAACGCCCTCCTTCCACTTCAACCTTGACAAACATCAAGCTCTGCTGCCTTCTCCCACACGATCCCCTCCCTTCCAAGCCAGCACTGGGTAAGCCTTTTTCCAGCCACACCCAAGCACCCACCTCCAACCGCTGCCCCATCCCCTGTGGACGACGGTCTCCCCTCACCCTCCCACCCGCCAGCTCCCTATCCAAGCGTGTGTGTACCAAGTCGCTTCAGTCGTGTCTGATTCTTTGCAACCCCCCATGGACCGTAGCCCACCAGGCTCCTGTGTCTGTGGGATTCTCCAGGTAAGAATACTGGAGTGGGTTCCCATGCCCTTCTCCAGGGGATCTCCCAACCCAGGGATTGGACCCGGGTCTTCTGCAGTCCTGCTTTGCAGGCAGATTCTTTACCATTGAATCTGGGAAGCCCGTATCAAAGTAAGAAAACACAATTTCCACCACAACCGGGCCCCAGGTCTGTCCTCCGGCCCTACTCCCTCTGTCACTCCAGCCAGAGGAAAACATGCTCTCCGTCACCTTCACGTTCTTATAAAACCTGTTCCTCTGTCTGGAACACTGTCCCTCTGCCTGTCGGCCTGCTAACGCCTGTTCATATTTCAAGGCTGTGCAAGTCCATTTCTTCCAGGAAACCTTCCTGATCTCCCCCATGCTTACTGGGGCTACTCTCCTTGGAGATCCCCCAGCACCTGGTACCTGTCACAGGTACCCAAACTGCAAGAACTAGCCTCCAAATCAACTCATCTGCCTCTAGGGCACCTCTCAAAATTTTCACTTACTTCACAGAGGATTTGGACTATTCAATGGGAGGAAGCACAATGGCTTAGTCCAAGGCCCTGACTACACTGGAGGGAGGCCCAGCCAGCCCCAGAGAAGCCAGCTCTGGCACTCAGGACAGGGCTGCGGATTCAGTGTCAACCCAGGAGGAGAGGCAGAGAGCCCAGGCGGAGGCAGACAGTAGGGAAAAGAACACATCCAGCCCGTCCTGCCCACGGAGGCGTTCACATGAGGAGGAAGATGCAAAGGCAGCGCTCAGGCCACCGAGGGGCTGTGCCAAAGGAGGGGAGGAATACAAGTAGGGCACAGAAACACCCTGAATGGGGGCTTGGAGTCCTGAGCCCTCGGTCTGCTTGTCTGCTACGTCTGGGGACCCTGGACCCCGCAGCTCTCACAGACTTCATTTCCTCATCTGAGAAATGGGGACAGCTTTACTTGGCCCATCCATGTCTTGATGTAAGGAACATGCCAAGTACAGACGTGATGCCAACTCTGAAGAGAATAAAACTTCCAGAAAGTGGTGAGTATAATTAGAAGTGGTACTGGAATGTGGCAGTGCCAGCTGAGGCTGCTGTCATCAGAGCAAGGAAGCTACAATCACCTCCTCTCTCCCACCTCTGGGATCAGCATCACCACCTCTCACCGGAACAGCAGTCGGGAGCAGCCCAGACTCCTTCCCACCCACTTCTCAGAAATCAGCACTGGCCCTCTGGGGCTTCCCTTCAGGTTCACTTTTGTCTTCTGTCTGGACTGGGAACCCCTTGGGGATACAGTAGTGTCTTTCATCTCTGTTCAGTGGCTGACATACAGTGGACACTCAAATGAATTTGGATGCCCAAAGGTATGAGCTGGTGGGCTGGGGGCCTACAGACCCAGTGCTAGAGCCTGTGCCCCCTGCTACCCACCCCTGCCTCTTCACTCAGCTCTCCCAGAGCGCCAGACTCCCTCTGAATTTTGCTGCTCCTGCTAAGTTGTACACCATTCCCCACAGTGACCTATCTCTACAGGACTCAGCTCTGGTCACCCCTCACCAGGCACCTGGTGAGGTCTCGGCCTCCTAAGTCTCCCAAACAGACCACTGCCACAGTGACCACAGCCTCACAGGCATCCACTGTCCTCTCAGCACAGTCCTAAGCACACTGGGACCACCCTGTGAAAGGCACAAATGCAAACCAATGAGCACCTACTGGAGTCAGAAAAAAACAAACCTTTTTTCTGGGGGTCATACAGAGGGAGCATCTTAGATTTTCTTTTGTCCTCTAAAGGTATTTTGGCTCTCCTCTCTGACTCCAGTGCCAGCCCCTTCCCTCTACTCTCTGCCTTCACAACCTACTTCCCCAGGCCTGCCTAGGAGGACATGGCCCCCATCTGACAAGCTGAACTGCCCCAGCCTCCCTTGTGCTGAGAACCTAAGCTCTCATCTCTGCTCCCCTGCTGGCCTGTATCATTCTCCCCACTCCATGCCTCCCCTCTTCACCTTATCGTCATCATCCCCCAACTCCTGACTTATGGGGGGCACCTGCTGGCCCAAGGTCCCAAGAGAAAGCAGCCTCCGAGCCAGCACCATGGAAGGCTCGTGTCTCCAGAGCTCTGGGGTGAAGGAACCCGTCACCCACCCCCGAAGGGGCTGAGGCGGGAATGTGAACACCTCATTCCTTGGGCCGCTCTGCCCCCCCTTCACCCCCTTTCCCCCTGGAGAGTGCTTTCCGGTGGCCGCTCACCTGGCACTGGGCTGTGGATCCTCAGCTGGTCGTGTCTCCAAGGGCAGAAGCGCAAGCGGGGAGGCTGGGGTGCCTGCAGCGTGGTCTTCCCCAAGTGGGGTCGGGGGGCTCCCAGTGGGGGAGGCTGGCTCCCCGGGGGGTAGGGAGGAAGAGGTCAAGGTCCAGGCTCCAGGCAGGGGAGAACATGGAGGGCTGGGGCTCCCATGGTGGTGGCTGGCCCCGGGCGGGAGATGGGGTGGTGGCAGGGCAGGTTCTGGGGGGGTGGGCAGCTCTTCTGGACCAGAGCGGATGGAAGATTCCCTGGACCCTGGAGGGGATGTGGATGGAAGGCTGGGGGGATCTTGGCTCCCCTGAGACGTGAAGGGGTTCAAGGCATCCTCCTCTGAGAGCCTTAAGCCAGCCTGTCGGCGGCTGCCTGTCAGGAACCCAGGCCCCTCTCCTGCTGGATCCTGGCACTGGGCCTCAGGGTCTTCTCTCTTTGGAGTCCCCCACATCTGCTGAAGAGCCAAGCTCTTTGAGTAATGGGGTGTGGGGGCAGGGCCCTGAGGGCAGCTGGCAGGCACAGAGAGGCAGGGCCCGGACACCGCGGGAGGGCTGGCACCCTCTGCTAGATCTGGGCCTGGCCCACCCAGCGTGGCTCCAGAGGAATGGCTGTCAGACTCCAGCTCGGGCTTCTGGGCCTCCTCCTCCTGCTCGGCCTCCTCCTCCTGCTCGGCCTCCTGGGGCCCAGCGATGGGGGCACGTGGGATGACATCTTCTTCTCCCGTCTCTGACCCCCTGCGACTCAGCCCCCCCACCGCCTCCTCCTCCACCGCCTCTGCCTTCTTCTCTTCCTCCGCTGCTGCTGCCTCCTTCTCCTGGGAATCTGAAGGGGTGAAGAGACGCGGTGGCTTGGGAGGTGGTGTCTGGGGCTGCAGCCCCTGGTCCAACTCCCACTCGGGCTTGGACTCTGAGTCTGGCTCCGGCGGGGGCAGCCCCCCGCTCCTCTGGGGGCTCACAGGTTCTGGTGACCGTGGCTGCATCTGGGGAGGAGGCAGCTCATCAGATGACCCTCCCTGCAGGACCGGTGAGGTAGTCTCCGCCGCAGGAGAAACGGTGACCACATCCCATGGCCAGGAATCGTCCACTGTATCGAGCTCGTGGAAGACCTGGCTTCCACCTCGGCAGGTCTCCTGGTCCTGGTGGGCCTCGGGGAAGCTGTCTGGGCCAGGCAGCCTCTCCCACACGCTGATTACTTCTGGGGAGCTAAACAGAGACGTCGCGCTATCTGCCGGACTCTGCCCTGCTTCCCCTCCTGGGGCAGGCAACTCCCTGTCTGCTCCGGAGGCTGAGGCTCCCGGGTGCAGCTGGGCTGACGCGGGAGGCAGACAGGCCCCTTCTGACCCAAGGGGCCCTGGGTCAGCCACACTTGTGCTCGAACAGTCCAGTCCCAAGTCCGGAGGAACTCTGGGCTCCAGCCACACGCTGCTCCCACCTCTTTCTCCTCCCCCAGGGTCCCCCTGGAGCTCAGCTGCCTTCATTGTCATGGCCCCGGGGCCTGGGTCTTGCAGCCCAGCCGCCTCCAGCCCTGCTCCTGGTGGGGCCAGGATCTCACTCCTGGCCTCTGGACGCAGCCTGCTGGCAGCAAAGATGTTGAAGGTGTCGTCCCACTCAGGCAGGGCTTTCCCAGGGGAGGCCAGGGGGGTGGGGTTGGCCCTCGAGGCACTGGGGAGAGAGGGAGCAGGTGAAGGAGAGTTTAGTGCTATGTCGGCTATGAGTTCCTCGAAGAAAGGGTTGCTCTGCAGGGAGGTGAGGAACGGGTTGGTGAGACCCGAGAATCCAGATGGGGTGGCTTCGGGGATGGCGGCGGCAGCGGCAGCAGCAGGGGAGGCGGCTGCACCAAGGTTAGTGCTTAGCAGGGGAGCAGTGGGGGGGGCCGGAGCACAGGGGGAGCAGGGGTGGTGGTGAGGAAGAGCAGCCAGGCCAGATTCTACCTGAGGAGACACGTCCAGGCTGTGGGGGGAGACAAAACCGTGAGCCTCCTGGTTAATGTCAAGACTGGAGAGGCCCCTGCTGAGCCCCACGGCCTTCCCCCCACCCGCCTGGGGAAGAGGTGCCACAGTGCTACGGGCTGGGCTCAGGGATGCGGGCCCAGGGATAGAGGGAAGCCCCGGCACGCACATGATGAGGCAGCACCCCCAGGACGAAGATGCTGGACAGAGCTCATCTGATTGATCCTCACACCAACCCCGAGGAGCAATACTCCCATTTTACAGGTGGGATGAGCCCATGCTGACAACTACTCAATGCCAGACTGCCATCTGAAGAACCAACTAGAAAGCACTTTACATCTCTTTATGGACTGAGAAAAGAAAATACCGGCTGGTTGGGAAAGGATAGACAGACCAGAGAAAAGCCAGGCGCAGGTATGTGGCTGGACAAAGTCAGGACCAAGAACCCAGCCAGTGCCTGACCTTCTGACCCCTGAAAACAGCCTGGGTCCTCCTGAGCCCTGGCAGAAATGGAAGGTGACGATGGGGCTGTTATCAGAAGCGACACAGTATCAACCAGACAGAACGTTCCGTGGTGGCATTCTCGATTCTGGGAGGGGTACCATAACCAGCCAAAGAGGATGAGACACTGCTGAGGATGTCTGCCACCAGGCATCCACCTAGCCCGGCACCCGGCAGGCAGCCTCTTGCCGAGGACACCGGCAGGCCAGGCTTGGAAGTGACCCTGCGAGGAGACCAAGGCTGGAACGTGGCAGCAGCAGCAACTCTAGATGTCACCAGGGGCCTCCTGGGGTCCCCGACACAGATCCCTGGCTCCCCTAGGAAATCCACTCCCTGATGATACACTTACATTAACCAAGACACTTGCTGGCCTTCAGGTGCCCCCTCTGGGGTCTCCTTGCGGGGAGCACACCCTGCACTTACGCCTTATCTATGGCATGCAGCTGACTTGAGGGGAATGGGAAGGGACAGACTCTAAAATGAGAGCTCTTGGCTTCTCTGGGACACCCCCGGGACACAGACAGAAGGCCAGAATGATAGCACAGGGAAAAAGGGGGGCCTGACACCCTCATTCTCAGCAGTCCAACAATGCCTTGCAGCTCAGCCCACCTGTCAGACCCAGACCTCAGTGGCCTTGCCTGCTATTTTGAGTACCATCTTCCATCCCCACAAGCCCTAAGACCCCCAATTCCTCGATCCCTCCCAGCCCAGATGGAAACATCCAGAAGAACTCCTATACATCCGTCTTCATTCAAGCAGCTCCTTCCCACGGGGAAATGCTGGGGGCAAACTCTGAGGTCGCAGAGGCCAGGCTTCAACAGTCAGCCCAAGAGGAAGGAGGGCAGGGGTAGGAGAGGCGCCTACAGAAAGAAGCCCAGGAGTCTGAAGCCAGGACGCTTCCGGGGAGCCAGGGCCCAGTCGGACGAGGTCCCGGGGGGCTGGGCGGAGGCCGGGCCAGCTCATCTGCAGACACCAGGGGCAGGTGATGGGAAGGAGGCCAGTTCAACCAGCAGCACAGGAGGGCTTCCCAGACAAGCTGGAGTCTATCGGCCTAGTCTCAAAGGTGGGACACAGTCAGACCCCAACCCCTGGGCTTCTCTTAAAAATCCAGCTTCCAGAGACTCTTCTGAGCCTGTTTTTGCCCTGTAATAACTCCCGGCAGGCGGGGAGGAAAGGGTGGGGGGCGGGGCGTATAAAGTCCTGCCTTCTCCCACCTCACCAGGGCTTTCCAGAACAGCTTTGCCTCTACGGTCAAGACATACGGTAAAGACACTGAGAGAGGGAGGACCCTGTGCCCAGAGTTCCCTTCTCCCTCCCTCCAGAAACGTCTGCCTCAGGGGCCAGGAGAGCAAAGCCCCACCACTGCGTGGTCCAGTCCACCCCACCATCGGAGCACCAACCCTGCTGGCAGGGCTCGGCCCCAGGAGCAGGGCTGAGCGAAGCAGAGCCAGCTCTTCCCAGTGCCCTTGATGACAAGTGGACAGAGGGGTCTGACAGAAGCAGCTCCATCAAACATGAAACAGCCCCAAGCTTAACGCCACAGCCCTCAGCGCCGGCCTGGCCCCACTCACCCATGCGGTCTTGCAGCAATCTGGCGGATTGTCAGAGCCACAGGGCAGGAGAGGGCAGGGGAAGAGCTGGGAGCCCCAGGCTCGGCTGGCAACCCTCCCTCCACTGGCTCCCCAGAGGGGCACACGAACCCGTTGGTATGGCACCCGCAAATGGCTTTCCCTAGAGGAAGGAGCTCCAGGTACAAAGCCTAGCTAGCAGCCACCCCAGAGCCAGCACTTCGCCAGTTCATCCATCCTCCCTGCCCCCATGCGTCCCCCAGCTCCACACCAGCTGCAAATTCTGCAAGTTCTCACTTTACAAAGTCCCCTCCCAGGAATTCCTTTGCGGTCCAGTGGCTAGGACTCCACGCTTTCGCTGTGGAGCGCCCAGGTTCAATGTCTAGTTAGGGAACTAAGATCCCCCAAGTTGTGCAGCCTGGGCAAAAACAAAACAAAAAAAACTCCCCTCCCTACCACTGCATCTGACACTGATCAGAGACACCTTGCCGTGTGGGGCAGTCTTTGCAGGGTATGCTCTGAGAACAGGGCCCACTATGCCAGCCCCGCACACTGCTGCCCTGCTCCTCCCGACCCCCACCAACCATCGAGGTTTCAACATATCCTGACTCATCTTCTCTTCCAGGACCAAAAGCTGGGGAAAGAAATCAGAAGTCCAAAGGTCTCTGCCCCTCCGGTGTGAGAGAATAAAACTTCAGGGCCTTAGTGTTGCTTCAAGAACCTTACAGCAATTGGATGAACCCAGCACTTAACATAGCAATCGTCTGCTCACTCTGACAAGCACCCTCTTCTTAAACACAGCCGTCGCTGGGTGACTCCCTACAGCATGAGGAGGACACCCCTGTAGCTAGGGGCAAGGCTGCACTGGTGGACAGATCTTCCTTAGACTGAGACGAGCCGTGTGTCCTTGTTAGTTCCATGCACTGGTCCCAGGGGCATCAGTTCAGTTCAATTCAGTTGCTCAGTCGTGTCCAACTCTTTGTGACCCCATGAATTGCAGCACACCAGGCCCCTCTGTCTATCACCAACTCTGGGAGTTTACCCAAACTCATGTCCATCGAGTCGGTGATGCCATCCGGCCATCTCATCCTCTGTCGTCCCCTTCTCCTCCTGCCCCCAATCCCTCCCAGCATCAGAGTCTTTTCCAGTGAGTCAACTCTTCGCATGAGGTGGCCAAAGTACTGGAGTTTCAGCTTTAGCATCATTCCTTCCAAAGAACACCCAGGACTGATCTCCTTTAGAATGGACTGGTTGGATCTCCTTGCAGTCCAAGGGACTCTCAAGAGTCTTCTCCAACACCACAGTTCAAAAGCATCAATTCTTTGGCACTCAGCTTTCTTCACAGTCCAACTCTCACATCCATACATGACCACAGGAAAAACCATAGCCTTGACTAGATGGACCTTTGTTGGCAAAGTAATGTCTCTGCTTTTGAATATGCTATCTAGGTTGGTCATAACTTTCCTTCCAAGGAGTAAGCGTCTTTTAATTTCATGGCTGCAGTCACCATCTGCAATGATTTTGGAGCCCAGAAAAATAAAGTCTGACACTGTTTCCACTGTTTCCCCATCTATTTCCCATGAAGTGATGCGACCGGATGCCATGATCTTAGTTTTCTGAATGTTGAGCTTTAAGCCAACTTTTTCACTCTCCACTTTCACTTTCATCAAGAGGCTTTTGAGTTCCTCTTCACTTTCTGCCATAAGGGTGGCGCCATCTGCATATCTGAGGTTATTGATATTTCTCCCGGCAATCTTGATTCCAGCTTGTGCTTCTTCCAGTCCAGCGTTTCTCATGATGTACTCTGCATATAAGTTAAATAAGCAGGGTGACGATATACAGCCTTAAATACTCCTTTTCCTATTTGGAACCAGTCTGTTGTTCCATGTCCAGTTCTAACTGTTGCTTCCTGATCTGCATACAGATTTCTCAAGAGGCAGGTCAGGTGGTCTGGTATTCCCATCTCTTTCAGAATTTTCCACAGTTTATTGTGATCCACATAGTCAAAGGCTTTGGCACAGTCAATAAATCAGAAATAGATGTTTTTCTGGAACTCTCTTGCTTTTTCCACCATCCAGCAGATGTTGGCAATGTGATCTCTGGTTCCTCTGCCTTTTCTAAATCCAGCTTCAACATCTGGAAGTTCACGGTTCACGTATTGCTGAAGCCTGGCTTGGAGAATTTTGAGCATTACTTTACTAGTGTGAGATGAGTGCAACTGTGCGGTAGTTTGAGCATTCTTTGGCATTGCCTTTCTTTGGGATTGGAATGAAAACTCATCTTTTCCAGTCCTGTGGCCACTGCTGAGTTTTCCAAATTTGCTGGCATAGTGAGTGCAGCACTTTCACAGCATCATCTTTTAGGATTTGAAATAGCTCAACTGGAATTCCATCACCTCCACTAGCTTTGTTCATGGTGATGCTTCCTAAGGCCCACTTGAC
Organism: Bos indicus; assembly: GCF_029378745.1. Taxonomy (NCBI): domain Eukaryota; kingdom Metazoa; phylum Chordata; class Mammalia; order Artiodactyla; family Bovidae; genus Bos; species Bos indicus. The sequence continues at coordinate 11,272,336 of NC_091770.1, read as the reverse complement.
TTCACATTCCAGGATGTTTGGCTCTAGATAAGCGATCATCACACCATCGTGATTATCTTGGTCGTGAAGATCTTTTTTGTACAGTTCTGTGTATTCTTGCCACCTCTTCTTAATATCTTCTGCTTCTGTTAGGCCCATACCATTTCTGTCCTTTATCGAGCCCATCTTTGCATGAAATGTTCCCTTGGTATCTCTAATTTTCTTGAAGAGATCTCTAGTCTTTCCCATTCTGTTGTTTTCCTGTATTTCTTTGCATTGATCGCTGAGGAAGTCTTTCTTAACTCTCCTTGCTATTCTTTGGAACTCTGCATTCAGATGCTTATATCTTTCCTTTTCTCCTTTGCTTTTCACTTCTCTTCTTTTCACAGCTATTTGTAAGGGGCATGGAGATCTACAAACGCTCTCCCCCAGACACTCCCTAAAAAGGTCAAAGCCAGCCTTTCAGGCATCCCCAGCCCAGCCCACATGCCTTCAGCCAGCACCCCCCACGACTCCATCCTGGCATCTGCCTAGTAGGTACCCTAATATCCAGGAAATGTAACAAGACACCCTCTCCATTCATCTGGGCAGTGAGGTGACCGGGATGGGGGCAGCCTGAATGCTGCAAATGCAAAGTAGGGAGACCATAAGAGTTATCTTCCAAACCAGAATATTTTTAATATAGTAAAGGGGACTATGCCAGGAAAACAGGCACAAACAGGACTTAGGGCCTCATTACCTCTAAGTCACTGGCACACGCCCGAGTTACGTGTTTACACTACTAAGGATGCCCCTGAGACCCCGAGTTCTCTCAGTAGCCAGCGCACACTCCAGGTTCATCGAGACCTCGCTGTTCACACCTGGTGAGGGGCTGGGGCTGATGCAGAGACTGCTAAAGATCACCACAATACATATGCCTCTAGGCTGGACCATGAGTACCCTCAATTTTTTAATAAAATGTTTTTATACAACACCTGATCTGCTACTGAGCACAAAGATCCACGGTTAGTGTGAAGGGAGGGGACAGGAGCCTGAGGTGCCCTAAGAGGTCACCCTAAGAGGTCACCCTAAGAGGATCAGAAAGGGACAGACACAGAAAGCACTTGTTTTGGCACTGGTGGGTTTTACGCGCACAGTCATGATGGTCCTAAAACACACACTAAAGTAGCCTGTGCTGCAGCCCAGGGTGAATGGCCCACAGTAGGGCTGGTAAGCAGGGCCTAATCCAATGGCCCAGATCTGAACCACCCACTCCGCCCAACACACACACACAGGCACACGCATGCGCACACACACACAAATGCTGGTACGGGCTAGTGTGGCAGTCATGGGACCTGGCAGACGAGGGGCAGGGCAGGAGGAACGGGAGGACCCCCTTCCTGGCCTCGCATACTCTGGCTCCTTCTCCAACAGCAACAGCTTTTCTCTGCACACCAAGCACAGCACAGCCCGCCTCTGGCCTCTCCTGGGGCTCAGTGCTGTGTGGGAGCACTAGAGGGCGCCGCTGCCCTGCCTAGTGAGGAACACCCAGCACTCCTCAATGGTAGCCCTGGGGCAGAGGCACCCAAACCTCTGGGTCTGCAGACAGGCTCCCCTGGGGGTCTCGCAGCTACATTCAGTCACTCCAGTTCTAGGTGTCCAACTTATGGCTTCCTGCCACAAGTTCTTCCTGCTCACCTCTTATTCTCTGCTCAAAAGCCCCAAGCCCTCTGAGCAGACACCAAAGGTGGTTTCTCCCAGACCAGCCCCCCACTTCCGAGGCACACTGGGCCAGGGTGACACTGACAAGGCTCAAAGTCCAGGTCACTCTACTCCAAGAACATTCCCTCCCCTGCCTGGACACCAGCCACAGAGCCTGCTCTGCAGCCACTGTAAGCAAATGGGTCCCAGGGAGGGCAGGAAGCCCCATCTGCCCTCCAACCTGCAGAGGGTGAGCTTGGAATTCAAGTCCAGAAGGACAAAAACCTCAGCTTCCTTATGTTCATCAGTCATCCAACTTCTCTTGCCTCTGAAAGGCCATCAGAAGACACGGAGAAACTGAAGGAAAACGGTAAGCAGCAGCAAGGACAACCCCCACATCACTCAGTCACAGCTTGCAGAGCTCTGAGCACAATGCCCGGCACTTGCCTAAGAACTGCCTTACAGAGAAACGTCCCCTCATCCCTCCTGCTCTGGAAAAGGCCCAGAGACACCCCATGGACGGCAGCACTGGCCCGTGGTCTGTGCCCCTCCCTCCACCATACCACCTACAATCTCTTAGTAGCCACAGGGCCACTGGCTCAGCCTGGGCATCTGAGAAAGGCCCACCACTCCTTCCCCTAGGCAGCAGGCAGCCAGCAGTTCCCCGGGCTCCGGTGAATAGGGCTGGGGAGCAGGAACAGAAGCTGCTCCTAAGTAGGAGACACATCACCCAGAGACTGATCCCCCCACATACTCATCTCCGAGGCTGTACGGAGAGCTGCAAGACAGTCAGGGCTCAAAGCTAAAAGGCCCTGCATCTCTCTCCCTGCTCCCCTGAGCACACTAATAACTTCACAGGGAAAGAGAAGAACCGGGACTTCAGGAGTCCACGCCTCCCTGCTGGGGAAGAGGCTTAGGGCCCTTCCCTCCACCCTACCTTTTACCCTTTACCACTGTGCCCAATCTTCCCCCTCCACCTCTGGCTCACATATCCACTAACGGGGACGGGCGGGCTTGCTGAGAGAACAGTAACAGCCACCCTTGCCACACTGGCTGAGGTTGTCGCAGAGGCACCTGTCCAGGGCTGACTCCCAGCCCTTGGAAGGGCGGGATACCTGCTCCTGGTCGAAGCCCAGAGCCCCTCCCTGAGCCCTGCTGGACAATGCAGCAACCTCCACCGGCTCAAACTCAGGAGGAGGCCAAAGGGCTAAGGTGGGGGCTAGGGGCTCTGTCCCGGGCCTAGGCTGAATAACTGCAATCTTCTCCTAGGTGGGACTCAGGATATTCAAAATAGAGCAGCTACTATCAGCACACACCCTACCCCAAGACCAAGAGACACCAGAAGGGGCCAGGGCCCCAAGAGTTTCCAAAGACACGGAACACGTCACAGATTTCAGGGGAGCTGCCCACAGCCTCTGGCCAAGCCCTGGGAGCAACCAGGGATGAGTATATGGGGGAGGAGCGGGCACATCCATTACTCGACTCCTTTCTCTCAGAGAGAAGAGAGCAGAGAGCCAGCTGGAACAGCTGGTGGGAAGTCATCTAGGTTCAGACAGGGTGCTGCTGCTAAGTCACTTCAGTCGTGTCTGACTCTGCGAAACCCCATAGAAGGCGGCCCATCAGGCTCCACCGTCTCTGGGATTCTCCAGGCAAGAACACTGGAGTGGGTTGCCATTTCCTTCTCCAATGCATGAAAGTGAAAGTGAAAGTGAAGTCGCGTCCAACCCTCAGCAACCCCATGGACTGCAGCCTACCAGGATCCTCCGTCCATGGGATTTTCCAGGCAAGAATACTGGAGTGGGGTGCCACTGCCTTCTCCGTCACACAGGGTGGGGAAGCCTCAAGTGAGTCCTCAGTCCTCGCCTCTCTACCTGGCAAAGCTTCATGACCTTGAGGCCAGCAGGCAAGAGGTAGAGGTTGGGAAGCAAAGAATCCCAACAAATGGCCTTTCCCGCTTTTGTCCTCTTCCTCCCCCTCCTCAGAGGATAGGTGTGCCAACTCAGGAAGTGAGGCCCATGGGATCCCCAGAGTGCCGTGCCCTTCAACTCACCTGTGTCCATGTGCAGACAACAAGCCTTGGCTTAGGGAGACAGGGTTCCCCCGCTCAACCATGCAAAGCCAGAGCCCCAGCAGCCTGCCCCAGGGCCCAGTTGCTCCATCCTCCCTGCCCCGGGGTTCAGTGCAGACACCCCAGCATCTTTCCCGGGGACCAAAGCTGGTCTTGCCAAGGACATACCTGGGTTTCTGGGATGGCTCCTTGGCTTCTCTCAAGCCAAACCAGCTACTTTTGGCCTTTTCCTCCCCACTGGACGAGTGGTGGGGGGAGGCTCCCAGAGTGGGGCTCCCCTTCTCCCCCAGAGAGCCTCGGCGCCCCATCTCGCTCCGACTCAGCCCCTGGTGGTGATGGTGGAAAAGGCCCATCCGGGGCTTCCGCTCGTCCTTCCGGGCTCCCTCCTTCTCCACCGCAGCCTCAGAGGAGGCCACCATGGGGGTGGTGACCTGCACCGGCCTCCCCTCCGAGGGCCGGGCCCCCTCCTCCTCTCCAGAGCGGCGGGCCCCCACGGCCAACACTCTGGGCTGTGAGCTCAGCTCCTCCTGTCCAGGCACTGCCTCGGAGCTGCTGGGGCGGCGGCTACCTCGGGCCCAGGAGTCATCCGCAGACCGCGGCCCCTCCTCGGAGGGCCGGGAAGAGCCAGCGTGCAGGGAGCTGGAGGGTGGAAACGGGCCCGAGATGGAACTGCGGTGCCGTGGGGGCGCCGGGGGCTCCTCGTTGTATATGTGGCTCCCGTTGACACAGAGAGAGGAGCGCGAGGCCCCATCGAGGTGGCCCTGAAGGTCAAGAAGGGCCCGGGGAGGCGCTGCCCGCATCTGGCTGGCCTCGTCACTGTAGGTCCGTTTGTGGGTGAGCAACTTGGGGGACTGTGCAGAGTCCCGGCCTGGAAGGGAAGCACACGTTGGGTGAGATGCCTGCTCCCCCCCGGCCTTCCCTACAGCCGAGGGGACAGCCCGCCCTCCACTGCCCTCGCTCACCCCCTTCTGAAGACAGCCAGCTGCTGCGGCTGGGCGAGCGGGTGAGGAGCTCGGCGCCGGGGCCCTGGTAGGCCAGGCTCCCACTGGCCGAGGACAGAGTGCTGTCCGAGCCCAGCGAGGTGTTGGACTGGGTCAGCGAGGACTTCCGCAGCTTGTTGCGGAGGAAGAAGCCTTTGGCTTTGCCCATCTTGCCCAGGCTGCCCAGCTCGGGGTCCTCCAGGGCACTGCTGGGGAGGATGGCAGAGGCAGATTCCAGGTCAAACTTCTTCTTGCCCTTCATCTTGTCCTTAATCTTACTGAAGGGGGACCGCGGCTTGTCCTTCACAGACAGGTCGAACATGCTGGCGCTGAGGTTGTTGCGCGTGAACTGGATGGTCACCTGGATCTCCCCGCGCTCCTTCTCCTTCTTGCCCGCCTTCGAGTGCAGCTTGTACCACCTATGAGGAAGAAGGGGGTGTCAGGGCTCCGGTCACAGGGACCTCCCAGAGCCCCTCCCTGCCCTGAGGGTCATGACAGCCACTGCTACAGCCTCCCACAGGCCTGGGAGGAACCCTTACAACCCCAGGCCCCAGGTACAGGCACAACTACCCACATTTCCCCATCTACATCATCTCCTCTGACTGGTCGTAGCCCAAGCTCTGCTGTGAGCCACTAGTGAGTCCTGGAAAGAACAGCTCTCCCCGAAGCCCAGGGCCAGGAATGCTAGTGCACGAACACACACACACACACACACACACACACACACACCTCTCACGCCCTCACTTACTCACCCAAAGCCCTGCCAGGCACACTTCTGCAAGATGGAGAAGCAGACAAGACGGCATAAAGAGGCCTTAAGCAAGAGACCCAGGGAAGGAAAGCGCACACCTCATCTGGAAGCAACCACCATGTGCTACAAAGGAATGGGGAGGGTGGTTCTCACCTCCCCTCCATGCACAGCTCACAACAGGCCTGGGATTTTACAGATCAGGAGGTCAAAGCTCCACAGTGAGGTAACTCAGCCAAGAACAAGCAGCCAGGAAGAGACTGTACTTATCAATAATGTACTGCTCCTGGCTCAATCAATCATAAATGTACCACACTAATGTTAATACAGATGTTACTAACAGAGGATACTACAGCAGGAGCAGGGAGTGGGTATATACGGGAGCTCTGTGCACTTTCCACTCGTTTTTATGTATACCTAAAACTACTCTAACAATAAACTCTTAATTAAAAAAAGCAGACAGAGTGAGCACAGTGAGAACGTGAGCAAGAAGCCATGAAAGAAATAATACAAGGAAGTTCTCCCGAAGGCCGTGAGCGCCAGCACAGATGCACTCACCAGCATTCAGCACAGCAAGCAAAGCAAGACCTAGTGATGGGGATCACTGAGGTTTCAGAGCCCCAGGTATGAAAAGGAGACTAGAGGCTCCCACAGAGGGGAGACAGGTCCATAGAATGCATTCAGAAATCAGAGCAGCATCAGGTCCTCGTTAGCAACACTGGACACCATATGGAGCCATGCCTTTGCAGTTCTGAGGGAAAAACTCCCCAGAATTCTAGACCCAGCCAGTCAAGTTTTATTCCATAATAAAGTCCAGTGGAGGGCTCAAAGAGCCTCAGAGTATACACACACCACACACACATACCCCCCATAGCACACACAAACACTACACATGTACCCCACCGCACACGCCTCAGTCCCTGCTGTGGTGGTCATCTCCCACCTAACATCTGCTCACCCCACAGCATGAGCTCGAGCTCCCTGAGCTTCTCGTGGACAGAAGGGGTGGGAGATCTTTTGTATGAAAGCCCCTCTATATGCAAATGTCCAGATTAAGTCACTGCAAGGAATTGGTGGTGTTGGTGGTTTAAACCTTGTAACTTAAAAAAAAAAGTCTACCCAGGGGCATTTCCAGTTGGATCCCTTTGGAAGCATCCATCATGACTAACCTCTAGGGTGCCCATCATGGGCTCTGCACCTGGCCTCTTCTTGGTGACCACTGGGTAGCCTAAGTAAAGTGAGCCCTGGCTGTTGGTTTTCCCTCCCAAACCTGAGAGACCACCCCCTGGGAAGGCTCACTCAGGACACAGCACAAGCAAGGAGGGCAGAGGGCAGTGCTCAGAGCAGGGGTGTATGTGTTTCTGTGCTCTCAGATGAGCAGGCGTGGGGAAGAAAGATGGGGGAGGCAAGGCGAGGAGCAGAGAAGGGAGCTCACAGACAGACCGATGGGATGAGTGTGAGGAAGGTCTGGGGGCACGAGGAGACATTTACTAGAAAGACAAAACAGCGAGCACCAATATCCTCACCCCCGGCCTTCTTAACCCAACATCCACCCTGGGCCTGACCCTTTAAGTCGTCCAAGGGCAAGTCAACTTGCTCAAAGCTGGACTAGACCTCATTTAGTACAAAAAGATTCTGGGAGGTGGGGCAATGAGAAGTATTAATATATGGACTCCAGCCACAAAGCCACCAATCCCTGAGTGACGGGAATCAGCAAGCACAGGCATCCATCTCTGGGGCTGAGGTCAGAGGCCCTGAGCCCTAGCCGGTCATGCGCCACACACCATGGCATTAACAGTGGTTTTCTCTGGGGGCGAGGCTGCAGGGCACTATCACTTCCCACTGTCTATTTTTGTTCTGTGTGAATTTTTTATAAGGGCCATATATTACCATCATAATAGGAAACAGAGGAAAGAAAGCCCCATCCTTTCTTACGCCCTCAGCTGCCTGAGACACGTGGGCTCCTTGCCGCTCCATCCAGCCCCTCAGTCACCGAGGATGTGTTGCCAGCCCAGCCTGGGGCTCGGGTCCTTGGGCCCAAGGATCCTTGTCCCTGCCTTTCCCAACCTCCACCCCATAAGGCCACTTTTGCTGCTCCTGCTTTTCCCGAGGGAATCTGGGGTTCTTCCTCTGTACCTGCTTTTCAGGGAGACAGCAGTGAAAAGAAGGCTTTCTTTGCCATTTTCTGGCTGTCACCCTCCCCATCTGGAGCAGAGTGAGGATGGCTGGGACCCGCCTCTGGTGCCCCAGTCACTGTCGCCATCTGTCTCCCTACAGATCACGGGCAGGGCTGGTCGGACCCTGCCAGGTACTTGGAGCAGGCCTTCTCCCAGGAGTGTGACCCGCACAGGTTGAGCACAACGGCAAGGCCACCAGCCAACCGCTCCTGGACAAAGCCCTGTCACTCTCATCCACAGGTGAGACCTGGCCGGAACCAATCAGGACTTGACCACGGCCTGAGCACACACCCAGATGTTGGCTCACAAGACAGATTTGATCTTCAGAGTTCTGCTGCTGCAGTACCCTAACCTGCATGCATCAGTGTGGGGTTTCTTTATACCTACTCATACCAAGATACAACCTAAAACCCACTAAATTAGTAAGGCCAGGCCTAGAAAATATTCTCCATTGGCTCAGTGGGTAAAGAATCTGCCTGCAATGCAGGAGACGTGAGTTCAATCCCTGGGTCAGGAAGATAACCCTGGAGAAGGGAATGGCAGCCCACTTCGGTATTCTTGCCTAAAAAACCCGATGGATAGAGGAGCCTGGCAGGCTACAGTTCATGGTGCCACAAAGAGTCAGACACGACTGAGCGACTAAGGAGCAGCAGGCAGCAACAGGCCTAGAAAATCTATGATTTAAGGTGGAAGGGAGTCTGTCCTTGGGTGACTGAATTCACCAGACCCAGTGTGAAAACCACAGCAGGCTGGTCCCCTGCCTACTCGACACGCTTCACGGATCAGAGACCAACTCTCCCTCCACCTGGGTGCCTCATCAACGACACTCAACTGGGGGACTTCCCTGGTGGCCCAGCAGCTCAGACTCCTCCCAACACAGGGGCCCAAGGTCACCCGCCCGGTCAGGGCACTAGCTCCCACATGCCACAGCTAAAGACCCCAAGCGCTGCAACTAAGACCTTGTGCAACCACATAAATAAATTTTTGAAAAGGAACACTCAATTGGTTCCCAGAAGAAACCCACGTCTCTCCCCTGCCCAGCCAAGGCTTCCCTTCCAAAGTCCGCTGAACCTGCTTCTTCTGAGAGAACTGACCCTAGACACGCTCATCCCTCCCCCACCTCCCCTCCCCCGACCGGGGACAAGTTACTGAAGGAATCCAGACATGGGGGAGGGGCGGGCATCATTAAGTGCTTTCTGTGAATAAAGAGTTCCAAAATGAACAAGGCCTCTGTTCCACAAAGCGACTTCTAAAATGGGACTCACTAGTTCAGGAGGAAGGACAGTGATTCTGACCCAATACAGTTTCCCTGACACCCGCTCAGCCCTCAAAGCCTGGATTCATTGGCCCCTGTGGCATGTAAATCACCAATCTGCACATCCTTCCCTGTAGGAGCCTAACTGTTCCACCTACGTGGCACCCGCCTCAACTCCTGCACCGTCCGAGCACCTAAACTTTCCAAAGCCTGGACAGCAAGTGCTCAGGAAACAAGGGTTTTGACAATGATCATTATCTGGGACTTATCCTAGGTATGATTGCAGCCAACGCATGCTCCATCAGGAAAAAAATAGGAAGAGACAATTCCTTGCATGTAAGAGGTATGGGACTTCCCTGGTGGCTCAGATGGTAAAGAATGCACCTGCCATGCAGGAGACCCGGATTTGATCCCTGGATTGGGAAAGCCCCTGGAGAAGGAAATGACTACCCACTCCAGTATTCTTGCCTGGAGAATATCATGGACAGAGGAGCCTGGTGGGCTACAGACTATGGGGTTGCAAAGAGGTGGACACGACTGAGTGACTTTCACTTTCACTTCAAGAGGTATGCACCGCTATAGACACTGCTCTTCAGGAGTGACATACAACAGAGCTTCTCAAGTATTAATACAAAAGGATCACTGAGTCTAGTTAAAATGCAGATTCTGATGCGATGGGTGCAGATGGACCTGAGAGGCTCCATCTCTTCCCAGCTTCCAGGGGATGCCAGTGCTGCTGGCCTGTGGACCATACCTGAGAGGCAGGACAAGTGACTTGTGCTAAAGACTCCGCAGAGCTAGACTTACTGCATGCTCAGTGTGTGCCGAACTCTGTATCTCCTTTATTACCCACACAGTCCAGGAGATGAGATCCACCATCCCCATTCTGTGGATGAGGAAACCAAGTTACACAAAAGGTTTGTGACTTGCCCAGGATCAAATAGCTAGTAAGTGATACAGTCAGTCCTTGAACATGAAGCTGCCTAACTCCCAGTCCACATTCTTAACCTTCCAGGAGCAGCTTTTCTCATTAAGCTGGACATCCTGAGAGGACAGAAGCTGGAAAACGTCTGGAGTACATGACAGAGGCCCAAAGAGGCATGGAGGTGGGATATGGAGACCAGAACCCCCTTCAAAGGGTTGGCACAATCCCAGGAGGATGGAGCCCGAAGGTCACTAAGGGAACCACAGGCGTCTGTCCTGTCCCCAGACCATTAAAAGCATGTCTGGGAGCAGCCCAGCCTCCTCTAGCAGCCATCAGCATTCAGACTTCAGGGGTGGGGGGAGGGGGTAGCGGGAGGAGATGCAGAACTACAGAAAACCTCTACAAGGGCCCTGGCTCAGTCACCATACCTCCCCCTCAGACTCACTCTGTCTGACAAAATTCAGCAGGCCGAGCATGAACTTAGGACTCAGCCCTCAGCTTCCTACCCTGCTGGACCCCTCCCCACCCTCTGCGGGGGTGCAGAGGACAAAGGTGGGATGAAGGAGGGTGGTAGCTGCCTCACCTGTTACCAAGATTCTGGCTTAGCTATTGCTACGAGTGGGGCTCCCAGGCCTACCATGCCCAGCTCTCCACCCATTTCTCAGTAAACAGAGCTGGGCTGACAGCTACCAGATAGCAAAACTGGAAAAGCCACCACCCCGGGAAAGCAGACCTACAGCAGATGTCAAACACACACATGTAAGCGCCTGGTTGGCTTCTTAGGATCCCCAAGGGCGGTGGGGTCCTTGCCAGCCACAGGGCCAGGCACACCTGACTTGTCTCCAGTTCTTACTGAAACCAAGTCCACCTGCCGACCTTTTCCAGCTCTGTCCTCTCAGGATGTCCAGAGGCCCAATGTGTGCCTTCAGCCTGATGACAAGCACTGCCCACTGAAGGTTAAGAACGTGGACTTGGAGTTAGGTGTCCTCGTGTCCTAGTTCTCTTTTATGATTTATCTCTTGATTCAAAACTTTATTCCTTTCCTTGTCCCACCCCTGTCCCCGGAGGATTGAGGAGTATCAAAGAAAAAGGGAAACTGTAACCAAGGAGGACTCTGTGGGGCATTCCAGGACACACAAGCCCCTCCATGTCCTGTTTCTTGCTTGCAGGGAACAAAGGGCTTCAGTATCCTAGACCTTCCCTGAGTTCCACAGAGCAGACTCAAGTAGTTAATGATTAGAAGAGTGGAGCCACAGGACTTCAGGGGTGCCTCCAGGAGGCTGATGCCTATCTTCGAGGTGCTCTGCAGAAGCTAAGGCCCCTCCGCCACCTGGCATAGGGTGGTGACTACTTATTGACCACAACAAGCAGGAACCAGAAAGCTGATGACTGAGGCTCCCCACACAACATCCTGTTACCTCACCACCGACTGACCAGAAGAAGGTCCAGAGCTAACTCCTAACAGTCTTTACAAACCTTTGCCTGAAAGCCAACGGGGAGTTCAGGCCTTTTGAGCACGAGCTGCCTGTTCATCTTACTGCCACCCTGCAGATAAACACTGTTCTTTACTTCACCACTACCCAGTGTCAGGAGATTGGCTCTGCTGCATGTCAGGCGGGCAGACCTGAGTTCAGTTCAGTAACACTATCAGTCCAGAGTTCAGCTTATGACCCAAATAATGGTGCCCCTTCCTAAGCATCCACTCCTCATTTATTTCAAATCCCAAACCAGGAACCATCCTTGTCTCTTTTTCCCCGTCACACCCTACATCTAAATTTTGAACTCTATGGACCGACTACATCTAGATTTCAACCCCTCTCATCACTGGCAGCCTACAGTACAGTCCACCACAAACCCCTGCTGAATATCACAATTCCCTGCTCACCTGCCTCCCTGCCATCCAAGCTTCCTGCAGCATGTGGGTGAACTTGGAGTGCATCCCACACTGCTCCTCAGCATGGCAGAAAGGACTCATCTTTTGGGTCCCGGCTCCTCTGATCCTCTGCATATCTCATCCCACACTGCTCTTCACTGTGTTCCCACCTCCAGGCCACTGCTCTTGCTTTTCCCTCTGCCTGAGACACAGGCCCAGATCTGCACTTACTCACTCACAACAGGTCCCCATTCGTCTGAACTTTCTCAGTTTTCCTTGAGTACCCCAACTACAACTGCTCCTTAACTCTGTTCTATTTCTTCAGCATACTAACACCACCTGACAGAGGGGTGGGTGTGTGTGTGTGTGTGTGCACGTGTATCCCACACAGTGAAACAACAGAATGGGAAAGACTAGAGATCTCTTCAAGAAAATGAGAGCTACCAAGGGAACGTTTCATGCAAAGATGGGTACAAAAAAGGGCAGAAATGGCAAGGACCTAACAGAAGCAGAAGAGATTAAGAAGAGGTGGCAGGAATACACAGAACTGTGCAAAAAAGGTCTTAATGACCTGGATAACCACAATGGTGTGGTCACTCACTAGCAGCCAGACAGGGCAGTGTGAAGTCAAGTGGGCCTTAGGAAGCACACTACAAACAAAGCTACTGGAGGTGATGGGATTCCAGCTGAGCTACTTCAAATCCTAAAAGATGATGCTGTTAAAGTGCTCCACTCAATATGTCAGCAAACTTGGAAAACTCAGCAATGGTCACAGGACTGGAAAAGGTCAGTTCTCATTCCAATCTCAAAGAAGGGCAATGCCAAAGAATGTTCAAACTACCACACAACTGCGCTCATTTCACATGCTAGGCTTCAACAGTATGTAAACCAAGAACGTCCAGATGTACAGGTTGGATTTAGAAAAGGCACAGAACCAAAGATCAAGCTGTCAACATCTGTTAGATCCTATAAAAAGCAAGAGAATTCCAGAAAAACATCTACTTCTGCTTCATTGACTACGCTAAAGCCTTTGACTGTGTGGATCACAACAAACTGTGGAAAATTCTTCAAGAGATGGGAATACCAGACCACCTTACCTGCCTCCTGAGAAATCTGAACGCAGGTCAAGGAGCAACAGTTTGAGCTGGACATGGAACAACAGACTGGTTCCAAATTGGGAAAGGAGTACGTCAAGGCTGCATATTGTCACCCTGCTTATTTAACTTACATGCAGACTACATCATGTGAAAAGCCGGGCTGGATGAAGTGCAAGCTGGAATCAAGAATAGCGGGAGAAACATTAATAACCTCAGATACGCAGATGATACCATTCTAATAGCAGGAAGTTAAGAGGAACTAAAGAGCCTCTTGATGAAGGTGAAAGAGGAGACTGAAAGAGCTGGTTTAAGACTCAACATTCAGGCTGATTCATGTCAACGTATGGCAAAAACCACCACAATGTTGTGAAGTGTTTTGCTGCCAATTAAAATAAATAAAATTTTTTAAAAAGACTCAACATTCAAAAAACTAACATCATGGTACCTGGTCCCATCACTTCATGGTAAATTGATGAGGAAAAAATGGAAACAAATGACAGATTTTCTCTTCTTGGACTCCCAAATCACTGCAGCCATGAAATTAAAAGATGCTTGCTCCTCGGAAGAAAGGCTGTGACAAACCTAGACAGCATATTAAAAAGCAGAAACATCACTTTGCTGACAAAGGTCCATCTAGTCAAAGCTATGGTTTTTCCAGTAGTCATGTATGGATGTGAGAGTTGGACCATAAAGAAGGCTGAGCACCGAAGAATTGATGCTTTTGAACTGTGGTGCTGGAGAAGACTCTTGAGAGTCCCTTGGACTGCAAGGAGATCCAACCAGTAAACCCTAAAGGAGATCAACACTGAATATTCATTGGAAGGACTGACGCTGGAGCTGAAGCTCCAATACTTTGGCCACCTGATGTGTAGAGCCGACTCATTGGAAAAGACCCTGATGTTGAGAAAGACTGAGGAGAAGAGAAGGGGGTGACAGAGCTTGAGATGGATGGTTGGATGATACCACGGATTCAATGGATATGAGTTTGAGCAAACTCCAGGAGACACTGAAGGACAGGGAAGCCTGGCATGCTGCAATTCATGGGGTCGCAAAGAGTCGGACATGATTTAGCGACTGAACAATACACTGCTGTGTAATGTCTGTCTTTCCCTGCTCTACAGGCAGGAACTTTATTCTGCTCATCTGTGTGTCACCAGGTTTGAAAGAGTGGATATTCAAGTATCTTTCCAATTAACTAACAAATTAATCTATGAAATAACTTAGGAACTTGTTTGTCCCTGTTCACAACTGACCTATATGTAATGTTTATATCACCACAAACCCACAAGTCTTAATCATGAGACCAGAAGCTCCCAGAGCAAAGAGGGTACCCCCTGTTCCCAGAAAGAGCCTCCTGAGGTGGGAGCCACATGCCAGGCTTCAGGGGACAGACAGTTCCAAAAGGATGCCTTCTTTAACCCTGAAGGCCTCATCCCCAATCCCTGAGCTAAGAATTCCATCAACTTCCCTGAGAGAATACACCCATCAGCTCTGGTAAGTGCCCATTTCCTGAATGGAGGTCAGGCGTTGACCCCATGCTAGCCCGTCACTAGGGCAATAACCTTATCATCAACAACTACACCTCTCATTTAGCATCTACTGTGGGCAGGCACTGTACTAAGCACTCAACACAGCAAATTAGATCCAAATAATACCCTTAACAGCCCTGTGACGCAGGTGTGGGAGGCCGACCTTCAAAGTGGCTACCAGCCTGGACTCTGGAGCCTGGCTGCCTGGTCTAAGCCCCAGATCACCACATAACCAGCTGCGTGACAGAGAGTGGGTTCCCCTATCTCTCTATGCCTTTTCGTACTTATCTATAAAATGAGGGTAATGGATGTTGGCTGCCTTCACAAGACCACGCTGACAATTAAACAGATTACACGTGAAGCACTCAGAACAGGGTCTGGCACACAGGAAGCGCCACCCAAGTGTTAGCTCACATGTTTTGCAGATGCAAGCACCAGAACAGAGAGAAGTCCACAGGGTTACGGCACACGCTTCTTTTTCGTAAATAGAGGAACCAGGAATCTCAGGCTCCTTGTCTCCAGAGCAGCTGACCCTGATCACTGCACTAGACTGCCTCCCTCCCCAAGTACAGCACACACACACACCTGGACCCAGAAACCCCCATGTTCCTTCCCAACCAAGGAATTTCTCTAAAGCAGGGGTATGTGTTAGATAGGAGCATTACATCTCTATTTCCCCTCATCTCTAACTGAAATTTGGCACTTTTTTCAATTATGAATTTTTGCAAATCTTTGTAGAGCAGCAGTACCTGTGAACGTGCCACCAGGGGAAACCGGGCATTTTCATACCACATGACAGCTGCAGCAGGCGTTGCCAAGTCTCGTCTACGCGCATCGCCTCTATCCCTACTTTGAACTTTAAAGCTACAGGCTTCTGCTGCCATCCGAAAGTAGAGGATTCCTACTTTTTATGCTGAAATGGCATACAGTGAAAAAGCAACTACCTTGGAACACATCTTGCTACTGCTGCTAAGTCACTTCAGTTGTGTTCGACTCTTGCGACCCCATAGACGGCAGCCAACCAGGCCCCTCCGTCCCTGGGATTCTCCAGGCAAGAACACTGGAGTGGGTTGCCATTTCCTTTCTCCAATGCATGAAAGTGAAAAGTGAAAGTGAAGTCACTCAGTCGTGTCCAACTCTTAGCAACCCCATGGACTGCGGCCCACCAGGCTCCTCCGTCCATGGGATTTTCCAGGCAAGAGTACTGGAGTGGGGTGCCATCGCCTTCTCCACATCTTGCTAACAGAGGCACAAAATAATAAAGCACACTTAGAGATAGAGCTCAAAGCTAAATCGAGGGCTCTGTGGACGTTGCTGAGTGTAGTTCCCAGAGGAGGAGCTGGACGATGCTCCTCTCACTGCTCGGGTTGTGCTGCCTCTATAGGGCTTGCTGCAAAGCACATGCTGAGCACGTCTTCCCCTTCCTGTCCCAATGCACGGCTCCCAGGCTGAGATCCCAAATGAGAGGACAGACACCTCATGTCCCATTGGGTACAAGAGAGCCTTGCTGGTAAGGGGCAAGGAACCAGCCAAAGGCTCTGCAGCTCCTGAGCGTCTCGCCGGTGCCCAGTCTGATCCTCCAACACCCAGCAAGGCAGTGAAGGCGACTCCAGACAAACAAAAGCAGCCAGGTGCACCTGCTGCCTCAGGGGCAGGCTGCTCCCAGAGCTTTTCCTTGTGTCCCCAACACCACAATCTCCAACTTTCCCAGGCTGGTCCTCACCTGAGCCTTACCTGCCTACCTATCTGCAGCTTCTGCAGCTTCTCTCTTCTGGCCGTAGCCACCAACTTCAGAGACAGGCCTACCTCAGGCTAGGAAACAGCTACCACCATGCTGGGGATGAGGGGCCTGCAAAGCTGACAGCTGTAGGAATGAACTGCACCCCAAGACAAATGAAGCTGAGAGGCCCTGAGAAGACAGCTGTGCTGCCCGCTGTTCTGGCTGAAGAATCTCCTAAAAGAACCACCAATGTGAAGGAAAGATATACTGATCCAGTTGTCCTTTCCAGGGCTTACTCTCCCCACTGAGCCTCCCCAGGGAGTCAGTACAAGTGGGGGCTACAGAGCTCCAGAGAGGAGAAGACTGCAACTCAAAAAGCAGATGTTGGGGGAAACTCTAGAAGACACCAACCAAGATACCTGTCCATAACATTCTGATGAGCATAACAATCTGCCCCAAATCCCTATTCTAGGCCAGCAGCCATCAGTCACTTCAAGCAACACTGTATTGATTAAATCTCTTGCTTTGAAAAGGCCTGAGGGCTTCCTGGTGGCTCAAACAGTAAAGAATCTGCCTGCAATGCAGGAAAACCGGGTTTGATCCCTGAGTCAGGAGGATGCCCTGGAGAAGGAAATGGCTACCCACTCCAGTGTTCTTGCTTGGAGAATTCCATGGACAGAGGAGGCTGGACATCTACAGTCCACAGGGTTGTGAAGAATCGGACCAACTGAGTGACTCAATAACAACAGCTGAAAAGGCCTGAAGCCTTCAGAGACCATTCACCTTGTCTCCCTTCCTCCAGGCTCACAAAGTCCTACAATTTCTCTTTGGCAGGAAACCATCATGTAAGTGACTGCTGTCATCACACTATTATGGATTTCTAAATTGGAAGTCAACCACAAACTGAAAAACAATGGCAAAGAATTGCCATTCCTGATGTTCCTGTGTAGAATGACCAAACAATCACAGGGAAAACGAAAACGCTTCCTTATGCCAGATTCCTGCTAACAAAGAAAAAAAAAAAACCAAAAACTAGAGTCCTAGGCAGCAATCATTAATGGATACTAAAATCCATTGGGAGAAAGGCTGAATGGATAACCCCATGGTAGCTGGGTCAGCTAACAGTCCAGAACCCACTGCTTAATCTCAGCCCCACCGAGGTGGAGATGGAGCCGGTGTGCCTGCCGAGGCCATGCAGCAGAGTCAGCCTCCTCGGGCAGAGGAACTCCTGCCGGAGGCAGGGTCTAGGGAGCACGACTTTCAGACCTAGCAACTAGCCCTCAGGGGCTGCAAAATTAGGGTGAAGGACATCAAAGGGGAAGCCATCAGCCACAGTGTGGATGCTCTCAAGGACAAGTGACTCAGCTCCTCCCTCAGGTAAGGGAGGAGGGGACTGTTGCCCTGGGAGACCTAACAACTAGGCCCCGGCTGGGAGGGAGCCCCGTTTGGATCCTGATTCAACAAACCACTCATAAACAGGGAGTCCTGATATCAGGGCAATTTGAATATGGACTGGATACTGACTGGATGATTAAGGAACTGCTGATTTTTTTTATCTGTTAACAAGCGTCATGGTGATGTTTTTTGAAAAGCACCAGCATCTGTTGGAAATGGTTGGAAACACATACTGACTCAGCTATATTCTCCTTCGGTCCCACTTGAGACTAACGGGGCCTTTCTGTTAGATCCCTGTGGAGGCGAGGGTAGCCTTGGGCCAGGACACAGGTTTTCTTCTCCCTGTCCTGTGACTGCGCCCTGCTCCTGGTTGCATACCTGAGCCTTGTGCTATCTACACATCTCCATAGCCTCAGCACAGGGCATGGCACGTGAGATCCTGACAGCCCATCCTGACACCCACAAAGTCTCCGAGGCATAGGGAACTTGCCCATCTAACCAGAGGAGCCCTCAGCCAGGCTCAGAATATTTCCGAAGTATTTGCCAAAGTTAAAAAAAAAAGGGGGGGGTGTCCTTGAGAAGCTTACATCATAGTAGGGAAATAAGACAGCCACATAAATAAAGGAAGAAAGTGATTAACACCACAAAAACGTACAAATAAAATGCACAGATAGGCTAAATGAAAGAATATTTCAGGAGAAGTGGTAAAGGACCTGATAAAAGAAATTTTCACATATTGAGATACAGGAAGTCATTCTGGCTTATACCTGAGAAAACCTGAATCTTATACTCACTAAAATAGCCTGTTTGTGGCCTATCAAACATACACTGTTGTTGCCGTTCAGCTGCCAAGTCGTGTCTGACTCTTTGTGATCCCATGAACTGTAGCATGCCAGGCTTCCCTGTCCTTCACTATCTCCTGGAGTTTGCTCAAACTCATGTCCATTGAGTCCGTGATGCCATCCAACCATCTCATCCTCTGATGCCCTCTTCTCCTCTTGCCCTCAATCTTTCCCAGCATCAGGGTCTTTTCTAACGAGTCTCTTCGCATCAAGTGGCCAAAGTATTGGAGCTTAAGCTCCAGCATCAGTCCTTCCAGTGAATATTCAGGGTTGATTTCCTTTAGGATTGACTGGTTTGATCTCCTTGCAGTCCAAGGGACTCTCAAGAGTCTTCTCCAACACTACAGTTTGAAAGCATCAATTTTTCGGCACTCAGCCTTCTCTGTGGTCCAACTCCCATCTGTACATGACTACTAGAAAAACCGTAGCTTTGACTATATGGACCTTTGTCAGCAAAGTGACTGTCTCTGCTTTTTAATATGCTAGTCTAGGGCTGTCATAGCTTTTCTTCCAAGGAGCAAGCGTCTATTAATTGTGTTGCTGCAGTCGCCACATGCAGTGATTTCAGAACCCCAAAAAATAAAATGTCACTGTTTCCACATTTTTCCCCACCTATTTGCCATGAGGTTACAAACATACATTGGACATCTGCTTTAATTATTAGAGAAAAGACACTAACAAAAGGTAAAGCATGCCCGTGTTAAAAATAAAGATTAAATACTTCTCTTCTTGGGACACCAATGCTCATAAATTCTCATAAGTGAAAGTCACTCAGTCCTGTCCAACTCTTTGTGACCTCGCGAACTATCCAGTCCATGGAATTCTCCAGGCAAGAATACTGGAGAGGGTAGCCACTCCCCTCCCCAGGGAACCCAATGCCGGTCCCCCTTTAACGATAAGATTCCCTTCCCAGGTGCAAGGCCATGCTGACTTGCTGTGTGCATGCTTATGGGTGGATGGGTGGAGATCTTGACATGTATCCCTGACTTGTTTCATGTTCTTTGTTCTGACAAGATATATAAACTTGTGCTGGAAACCATGCTTCTCCAGAGCAGTTTCTCTAGAGTAATCTGGGAAGTGGGTGTCCAGGCTAATCCTCAGTTTGGCTCAAACGAAATTCTTTCCTATTTTTATAATAGGCTGTTTACTATTTTCATTGACAGATGCCAACACTCATACTGGGTCTTGAATGATGGGTCAGGAGGCAAGGAGGCAGGTGCAGAGACACTCCAGGTGGGAGGAACGGAATATCCAGGTGCTGAGGGCTGGAGAAGTGAAGATGGACAGAAAGGTGCTTTGGAGCAGATAGAGGAGACTGCCCCAAACATCATGCTAAAGAGCTGCAGCTTTCCTCTGGGCCTGGAAGAGCACTACAGGGTAGGAAACAAGGATAAGACCTATGGCCGCTGGGCTCTAGGAAGAGCACAGGGCAACAGGGAAAGGGGCAGGCAAGAGGTGAGGCCGCAGAGCCAGCCACAGAGCTGAACCCAGGACAGGCCCCACAGCCAGGCTGACGCAGGCAATTCCCTGTGCCTTAGCAGTTATTTCTCATCATAAATTAATACACTGGCATTCTGGCTTATAAAAAAGCTGAAGCAGCTAAGTCTGCAGGAGATGTTAAAAAAAACTGCTTAAACTAGGACAGGAGCAATGGGGAGGGGAAGGAGTGGCACTCCTGGGCACAGCAGAGCCACTCCACCTGTGCTGTCACTGCTTACTGACAGCACGGACTGTTACTCACCTTTCACCCCCACAACCCAGGGACTGGGCCTGCTCTAACACACGCTGGATAGACGAGATGGCGTTGACAGGGCTGAGCTTCAGTCCCAGAAATAGGTTGGGAAAACTAATTATTTTAGGAACTTCCCTGGTGGTCCAGTGATGAAGAATCCGCCTTCCAATGCAGGGGATGCAGCTTTGATCCCTGGTCAGGGAACTAAGATCCCACAGGCCACAGGGCAGCTAAGCCCATGTGCCAAAACTCAGAGCCCACGTGCCCTGGAACCTGTGCACCACACTAGCGAGAAGCCCACATGCTGCAACTAAGACCCAATGCAGCCAAAAAGTAAATAAATTTTCTAAAAAATAAAATATTTATTAAAAAAATATTTTAAAGGAATAGTGGAAAAACCTCAGTTCAGTTCAGTCGCTCAGTCGTGTCCAACTCTTTGCGACCCCATGAATCGCAGCACACCAGGCCTCCCTGTCCAACACCACCTCCTGAAGTTCACTCAAACTCATGTCCATCGAGTCAGTGATGCCATCCAGCCATCTCATCCTCTGTCATCCCCTTCTCCTCCTGCCCCCAATCCCTCCCAGCATCAGAGTCTTTTCCAATGAGTCAACTCTTCGCATGAGGTGGCCAAAATACTGGAGTTTCAGCTTTAGCATCATTCCTTCCAAAGAACACCCAGGACTGATCTTTAGAATGGACTGGTTGGATCTCCTTGCAGTACAAGGGACTCTCAAGAGTCTTCTCCAACACCACAGTTCAAAAGAATCAATTCTTCGGTGCTCAGCTTTCTTCACAGTCCAACTCTCACATTCATACATGACTACTGGAAAAACCATAGCCTTGACTAGACGGACCTTTGTTGGCAAAGTAATGTCCCTGTTTTTGAATATGCTATCTAGGTTGGTCATAACTTTCCTTCCAAGGAGTAAGCGTCTTTTAACTTCATGGCTGCAGTGATTTTGGAGCCCAAAAAAATAAAGTCTGACACTGTTTCCACTGTTTCCCCATCTATTTCCCATGAAGTGATGCGACCGGATGCCATGATCTTAGTTTTCTGAATGTTGAGCTTTAAGCCAACTTGTTCACTCTCCTCTTTCACTTTGATCAAGAGGCTTTTTAGTTCCTCTTCACTTTCTGCCATAAGGGTGGTGTCATCTGCGTATCTGAGGTGATTGATATTTCTCCCGGCAATCTTGATTCCAGTTTGTGCTTCTTCCAGCCCAGCGTTTCTCATGATGTATTCTGCAGAGAAGTTAAATAAGCAGGGTGACAATATACAGCCTTGATGTACTCCTTTTCCTATTTGGAACAAGTCTGTTGTTCCATGTCCAGTTCTAACTGTTGCTTCCTGACCTGCATATAGGTCTCTCAAGAGGCAGGTCAGGTGGTCTGGGATTCCCATCTCTTTCAGAATTTTCCACAGTTTATTGTGATCCACACAGTCAAAGGCTTTGGCATAGTCAATAAAGCAGAAATAGATGTTTTTCTGGAACTCTCTTGCTTTTTCCATGATCCAGCGGATGTTGGCAATTTGATCTCTGATTCCTCTGCCTTTTCTAAAACCAGCTTGAACATCTGGAAGTTCACGGTTCACGTGAGGAAAATCCTCAGTGAGCTCTAAGACAGGAGACCCAGGTTCTAGTCCTGGATCTGACTTACAAAGTGGCTTTCAACCACCCACTTCACCTCTGTAAAAGAGGGATGATAAAATAAGCCAGTGAAGACGGGGAGAAATACCAACTCAAACTGCGTTAACTCCGAGTTTGAAGAGCTGGCTGGAAAAGCTTTCCCCAGAGGCTCCTCCATCTAGATGCCTTCGCTTCTCCCCAGATCTCCGGCCGGCCGACCTCCTCACACACCAGCAGATAGGATGCAGGGAGAAGGCCAATCCCTTACGGCTCTCACTGCTCACAACCTAAGCCTGCCTTTGATTTGGTATCAAAGGTAAAAACTGCAAGCCAGACTCAACTGCAGGAGAGGACAGTGCCCCTTTATCAGGCCAGAGATTCTTACCACCTACTCTGGCTCTGGGCAACAGTCCTCAGAGCCCAGAACTGTCGTTTCATTAGCTGCCCCTGCCTCCGTGGGCATGGGCTGCTTGGGCTCGCCTCAGCCCAGTCAGGCTCAGCCTCCCCACTGCCTAGGCACAAACTTCTCGAGCAGTCCGCACCCCTCCTCCTGCCGTAGGCTCCAGAGGTCGGTCGCTGTCAGCTTGCCTCAGGCAGAGGCCAGGGACCCATGCCTACTTGGAGACACGTCTAACCACACAGCAACAGGAAGTATGGACAGTTGAAAGCATGATGTATGGGAAAAGCACTGGGCTTGGGGGTCAGAAATCTGGCTGCCACTAATGAGCTGTGTGACCTTGAATAGGTCATCCCACTCCTCAGACCCCAGTCTCAACATCAGTAAAAATGGGGGTCAGCCTGCCTGCCCTCAGGGAAGAAGGAAATGAGGTGATGCTGGGAAAGCACTCTGAGAAGTAGGCCAACCCACACATAAAGATTTGGATTTACTGTCGGGACCTTTTATGGGCTGTCGTCAGCCCTATGGGAGGAAGGTGGCCCAGGACCAAAGAGCGATGACCCTGCCCAGGAGAAAGGAGAACCAGCGAGATGACCCTCCCAGGGGACTCTCTGGGAGACAAGGGATAAGGAAGAAATTCTACTTACCCACACTCCCCTCCCCGGTGCTCCTAACCCAATATTCACCCCGAACCAGAGTCCTGAGTTCCAGAGGATAAAACTAAGTATGGCCGTCCCCCTGCTAGGGTCTCGGTTCAGACACAACAGGTGGCGTGCTCAGTCCTTCAGTCATGTCCGACTCTTTGCATGGCTCCTCTGTCCATGGGATTTTTCAGGTTCCTCTGTCCATGGGATTTTTCAGGCAAGAATACTGGAGTGGGTCTCAGTTTCCTCCTCCAGGCAATGTTCCAGACCCAGCGTCTCCTGTGTCTCCTGCATTGCAGGCAGACTCTACCTGCTGAGCCACTGGGAAAGCACCACAACAGGTGGACACAAGCAGTAACATCCCTCTGTGGGGAAGCCAGGCTGATAGTAGGTACAGAACCGTGTGCATGAAGAAAGCTGCGTTTGTGCAAACACAATGTGAGGGGGAGAAGAAATCTATAATGCATTGGCTTTTAAAAGTAGATGAGATCTGGTAATGCTGGCTGCCTCCAGAGAAAGGAGCTAGATGACTGAAGGTCAGGGCAAGGAAAATTTTTCACAGTGTAACCTCTGTATCTTTAGAATTTTTAAACCAGTAAACTACTCAAAAATAAATGTGAAAGAAAGCCAGGCTGTTTTGCTGAGAGAAGCACATAGCTAAACTAACTCAGCTCCCCTCCACTCCCTTTCCTGGCCCAGCCCATCACACTTCCCTTCCCTTCCAGAGGGGCAGTCTCCCTCCCAACTCACCCAGCCCCTATCACACCTCATCTGTCATTCAAGGCTCTACCTCCTACACACGGTCCACCCTGATCACACCAACCCTGGTGAGTTGGTCCTTCTTTTGATCCTTTCTCTCATACTTTTTATATACTGCTTTTTGGTTAATTACCCTTCCTGTATTAAGTCTTGCCTCAAACATATTTTTGCCTTCCTAGGGAAAGGGCTATAAATTTTCTTTCTCATGTTTCCTCCAAAGCCCTAACCTTGGCACAGTGGTTGCCCAGTAATTACTTACTAGATGTTGAACAAAAGAAAGAAAGAAAAAAGCAAACCACCGCATGACTGTAGGAAGAGGAACCAGATGGCTCGGAGGGTTCCGTCACAGTCAAACAAGCATGTCATTTTTTTGGGAAAGGTCAGGAAGTCTTGTATCTGGTGATGATATCCCAAGCCCAGCTATACTGTACAAGTCAACGAGAGCAAATCTCCCTGGGGTGGGGGGTGGGGGTGTCTGGGGGCGAGGCAGAGCTTTCCAGCCCCTCCCTCACTCGTATGAGATAGTGTAGTGGCAGTGATACCCTCTTCCCCAAATGACCAGGCAACACCCCCATCTCCTGAGAAAGATATGACTAGACACGGAGCTGCAGACTAAATGCACTTATCCCAGCCAGTCAAGGCCTCACACAGGAGAAGCATGGAAGGTCATGCTTCCAGAGCCTCCAAGCCTGACTACAGAGATGGACTTTGGGGAGGAGAGATGAACTCTAAGGAGGGCAGCTGCTGAACACCAGGTTCCATGCAAAGCTGAATGCTGGGAGACATAAGGGAAGACTCAGACGGATGGTGCAGCATGGTGCTGAAGAGCACAGAATCTGGAGCCAGACTGTCTGGGTACAAGCCTGACGGCCATGTACTAGGTACCTTTAGAAAAGTCACTTCACCTCTCTGCGTCTCAGTTTCCTCACTTGTTAAACACAGTAACAATAGCTACACCTCAAGAGGTTGTTATAAGCTGATGGAAGACAAATCCTCAGGACAGCGTCAGCACCTAAGCAGGACATAATCAATGATACACTAGACAAATGAGGCAATGACAATTCTCCAAAAACAAGTGCTACGTGCGGTCTGTATGGGAACTCAGAGCAAGTTGGGTGGCAAACGGGATCCCTGATGGCCAGCCTGACAGGTCTGGGGTACCTCCTCCTCCAGGAGGCCGTCCCTGACCACAGCTGAGCCCAGGGATTCTGTCTGCTCTGAAATCTCCAGTGTTTCCTGGCTAGACCCCAAAATACAGCACCTGGCCATGGCCCTTCCTCCAAATGTGGGGTCTATCCTCCTAATAAGACTGCACTCTCTGAACATGCAGGCTGGGGTGTCCATGTGCTCCCCTCCTTTCAACTCCCCGCCCAACCGGTGGCCTCCCCTGGCCTCTGCCCAGGCAGAAAGGCCTGTGGATTAGACTGTTCCTCAGCGTCTCAGAGAAGTCCCAAGGCCCCCTTCCCTATCCCAGTGGAAATGTCCCCATCTCCCTAAAACCCCTCTGGCACTTCCACAGAAACCTTGGGATGCACTCAGGGCCCCAAGTGCCATCTCTTCTTTACCCCAAATCCTTCAGCCCTTCAAGCTGCCAGGGCCTAAGAGAAACCACAGAGCCCCACCCTTCCTAATTGCTACATAGCTGAGAGCCTGCCACTTGCCCTCCCAGCCTCCATTTCCACATGTCTAAGCACTCTGACGGCTCTGACATTAGAAGTCCACTGTCAAGGTCAGTGTTTCCATTTCCCACCCCTGGGGTCAACTGAAGGTCAAGGTGGCCCCTGACAACACCCCTCCTCCCCCACACCACCAGCACTATCTCCTGGGAGCTAAACTAGCTTATTATGCTCACTGAGGAGCCCTGGGCCCAGCC
This sequence comes from Bos indicus, assembly GCF_029378745.1. Taxonomy (NCBI): domain Eukaryota; kingdom Metazoa; phylum Chordata; class Mammalia; order Artiodactyla; family Bovidae; genus Bos; species Bos indicus. The sequence continues at coordinate 11,247,032 of NC_091770.1, read as the reverse complement.
CCACAGGCCAGCTCAGTCAGAACAAAGCCATCAGACTCCTCCTTGACAGAAGTGCCAGGTGCAGAAAGGACCCACTCCATGGACTTATCCCTATTACTTGGCCATGAGCAAGGGCAAGGCTTCTTCACGACCACACCAGTTTGCAGAAGACAGCCCTGAGCAGGAAAAAAAAATAAGGTACAGACTCCCAGAGAACACACAGAGCTCCTGTCATTGTTAATCTTCTGTCCCTGCGCAGGGTGGGAATGGCAGGGGAAACACCTGGACGAGGCCAGATGAGCCTTTCAGTGTCGCTGTTGCTGGCGAGTATGTCACAGCACCGGGGCGGCAGCAATAAAGAGAGCAGGCAGCCCCATCAGAAGAAAGGCACAGCCCTCAAGGTCGCCCGTATGGAGCTCTGCTGAGTCGCGTCTGTCCCCGGCTGCCAGCAGGGAGGGGAGGACAGGGCCAGCTGCGGAGGGAAGGGAAGCTGCTGTGCTTGCCAGTCTGACGGGAGAGTCACTTCCTACCCCTCCCCACACCCCCAGACGCTGCTGCTCAAGCAACCCCAAATAAAAACTGCCCCATAACTCAGGGAATGCAGCCTCCCCAAGTCCTAACTACTGCTTTTAAGAACAGCCACACCCTTCCCAGCAGCCAAGCAGACTTCCCCAGCGGCCAGGTCTGAGGCTGGAGCAGGAGCCAGGGCCAAGGACCCTCATGGCCTCAGCTGCTTCCAGAGGAGCAGTCACAGCTGGAAACCAGCGGGGATGAGGCCGTGGGTCCTGCACCATCTGTCTACAAGAGGAACATGCAGTCCATCAGGAGGCTAGGGGACAGGTGCAAGCCCTCAAAGACCATGTCACCTTAGACCAGCAGGCTACACTGGCTTCAGGTGCCTCTCCCAGTGCCCAAAACCCTCCTCGAGGAGGTTTCAGGCCACCATCGCCAGCCAGGCAGAAGGCTCAGGTCTCCAACCTAAGTCCTCCACAGCCACAGGACCCCCTGAGGCCCTCATAAGATCAATGAGACAGGTCTAACCAGGGCTGATGGAGCCACTTAGAGGGCCACAGCTGCAGCCTGTCCATGGTCCCATTTTAACCCAAATCGAGGCCACAGATGTGGCGTTTCCAAGGAGCCAGACTGTAACCCTCTGTCCAACAGGCCCAGGAAGGGGGTTCTTTTAAGGAAGGGACCATTTTTCTGCACACAAGCACCCACTGAGGAGTATCACGGATGGCACTGAGGTACAAACCAGAAAGGACACATCTAAAGAAGCTAAAGCAGGAACTTCCTGCAAGTCCAGTGGTTAGGACTTGGTGCTTTTCACTGCAGGGGCCTGGGTTCGACCCCTTGTTGGAGAACTAAGATCCTGCAAGCTGCTTGGAGTGGCCAAAGAAGAGGCATCTCTTGGGATTTTCAGACCCACAGTGAACCATGAATGGTTTTACTGAAGGGAAAGGGTTATAGTTCGTTTCGACAATTTTCTTTTTAATCAACTGGAAGCCTCCGGTGAAATCCCTCACCTCAAACAGCATCCCACTGACAAAGCAGCTTCGGGGACTGTTGAGGTATCTAGTACCCTTGCCCTCATCACCATTACTATCACACAAGGAGGGCCCTGGGAATAACCCAACACGAATATCTTGAAAGCTTGCTATGTCTCTAGGACAATAATAAGACTTTTAGAGACACCACTGTATTTAACTTGTACAATTCTATGACTGTTATCACATATGACCTTTTCAGAATTGAAGAAACAGGTTAAGTAACTTGCCTGCTAATAAGTGATAGAACTGGGAAATCCCAGTTTTCATGTTGCTGCTGCCCTGCCAAGAAAGATGGCTGCAGAGATCTAAGGCTGATCTGAGCGTGGCTCTAGAACTGCAAAGGGCTCCCAAGACTAGCCCAATTCTCAAAACTCCAGCAGCAAAGAGAATGGTAGAGGGCTGGGAAGGGCCAGGTTATTTCATCAGGAGCTCTCATACTTCTGTGAGTACCCTGCCACCACAGTGCTGGGGCTTCCCCAGGTGCTAAAGTGAAAGAAAGTGAAGTTGCTCAGTCGTGTCCAACTCTTTGCGACCCCATGGGCTGTAGCCTACCAGGCTCCTCTGTCCATGGGATTTTCCAGGCAATAGTCCTGGAGTGGACTGCCATTTCCTTCTCCAGGGCATCTTCCCAACCCAGGGATCAAACCCAGGTCTCCCGCATTGTAGACAGACGCTTTACCGTCTGAGCCACCAGGGAAGTCAACACTTCCAAGGTGCTAAGTTCTGTATTATCTCCTCCTGTCACGTGAGAGGCTCCTCTAAGACAGGGGACATCTCCCAGATCATAGCTACCAGGCTACCAAAACCTCTCTCCACCATCACTGCTGTTCACTGACCACCAAACACGTCCAGGAACTAGGTGCTCATTTCATCTCTTATATCAACCCTGTCAAGATATGAATTAGCCCATTTTACAGATGAAAATACTGAGGCACCAAGAGTTTACTTGACTGGCCACAAGGTGGCAGGTTTGGAAAGGGAATCTGCAACTCCACAGGCCCCTCCTCTTAAGCTTGAGACTGCTTTTCCCTAGTCAAGTGCTGTCTGGGCAACCCAGGGCCATCTGCTCTCCTTAAGAGCACCACAGCTGGTTCCTGGAGTTCTTTGCCACCATTATCCAGAGCTGAGGAGGGCACACCCCAATCCTCTCCCCACTGGAAAATGTGCAGACTCACTGTCTTAGCAGTTCACGCCAAGGTGCTCCAGGAAAGGCCATGAAGAGTGGCCATTAGAGCCAGTGGTGGAAGGTGCAAACTAGAGCGGGGGTAGCAGCCCTCACCCTCTGTCAATGGGCATGCTGTTTGGTCCCATAAACTAAAAGATTGGGCTGATTTCACAGGCATTTCTGCTGCCCATAAGTCCCCTCCTCCTGCCCCCTCCAAGTTCTATAAATAACTTAGGTCAATGCATCACAGGAAAGGCAGCCAGGTGGGTGTGGAAAGATCCTGTGGAAAAGATGACTTCTCTAAAGTAAATTAAAGCTCCCACTGAGATCAAGGGGTAGTAAGTCCAGTTCTCCAAGAGGGACTGTCCTTGGCTGAAAACAGGTGCATGCGGGCCGAAAGACAGGGACAGCTCAGTTAAGACCCAGAGGCCAAGAAGAAAGCAAGAGCAGGAACTGAAAAAAATCAAAGCCCTTCCCCAACCCCCTCCACCCCCCGCAAGTCACTGACCTCACAGAAGCCCCTCCCCACAAGCCTAGAGACGTTGTGTCTGTGCTCTTAGTCACCCCTCTAGGATTCAACACCCCCCTCTCCTCAGCCCGGGATGTGTTATCTACCAGTCTGGTCAGATTAGCTGAGAGGTGGAGATTGAAGGACCAGGAAAGAAAGGGGTGGAATTAATTTGGGGGCAGGAGCCTCTCCAGGAAAAGAAAGGGCTAAGAGAGCCAAAGAAGAGCTTTCTGCCCCACCCCACCCCCTTGGGCTCCCTGAGCCAGGCTGGGGGGAGAGGACAGAAAAGGGGAGGGAAAAAACAAAAGGAGGGCCAAACTATACCACATGATCCCACAGCCAGCAACCAAACAGCAAGTCAGGAGGGAAGGCGAGGCCAGGGGAGGGAGAGAGGGAGCTAGGTCACAGCCCTCCCCAAACCCGCCCTGTGCTAACTGGTTTCCCACCAAAGCCACAAGGAGCCATGAAGCCCTTCTGTACCCATGTTTTTAAAGCGTTCAAGGTCAGATCTTTTCTGTCCAAATCCTGCTTTCATCTGGGTCTGTACCAGGCTCAATCCTTCTCCAGCAAGCCTTCCTAGATTGACTCAGTTGGATGCCATTTCACTTGGGCAAACCTTTCCAGCACCTGTCCCAACCCCTTACCCTCCTCATCCAGGAGCCATGGGACCCCTGACCCCCAAACCCTTACACTCCCCATCCAGGGGTCATGGGACCTATGGGTGGCATCACCCCAGTTAACTAAGTGAGAGACCCACGGCTGGTTGTCAGGCCTGGAGACAGGCTTCCAGATCCTGCCCAAGCCCAAAACAGGAAATGAGGCTCCAAGTCTGAAGCCTTGATCTTAACACAGGGAAAGTTAAATGCTGCCAAAATAAATGATTAAAGAAAAAAATAATAACTCATTGGCCTTTCTAGGTATAAGCGACTGGGAGACCATCTCCTGCTATGCCTTAAGCACATGCTGCCTCCACCTCAGGCAGGACACCTGAAGCCTACCTAACTAATGCGTTTCCTTCTTAGAGGTCCTCCTGTTTCCTGATCAGGGACACTGAAGAGGAGGTTTTGGGGCGTCTCTAAGCAGCAGAGGGCATCCGAGTGCCAGGAAGCAGCAGATGCCCTCTACAGCCTCTAGATCTGGTGTGGCGCCTCCGTTCAATCGCTGCCCTCCTCTCACAGGGCGAGGCAGCGCCTCTCCACTTCCCTGCGGGCCCGGTGTGGAACAGGCGTCCGCAGGCAGTTACCCTCCCCTTCGAAGAAAGTGGGGCAGGCCCAGAGGCCCCAGGAATGGGCCCCAGATTTTCCTTCTTGAGGTTCCCACAGCCCAAGAGTCTCTGGATCCCACTCCTAACTTCACTTGACAATCTACTCCTAACAGTAGACCACCATTCTCAACCCCCCAGGCCTCCCAAAGATCTGCCAGCAACCAAACACAGCCCAGAGCACACTTGGGGGCCGGAAGGAGACCCTATATGTGAAGAACCAACTTGTCGGTTTACGCCCTTGAGTGCCAGGCAAAAGGGCGCACCGCCCGGGCCAAGGTGTGGGGTCCTGCGTCCCCCAGCCCCGCCCCGCGAGGCCTTTAACCGTTTCCGCTCCCCCGCGCCCGGCACTCACTGAGTGTGCTGGGCGCGGCCTGCGCCGAAGACCTCATCCAGCGCCACCGTGGCCTGGCCCAGGAATTTGTCGACGCCGATGAGCGAACGGTGCATGGTGGTGAGCACCAGCTGGCAGGCGGCGGCTGAGCCCGCGGCCCAGGGCGCCGGGCCCGCATCGGCCTCCTGCGCCCGTAGCAGGCCGTCCAGGGCGCCGGGCGGCAGCTCGAAGGAGCACTCCTCGCGCCACTCGGGACATCCTGGCGTCTTCTCCACCACCGACGTGCTGTACTTCTCGCGGCCCACCTGGATCACCGTGTAAGCGTCGCTGGTGCTGCCCGCGCCAGAGCTCTTGCCCCGCAGCCCGCGGGCCCGCAGCACCGTCACCTGGACGTGCGTGGGTAGCCAGCGGGAGGGCCCCGCCGCCGGCTCGGCACCCCGCACCAGGGCCATAGTGGGTGAAGCGGCGGCGAGCGAGGCCTGGCCGAACCAGGACCGCAGACACCCGGACCAAGTAAGAAACTGGACAGCGGCGGAGGGTGGCCAGGAGCCGGCTCGGAGCGCCGCCGCAGCTGCGGGTTGGGCCGGGCCGGGCTGGGCCGAGCCGGCCGCCGCCTCCCCGCCTCCCCGGCCGCCGGCCGCGCCGCGACGTCAGCGCCCCGCCTCCCGCCCCGCCCCGCGGCCGGCGACCCGCGACTAGCGACCGGGACCCGAACCCGCGCGATAGTGCGGCAGAGCCGGGGGAAGGTGCCAGCCACGCCCTCGCCCCGGCCGCCGCAGACCAACCGGGAGCTAGAGGTCAGCCGGGTGCCGCGCGGGCCGTGGGCGGGGCGCGCGGCCTCCGCAGAGGAGGGGGCGGGGCTCCCGCGTCGGTACCGCCCCCAACTGGGGGCGCCCGGGAAACCCTGCCTCGCTTGGGGGCCGCGCCGCACCCTCGGCCGGGTCTGAAATCCCCGCTCCGCGCCTCCCGGCCAATCCCAAGCCTTCTTTCAAGACGTCCCTGCTCCGGAAAGCCCTCGCCCTAAAACTGCCCCGCCCCACCCCTCCCCCGGATGGCCATCTCCTTTGCGCTGGCAAGTGGGAGCCATGCGCACCCGGCTGCCCCCTTGGTATCTCCTCCAGCCTGCCCTTGCCGGGAAAGTTCCCCGCGTGAAACCAGAGGCGATTCACGCTACGCCGCGTGATGGTCCCGGGTCAGCGACCCGAAAGCGGGTGAGCTGCCGCTGTCTCCCACTTCTACGCGCGGGAGGGACCAAGTATGAACCCGGCGAGGGAGTCCAAGGAGCTCGCGGTCAGCGGCCACTGCGGCGGAGAGCAGAAATGAATAAATGAGTAACCACATCAATATTTAAGTGTTCACTCGGACCGCTGGGGCTCATGCGTCCCGAGTTGGGGAAAATTATAGGCTCTGGTGGAGGTTTTAAACAATTCCTTATATCCATTAAGAGCCTACTCTGTGCAAAGCCCTTGGTATTACTTGCATGCTTGGTTTATTATTGATAATGACAACAGTGGTTAATAATTGCAGATGCTAAATTTCGGCCAGTGCTGGCCCATATGTTTTACATGCGTTACCTCATTTTGTCCTCAAAGCAGCCCTGTGGGGTGAGTATGGTTTTTAATCCTTATTTTCAGGAAGATAAAATTGCAGCTTAGAGAGGTTAACCTGCCATGATTCATAACTGGAAGAAGTGGGATGTGAATCCACACAGATGACTCCAAAGTCGTTTTTGTTGTTTTCGTTTTAGAGCCTGTATTAAAAATCGTATTTTAAAAAAATATATATGAAACACAGAGCTTAAAAAAAATCAAATAGGACAGAAATGCTTATGATGAAAAGCAAAATATTTCCTTCCCACCCCTCATTCCAGGGTTAATTTTGGGCCTGGTGGTTACCTCCCCATCTCTACATGCTTACATAGTTTATCTAGATTTATCAGGACTGGTCACTATCTATTGTCTTCCTATGACAGATAATGATTTAGCTCCTGCCCACTTTTCTCTCTCAATCTTATGTATTGTAGTTATGCTTTTGCTGTTGTTGTTGTTCTTCTATTGGATACTTTGATAGTGAAGTGAAGTGAAAGTCACTCAGTTGTGTCCGACTCTTTGTGACCCCATGGACTGTAGCCCACCAGGCTCCTCTGTCCATGGGCTTCTCCAGGCAAGAATACTGGAGTGGGTTGCCATTTCCTTCTCCAAGGGATCTTCCCAACCCAGCGATCGAACCCAGGTCTCCTGCATTGCAGACTTTGATAGTGGAAACCTTTATTTCTTCTCAGGGAGACTTCACAGTACTTCTTGATGTTTTATGCTGTGAAAGGATGCCAGAATCCCCACTTTTCCAGGCCATGTCCTCTACCAGGAATATGGTTGTATTCCAGGTACATGAGACCCATGGGAGTATATTATGCACCAGGGCTCCATCCTTCTACCTCACCTATGATCAAAATGGGGTGAAGGAGTGCACTCTGAGCCCCGCAGCCCAGCATCCCTGTGGACAGCACCTAGCTTTGGAGACAGCCACCTCTGCCTATGGATCGTGGCTCTCTGCCACTTAACAACAGTAAGACCTGAAGGTTAAGCCAGCTCTCTAACCTCTCTCAGCCTTGTTTCCTGATCTACAAAATGGGAATAATGATTCCTACTTTAAGCAGTTGCTGAGATTACATGATAGAGACCATCACAAATGATCTCAAAGCATCTGAACATCATATATAGCTTCTTTCTGATTATAAAATTTATTTGGAAAATACAGAAAAATATAAAGAAGGAAATAAAAAATAGATTAAGATCTCACTGTTCAGAAATAAGCACTGTTAACAACTTGTTGAATTTCCAGTCTTTACAGTATATGTTGTTTTATATGCATTACAGTTGTGAGGGAATTACAGTATAATGGTTAAACCTGGGTGCTCTCGAGTCCTTGTTCTACCAATTGCTCTATGTGTACTTTTTCATTTTCCTTTGAAGACAACCCTTTAAAGCAAATGCTATTGCTACCTTTGGGCTTCCCGGGTGGCTCAGCAGCAAAGACTCCAACTGCAATTCAGGAGATGTGGGTTCAATCCCTGGGTTGGGAAAATCCCCTGGAGAAGGTCATGGCAACCTACTCCAGTATTCTTGCCTGGGAAATCCCATGGACAGAGGAGAGTGGCAGGCTACAACCCAAGGGGTTGCAAAGAGTCGGATACGACTTGGCGGCTAAACAGCAGCAACAAATTGCTACTTCATCTTCATGGTTGAGGAAGCTAAAGCAAGGAAAGCTTGGATGATTTTCCCCAAGTTTGTAACCAGAAAATTGCAGACTGGACTTGGGCTCAGGTCCAAGTGACTCTACTGCCTGTGGTACTCTGCCCTTAAACTAGCTTAGTTTGTTGGTCGTCTAAGCCTACTATATCATCTGAAGTCAGTAAAGCAGGAAGTGTTGTCATACCCATTTTACAGATGAAGAAATTGAGGTATAAAAAAAGGTTAAACAGGCTTACCCAAGGTTAAGAGTCAGGATGAAGCCACACTTTAAGAATGAACTCCCCAGGGCTTTGCAAATGAAGGTATCTTTGCCAAGGCATGACTAGCATATGCTTGTCATTGTCCTTTAATGGCTCTGTTTCATGGGTTTTTCTTAGCTCTCCAACATGACAGGACTGGCTCTGTCCACCCACTTCCCTCCCCCTCCCCCATGGAGTAGTAAGGCTCCAGGAAAGGGCAAAAGAGAACAAAGATGGGCTACTCCCTCCTTCCTCCTGCCCTGGCCCTCATAATTTGGCAAGCTCAGGCTTCCTGCTAGCCTGGGATTGCAGCTGCAAGAGGGCAGTGAAGTCAGGAAGGTCTCCACTGCAGGGCACTTGGCCCTAAGAGAAAGGGTGGGCTCTACTAGCTGTTTGCAGTTGAGAAAAGAGCAGAAACTCTGAAAACATTGAGGTCTTGGCCACCTAGAGGTGTTTTCTGGTCTAGGAGGTGAGATCACCCAACTGCAGTCTGATGTGAGGGTTAAAGAGAGAACCCTCCTGCTTCCTCTTCTTCCCCAGGGCTGGGTGTGTTCTCTGCCTTCCTGGGCCTCTCTAGTCCATTTGGGACAGTTCTTGCTCTGAAACAGTGGTCCTTCTATGTAATTTCCACTCATTGCTTCCCTGTGCAATATCATAACGCTTCCATGCAGGCACTATAAAAATGCATCTGCCTGGCTCTGCAAGCTACATTTCCCCCTGTCCTTCACCTCTCCCTCCCACGGCTATTTTAAAGGGCCTTTACTATAATTGACTTCCCTGGTGGCTCAGGGTAAAGCGTCTGTCTACAATGTGGAAGACCCGGGTTCGATCCCTGGGTGGGGAAGATCTCCTGGAGGAGGAAATGGCAACCCACTCCAGTATTCTTGCGTGGAAAATCCCATAGACGGAGGAACCTGGTAGGCTACAGTCCATGGGGTCGCAAAGAGTTGGACACAATGAGCGACTTCACTTTCACTTTACTGTAATAGAGTTGCCCAGCCTGGATTTAAATCCTGGTGCCACCACTTACTAGCAGTATAAGCTTGGGCAAATACTGAACCTCAGAATCTCAGTCTCCACATTATACAATGGGCCTAATAATATATCTAATAATTCATAAGATTAGTATGAGAGCTATCTCAACATACCCTAAGCAGTGATGAGTAACACCTTAGAAATCTCTGCTGAAAGCTAAAGGTAGTACCTTCCCTTTGCAGTTCTTTGATTGCCAGTGAGATTGAACATTTTTTTCAGTTATTACTCATCTGTATTTCCCCTTTTAATAATTTTATTTTTGAATTGTCTCTTTTCTATGCCCATTTTTCTTTGAAGCCTTAACTTACTAATTTATATTAACCCTGTCTATGTTAGGAATAATAATACTTTGCCTTTTTTATTTATCGCAAATATGTTTTGACATACATTATGGAGTCAAATCCTTGAATTTCTTCTAATATTTCAAGCATACGTTCTTCCACACTCATAGGTCCAATAATATCCATTCATATTTTTTCTAGTTTTTAAATTGTTTGGCTTTTTATTTGTTCCTTCATTCTCTTTAATTTCTTCTAGAAACTATTTTGATGAATGACTTGAGGTGAAAATCTAACTCTGTCTCCCCCAAAAGCTATCCAAGTTCCCCAATACTTACTAAAAAACCCTATCCCTTTGCCATTGGTTTTCTTGTTCTTATATATACAGAGTCTGAACTTTTTACTCTAATCCACTGACATTTATATCTTTCTGTCAGTGCTGTTCCATTTTGATTATTGTTGTCTTATAAATGCTTTACTATAGCAGAAGGGAAAATCTTAACTCGTTTCTCTTTTTATAGCTGCTCTCAGCTGTGTATTCATCCACATGAGCTCTAATTCTTTTTGGAATTATAAGAGAAATTGTTATGAGAAAAATTGACATCTTTTAAAACAATAGCCATACTCCTGACTTCTATTTTAACATTGTGCTGGAGGTTCTAGCTAGGGCAATTAGGCAAGAAAACAAAATAAAACTAGATTGGAAAGGAAGAGTAAAACTATCTATTTACAGATTAGATGACCTTGTAAACAGAAAACCATAAGAAACAATTAGAACTAATAAATGGGTACAGGATACAAGATCAGTATATTCAAGTCAACTATTTCTACATACTAGCAATGAACATTTTTTAATAAAATTAAAATAATTCCATTTATGAGTATCAAAAAGAATAAAATGCTTAGAAACAAATAGGACATAACAAAAAGAAGTGTAAGATTTACACACTGTAAACTACAAAACATCACTGAACGAAATTAACAAAGACCTAATTAAAAGACATCTCATGTTCATAAATTGGAAGACTTAATATTGTTAAGATGCCAGTATACCCCAAGTTGGTCTGCAGATTCAACACATTCCCCATCAATATCCCAGCTGCTGTTTTTGCAGAAATTGACAAGCTGATCCAGGAAATCATATGGAAACTCGAGGGACCCAGAATAGCTAAACACATTTTGGAAACAAAAAACAAAGTTGGAGGACTAACATGTCCCGATTTCAAACTTACTACAAATCAAGACAATAAGATACTGGCATAAGGATAGACATAGATCAGTGGAATAGAATTGAGATTCCAAAAATACACCCTTATATTCATGGCCGACTGATTTTTCAGTAAAGGTTCCAAGACCATTTCCTGGAGAAAGAATAGTCTTTTCAACAAATGGTGTTAGGACAGCTGGATATTTGCATGCAAAAGAATTAAGTTGGACCCCTTCCCTACACCATACACAAAAGTTAATCTAAAATAGATCATAGACCTAAATGTAAGCACTAAACCTATAAAACTTTTAGAAGAAATATTCATGACCTTGGGTTAGGCAAAGCCTTCTTAGATACAACACCACAAGCACAAACAACCAAAGAAAAGAACAGATAAACTACACTTCATCAAAATGAAAAACTCTTGTCCTTTGAAGAACATCATCAAGAAAGTAAAAGGACAACGAATGGGTTGAGAGAAGATATTTTTAAATCATAATATATGATAAGGTACTGCTGCTGCTGCTGCTGCTAAGTCGCTTCAGTCGTGTCCGACTCTGTGCGACCCCATAGACGGCAGCCCACCAGGCTCCCCCGTCCCTGGGATTCTCCAGGCAAGAACACTGGAGTGGGTTGCCATGTCCTTCTCCAATGCATGAAAGTGAAAAGTGAAAGCGAAGTCACTCAGTCATGTCCGACCCTCGTCGACCCCATGGACTGCAGCCTACCAGGCTCCTCCATCCATGGGATTCTCCAGGCAAGAGTACTGGAGTGGGGTGCCATTGCCTTCTCCGGATAAGGTACTAGTATCCAGAATATTTTGGAGAAGGAAATAGCAACCCACTCCAGTATTTTTTTTTTTAATATATATATATAAAATTTTATTTATTTATTTGTCTGTGCTGGGTCTTCATTGCTCCATGAGCTTTTCTCTAGTTGTGGTCAACAGGGGGTTACTTTCTGGTTGTGGTGTGCAGGCTTCTCATTGCGATGGGAAGCTTCTCATGGCTTGTTGCAGAGCACAGGCTCTGAGGTTCAGTAGTTGAGGCTCCTGGGCTCTAGAGCACAGGCTCAGTAGTTGTGGCTCATGGGCTTAGCTGCTCTGCAGCATGTGGGATCTTTTCGGACCAGGGATCAAACCAGTGTCCCCTGCATTGGAAGGTGGATTCTCCACCACTGAGCCACCAGGGAAGCCCCACACTCCAGTATTCTTGCCTGGAGAATCCCGTGGATAGAGGAGCATAGTGGGTTGCAGTCCATAGGGTCATACAGAATCGGACACGACTAAAATGACTTAGCATGCACACCCATACAGAATATTTAAAGAACTCTTACAGTTCAACAATAAAGACAAATAACCCAGTTTTAAAATGGGCAAATGATTTGAAAAGATATATCCCTAAAGAAGATTTGCAAATAGCCAATACATATGTGAAAAGATATCAAAATATTAGCCATTAAGGAGATATAAATCAAAACCACAATGAAAAATTTCCTTGATGGTCCAGTGGTTAAGAATCTGCCTGCGAAAACAGGAGACACAGGTTCAATCCCTGGACAGGGAAGATTCCGCATGACTCAGGAGAACTAAGCCCATGTGCCACAACTATTGAGCCTGTGCCCCAGAGCCGTGAGCCGCAACTCCTGAGCCCACATGCCGCAGTTACTGAAGCTCCCACACCCTAGACCCTGTGCCCCACAACAAGAACAGCCACCGCAATAAGCCAGCACTGCAGCTAGAGACAGCCCGTGCACAGCACTGAAGACCCAGCACAGCCAAAAATTAATTAATTAACTATAGGTCCCCTAAAAGCTTAAAAAACCCACACTGAAGTACCACTTGACTCCCTCTAGAATGGGTATATTTTAAAAAGACAGATGATAATGAGCGTTGTCAGGATGTGGAGACCCTGGAACCCTCATACATTGCTGGTAGGAGTATAAAATGGTACAGCTGCTTTGGAAAACAGTTTGGCAGTTAAATTGTTAAACACGGGAGCTACCATATCACCTAGCAATTTCACTCCTAGAAATATACCCAAGAGAAGTGAAAACATGCGTCTTACATAAAAAGTGTGCATGAATATTCATCCCCAGATTCCTACCCCAAACCTCCAAACCTATCACCACCTGCATTCTTCCTTTCTCAGAGAAATAGGTGTTCCTGTGTGCTTAATGTTCCTCTTTTTGCCTCGGAATAATCCAGGGTTCCATCTCTTCCTTCATTTGTTTATTTCATATCCACTGGCTCCTTCATCTCATCATATAACGCATGCTCAAGTCACTCCTAATAAACACAAGAGAAAACAACAAATCCCTCTATCAGTCTGTACCACGTCCTTTCTGTCAGGCTTCCTGAAGATGATTTACCGTTATCTCCTTCTTCCCCCTTCCTACCCTGAACCACCGCAGCCTGGCTCTCCAAGCTCCCACCCCATCTATGATTGCAGCATCCTAGGACTCTCCTTCAATCCTTTTGTTACTTGACCTCTCTCTGGCATTCGGTAGTTAACCATTCCCGTCTCCAAACTCCCTTAACCCCACTTTCTGCCTCTGGGCCTGTTTTTACGCTTTTGCTCCTGCCTCTCCCTCCACTCACTACTAGGTCTACTGCAGAGGCTTCTCTTCCTTCCTCCATTTCTTTTTATTTGTTTATTTTTGGCTTTTCTGAGCTTTCGTTGCCATGACGGCTTTTCTCTAGAGACGAGCAGGGGCTACTGTCTAGGTACGGTGCGCAGGTTTCTCATTGTGGCGGCTTCTCTTGTTGTGGTGCATGAGTTCTAGGGAACACAGGCTTCAGTAAGTGCAGCTCATGGACTCTAGAGCTCAGGCTCAATAGCTGTGGCACACAGGCTTAGTTGCCTCACAGCATGCGGGATCTTAGTTCCCTGTCCAGGGACCAAACCCACATCCTTTGCAGGGCAGGGGATTCTTAACCCCAGATCACCAAGGGGATTCATAACGGCTAGACCACTAGGGATGTCCCTTTCCCCCATTTTTAAACCTGGGTTTATTTCCCAGCTCTCTTCTCTTTCCAGTCCTCAGACTCTCCCTGGAGATTCACTTCCTCCCACATGGTTTTATCCACCCCGTATTTGTCCCCAGCTCCCATAGTTCTGCTTCCACGCCAGTCCTCTTTCCTGAGCCCTGAACCCACCCTTGTGAATGCTGCGAACATCCCCCAAATACCTCTCACTCAACAAGTTTGTATTCATTTTCTAGGGCTGCTGCTGCTGGGTGGCTTAAACAACACAAATTGATTTTTCTCAGTTCTGGAAGCTAGAAGTCCAAGGTCAAGTTGTTGGCAAATTTGGCTTCTTCTGAGGCCTTGCTGCTTGGCTTGCTGGTGGTGGTCTTCTTGCTTCCTCCTCGAGTGGTTTTCCCCTCGCCCAGGTGTTGTCCCTGTCCTAATCTTCTCTTCTTATAAAGGATACCAGTCCTGCTGGATTCAGTTCAGTTCAGCCGCTCAGTCATGGCCAACTCTTTGTGACCCCATTGACTGTGGCACACCAGGCTTCCCTGTCCATCATCAACTCGCAGAGCTTGCTTAAACTCATGTCCATCAAGTTGGTGATGCCATCCGGCCATCTCATCCTCTGTCGTCCCCTTCTCTTTCTGCCTTCAATCTTTCCCAGCATCAGGGTCTTTTCCACTGAGTCAGTTCTTCGCATCAGGTGGCCAAACTGTTGGAGCTTCAACTTCAGCATGAATATTCAACTTGAATGAATACTGAATATGCAACTTCAACTTCCAATGAATATTCAGGGCTGATTTCCTTTAGGATTGATTGATTTGATCTCCTTGCAGTACGGGGGACTCTCAACAATCTTCTCCAACACCACAGCCTTCTTCACAGTCCAACTCTCACATCCATACATGACTACTGGAAAAACCATAGCTTTGACTAGATGGACCTTTGTCAGCAAAGTAATGTCTCTGCATTTTAATATGCTATCATAGCTTTTCTTTCATGGAGCAAGCATCTTTTAATTTCATGGCTGCAGTCACCATCTGCAGTGATTTTGGAGCCCAAGAAAATAAAGTCTGTCACTGTTTCCATTGTTTCCCCATCTATCTGCCATGAAATGATGGGACTGGATGCCATGATCTTAGTTTTTTGCATGTTGAGTTTTAAGCTAGCTTTTTTACTCTCCTCTTTCACTTTCATCAAAAGGCTCTTTAGTCCCTCTTCACTTTCTGCCATAAGCGTGGTGTCATCTGCATATCTGAGGTTATTGATATTTCTCCCGGCAATCTTGATTCCAGCTTGTGCTCATCCTACTGGATTAAGGCCCATTAATATAACCATATTTTACCTTAATTACCTCTTCAAATGGAGAAGGAAATGGCAACCCACTCCAGTACTCTTGCCTGGAAAATCACATGGACGGAGGAGCCTGGTAGGCCCTGGTAGTCCATGGGGTTGCAAAGAGTCAGACATGACTGAGCGACTTCACTTCACTCACTTCATACTTTATCACTGGAGAAGGAAATGGCAACCCACTCCAATATTCTTGCCTGGAGAATCCCATGGACAGGGGAGCCTGGCAGGCCATGGTCCATAGGGTCACAGAGAGTCGGACACGACTGAAGTGACTGAGCAAGGCAAGGACCTCTTCAAAGGCACTGTCTCCAAATACAGTCACAATATGAGGTACTGGGGGTTAGGACAAAGGAATTGGCGGGAGGAGCAGGGGGATGTCGAAATTTAGCCCATAACAAAGTTAAAAGTTGAACTCATCATCTCCCCACCATCGCCACCAACTCCATCTGTGTAATCCCTCTCTTGGTGAATCTCTCAAGGCCCTCGCCAGAAACCTAGAGGGTGTAGTATCCTCTCTAAGGGTGAAACTAAACAGAGGTGTTCCCACAAGACCTGGAAGCCACATAGGGTGTCTGCCTCCTGCCTGCTTACTCGATACCATATTGGAAGAAACTGCCAGAGACTACTAGTATTGTGTCAGACAAGGACTCAGGAGCCGACTTGAGGGACTTTCACTGGCCCGAAGTGCAACAAATAGGGCATCAAAGGGATAATAAATCAATGCATTGAAATACATAAAATATATTTAATGATCTCATAATGATTTGTCATCATTAGAAGATACTAAGGAACTTCTTTGGAGGTTCTGGTAGGAGAGCACAGCTACTAATTTACCCTTAACCAAAAAAACCATCCTGGGGGAAGGTCATCCTCTCTGACTTGAGCATGCAGCTTCAGGAAACACATACACAGAACTGTAAGGGAGGAACAGGACACCCACCAACCCAGCCACATCGGCCAAATCAACCCTGGCAATCAATGGGGTGACAGGATGTCAGAGGAGCCAACACTTTATGTTTTAAAACTGCTAAATAAAGGGGGAAAAGCCTCCCTTCTATATGAACTGCAACATGAGGTAACAGAATAGTAGAGGAGGAGAATATATTTTTTATTAGAATGAAACGAATTTTTTTGTGTTCCCACAAATGAATGAAGGAGGAATGACTGAAGTGGAAGATCACCATCTGGCAGCCTGGAAAGAATGAGTATATTAGGCAATGATTGTCCGTGGCTATTGACATCTCACCAAAAAATAGATGACCTGTAATTATGCACCTCCTGATGGAAGAACCATACCACCACTTATGAGGCAGTCTTGCCCCCAAAATCCAGCCAGAACCTGCTCATGCCTGTAGATCCAACTACAAATTTACAGGAAACTTACATGGGACAGAAAAAAATGCTGAACAACAACTCAGGGACATAACCAGTAAAATCCAAACTGTGGGAAATTACAGGACAATTTTTTTCAAAAAAATAAATTGCAAGGAAAAAAGAGCTAGAGGAAGAACCCAGAAACTTGAAAAATACATTTTTTAAAAACGAGTAAATACCGCCCTCTCCCATAGCAGTGAGTACATCCAGCACCCAGATTGTGGTTTCTAAATACCATTCACTGATGAAAAAGAACCAAGATCCTTGGAGAAATGGCTGATTCTAGGACTAGGGCAGGGATAATATGAGATGGGCTTGTATGGTTTTGTAATGCCAGAAAACAAGGACGTCCTCAGGAAGAAAAGAGGGGAGGGATAGTGTCAAAAGAGTACAGCCACCAACCTGAAGGAACTCCCAGTGACCAGAGCTGGAGTAATTTGAGCAATAAAATATATCAATAGTGTTGGATTATAACCCATAAACCTAAAGTTATATGAATTAATGATTGAATAAGTAAACAAGAGAAAATTCTTCTTTATAGAAGAATTTTTTTTATGTATTTATTTTTGGCTTTTCTGGGTCTTCATTACTATACTTGGGCTTTTTCTCTAGTTGCAACAAGTGGAGGCTACTCTCTATTTGCATGGCCTAGGCTTCCCTTTGCAGTGGCTTCTCTTGTTGCTGAGCACAGGCTCTAGGGCACAAGGGCTTCAGTAGTTGCGGCTCAAAGGCTAGAGGACAGGATCAGAAGTTGTAGAACAAGGGCTTAGTTGCAGCAGGTGGAAACTTGCAAGACCAGGGATTGAACCTGTGTCCCCTGCATTGGCAAGCAGATTCTTAACCACTGGACCACAAAGGAAGTCCAAGAATTCTAACAGATACTGCTTCTCCAAGAAGTGGAATGTAATTTACCTCTCCTTGAGTGTGACTGGACTCAGAGACTCACCTTCAAAGAATAGAGTATGAAAATTAGAAATTTTGCAGTGACGAAACCTGACAGACACCACCTTAATCAAGTGATCTAGATTAACATCGGTTCAGTTCAGTTCAGTTCAGTCGCTCAGTCATGTCCGACTCTTTGCAACCCCATGAACCACAGCATGCCAGGCCTCCCTGTCCATCACCAACTCCCAGAATCTACCCAAATCCATGTCCATTGGGTGGGTGATGCCATCCAACCATCTCATCCTCTGTCGGCCCCTTCTCCTCCTGCCCTCAATCTTTCCCAGCATTAGGGTCTTTTCAAATGAGTCAGCTCTTCATGTCAGGTGGCCAAAGTATTGGAGTTTCAACTTCAACATTAGTCCTTCCAATGAACACCCAGGACTGATCTCATTTAGGATGGATTGGTTGGATCTCCTTGCAGTCCAAGGGACTTTCAAGAGTCTTCTCCAACACCACAGTTCAAAAGCATTAATTCTTTGACGCTCAGCTTCTTTATAGTCCCACTCTGACATCCATACATGACCACTGGAAGAACCATAGCCTTGACTAGACGGACCGTTGTTGATAAAGTAATGTCTCTACTTTTCAATATGCTGTCTAGGTTGGTCATAACTTTCCTTCCAAGGAGTAAGCATCTTTTAATTTCATGGCTGCAGTCACCATCTACAGTGATTTTGGAGCCCCCCTAAAAAAAGTCTGACACTGTTTCCACTGTTTCCCCATCTATTTGCCATGAAGTGATGGGACCAGATGCCATGATCTTAGTTTTCTGAATGTTGAGCTTTAAGCCAACTTTTTCACTCTCCTTTTTCACTTTCATCACTAGTGATAAATCCTATTGATTAGCATACGTACAGTGCAATAAGGGCATTTCACTTCTGTGCCTTTATATTATAAAAACTCATAGCCCTCCTGCCCTGTAGGTAAGAATGTAAACTGCTATAGCCACTATGGAGAACAGTATGGAGGTTCCTTGAAAAATTAAAAATAGAGCTACCATATGATCCAAGAATCCCACTCCTGTGCATATATCTAGAGAATACCATAATTCAACAATACTTGCATGCCAATATTCATTGAAGCACTATTTACAATAACCAGAACATGGAAGCAACCAAATGTCCATCAACAAAGGAATGGATAAAAAAGATAGGTACATATATTAGTGGAATATTACTCAGCTATTAGAAAGGTCAAAATAATGTCATTTGCAGCAACCTGGATGGACCTAGAGATTGTCATACTGAGTGAAGGAAGTCAGATGAAGACAAGGGTCATATAATATTGCTTATGTGTGGAATCTAATTTTAAAAGGCTATGAATGAACTTATATACAAAACAGAGTTACATGTATGCAAAATAAACTTATGGTTACCAGGGGCAAAGATGGGGCAGGGAAGGATAAATTGAAAGGCTGGGATTTACACATACATACTACCATATATAAGATAGACAGCTAATAAGAACCTATGGTATAGAACAGGAAAGTGAAAGAAAGAAAGTGAAGTCGCTCAGTCGTGTCCGACTCTGCAACCTCATGGACTGTAGCCTGTCAGGCTCCTCAGTCCATGGGATTTTCCAGACAAGAATACTGGAGTGGGTTGCCATTTCCTTCTCCAGGGGATCCAGATCCAGGAATCAAACCCCAGTTTCCAGCACTGCAGGCAGACTCTTTATCATCTGAGCCACCAGGGAAGCCCATAGAACAGGAGGCTCTACTGAATACTCTGTAATGGCCTATTTGGAAAAAGAATCTGAAAAAAAAGAATGGGTATATGTATACTTATAACAGATTCACTTTGCTGTACATCTGAAACTAACACAGCATTGTCAATCAACTATATTCCAATTTTTTTAAAAAATAAAAACTCACGGCTGCTTTCTAGCAAGAGAAAAACAACAGACAAATACAAATTGAGGGACATGCTTCAGAATATCTGAGCAGTACCCTTCACAAGTGTCAAGGTCATGATAATCATCAGAGACGGGAGGAAACTTAGGAGACATGTCCTTCCTTGAGGGGACCTAAACTGTGCACATCCTTGTCTAATTCATCCCCCAAGTGTGAGCCCTAAACACTAGGTTTTAGTTTTACCTGTTATTTTGAAGAAATTGCCTTTTAAAAATTATTTTTATTGAGATATAGTTGATTTATAAGATTAAATAAATTTCAGGTGTATAGCATAGTGATTTACAATTTTTAAAGTTTATACTCCATTTATAGTTATCGTAAAATACTGGCTATATTCCCTGTGCTGTACAATATATCTTTGTAGCTTATTTTATACACTGCAGTTTGTACCTCTTAATCCTCTACTCCTATCTTGCCCCTCCCCCTTCCCTTTCCTCTCTGGTAAGCACTAGCTTGATCTCTGTATCTGTGAATGTTTCTTTTTTGTTATATTCACTGGTTTGCTGTATTTTTAGATTCCACATATAAGTTATAACATACACTATTTGTCTCCCTCTGTCTGACATTTCACTAAGCGTGATATCCTTTACGTCTATCCATGTTTTTGCAAATGGCAAGTTTTCATTCTTCTTTAGGGCTGAATAATATTCCATTGTGTGTGTGTGTGTGTGTGTGTGTGTGTATGTATAATCAATTTAGTCGTGTCTGATGCTTTGCTGCCTTATGGACTGTAACCTACCAGGCTCCTCTGTCGATGGGATTCTTCAGGCAAGAATACTGGAGTGGGTTGCTATGCCTTCCTCCTTCTTCTTGACTCAGGAATCAAACCTGTGTCTCCTGCACTGCAGGCAGATTCTTTACTCCTGAGCCACCAGGGAAGCACCATATTGTTATACATTCATCTGTTATTGAACCCTTAGGTTGCTTCCATATCTTGGCCATTGTAAATATGCTGCTATGAACATTGAGGGGTTCATATATCTTTTCAAATTAATGTTTTTATTTTCTTCAGATATATAGCAAGGAGTAGAATTGCTGGATTAGGGTAGTTCTGTTTTCAGTTTTTTTAGGAACCTCCATACTGTTTTCCACAGTGGCTGCACCAATTTACATTCTCACCAATAGTGTACAAAGGTTGCCTTTGCCCCAGATTCTTACAAACATTTATTTTTGTGCTCTTTCTGATGATAGCCTTTCTGACAGGTGATATCTCCTTGTGGCTTTGATTTGCGTTTCCCTGTGATAACATTGTGCATCCTCTCATGTGGCTGTTGGTCATCTGTATGTCTTCTTTGGAGAAATGTTCAGGTCTTCTGCTCATTTTTTAATCGGGTTGTTTGCTGTTTTTGATGTTGAGTTGTATGATCTGCTCGTGTATTTTGTATATTAACCCCTTATCAGTCATATCATTTGCAAATATTTCCTCCCATTCAGTAGGTTATCTTTTTGTTTTGTTGATGGTTTCCTTTGCTGTGCAGAATGTTTTAATTAGGTCCCATTTATTTATTTTTGTTTTTAGTTCTTTTAGACACAGTCAAAAAGAATATTGCTATAATTTATGTCAAAAAATATTCTGCCTATGTTTTCTTTTAGTTTTATGGTTTCCTGCCTTACATTTATGTTTTCAATCCATTTTGAGTTTTTCTTACATATGATGTGAGAAGATGGATTAATTTCATTCTTTTGTATGTATCTGTACCATTTTCCCAGCACCACTTATTGAAAAGACTAACTTTTTTCCATGTATAGTCTAGCCTCCTTTGTTGTAGGTTAACTGACCATAATTGCATGAATTTATCTCTGGGCTCTCCGTTCTGTTCCACTGATCTACACACACACACAATGGTGTGTGTTCCAGTACCATACTGTTTTGATTATTGTAGCTTTGTAGTGCAGTCTGAGGGAAAAGAGACCTCTTATTCTATTTTAGAAAATATTACAAAATCATTGTTATGTGAAGACATTGTCAAATGAAACCAAAAAACAATAGGAGAAAAGTATTCTTAAAGTATGTGAGTTGGTTAGCTTTTTGAATTACATTGTTTTCTGGATTGCAGGATGTTTTTGGAATTTGTCAGCTTAAACTTTTTTTTTCAATTTTGGGGGCAATTTTAAGTTTACAGAAAAGTTGCAAACATAATATAGAGAGTTCCCATTTATCCTTAACCCAGCTTCCATTAATGTTAGCATTTTATAGGTACATTGACCAAACTAAGAAACCAACATTTGGTATAGTATCATTAACTAGACTACAGACTTGAGAGTTCACCAGTTTTTCCATTAACATCACTTTTTCTGTTCAAGATCCAACCCAGGATCCCACATTGCCTTTGGTCATCATGTCTCTGTAGCTTCCTCCCATCTGTGATGTTTGTGTGTACGTGTGCTGAGTCACTGCAGTCATGTCCAACTCTTTGCGACCCTATGAACCATAGCCTTCCAGGCTCCTCTGTCCATGGGATTCTCCAGGCAAGAATACTGGAGTGGGTTGCCATCCCCTTCTCTAGGGGATCTTCCTGACCCGGGAATTGAACCCATGTCTCTTACGTCTTCTGCCTTGACATGCAGGTTCTTTACCACTAGCACCACCTGGGAAACCCTCTGTGATGTTTCAGTTCAGTTCAGTTCAGTTCAGTCACTCAGTCGTGTCCAACTCTTCGTGACCCCATGAATTGCAGCACGCCAGGCCTGCTTGATAGCAATTCATTAAATGATACATATGCTCTATATGATTTTCTTAATTTTATGTTATATTTAACAATAACAAGTTAAAATCAAAAACAAAAAATTATAGTAACTTCTCATTGCTCTTAGAATAATGGCAGCTAGCCTCAGCCTGGCCAGTGAAGCCCAAATGACTTTGTGCCAGCCTATCTCTGCCTGATTCATAGTGGCCTAGTCAAGCGGGCCCCCTTTCTGTCTCTCATATTTTACCTGCTCCTTCCTGCCACAGGGTCTTTGCACCTGCCATTTCCTCTACCTGGCACACTCTTCCCTCCTCTTTGCCAAGGTAACTCCCGCTCCTCTGTTGCTATCATTTCAGCGTCCTTTTACAGTCTAGCCTTGACTGGCCTCCCTAGCTGGGTAGACTCTCCTTGCCACAGGCTCTCATTGCTTCCAAAGTGCTGGACTGGTTTGAGTGGCTATTTGTTTCTGTCTGTCTCTCTGCTAGACCATAAGCTACATGAAAGTAGGGACCGCATCTGACAGTAGGGACCACCTCTATCAGCTTCCTCCACAGTGCCTGGCAGGTAGGAGATGCTCAATACCATTTGTTGATTTCAGAGATGAATGAAAATCATAAAACATGCTTAAAAGGTAGGGGAGGAAGGGAGAGAGGAGGAGGGAATTACCGCAGTGTTTATAGCTTATTCATTTTTCATGGAGATGGGGATGGAAAATCATTAGATACTGATTGTATATGAAGTTGCCATTAAAAACTTCTTAGGAGCATGGATCCTGGTAACTCAGAAGATAACCCTTTTGTTTCTGCTGCTCACCTGAATGGGTTCTGGATGAAAAAAACTGGTTCATGAGCTCCTCAAGGAGAGGCTAGAGAATCTGACTTGCTGTGCAGAGTGCGAATTTCAAGTTTCCCACAGCCACAAAGCAATCCACGAGGGAGGGGCAGGCAGAATAGATCGGAAGGAAGAACAGACAGCAGAATCAGCAAAATTGCAAGAGGCATATGCTTTTAAGCCCGACTTTTGTTATTAATTTCTAATTTTAGTGCATTATGGGCAGATAACATGGTCTATATTATATTGATTCTGTGAAATTTATTATAGTTTCTTTTATGGCCAATTTAAATGTTCTTCTGGCTCAAAAAGAATGTGAATTATTTGTCCAGTGTGGTGTTCTTTTATATCTAATTGATCAAATTTATTAACTGTATTGTTTATATCTTCATTGGTGGTTTATGGTTTAGTCGCTAAGTTGTGTCTGACTCTTTGCGACCCCATGGACTGTAGCCCACCAGGCTCCTCTGTCCATGGGATTTTCCAGGCAAGAATACTGAGTGGGTTGCTGTTGCCTTCTCAGGAAAGAATATCTTCATTATCTCTATTTAAGTTTTGTCTTGCTCTCTTGGTGTCTAGGTTTTTAAGAAGACTGACTTTGGAGTTACACATGCTTAAGGATATTTCTCTGTAAGTAAAAATATAAAGACTAATTTATAAAAATTATACCTTTTTCAAATTATGGAGGTTGGGGAGAAACAACAAAGAAAACACAGACCAGAAAGCAAATGAGGGAAAATGAGAGTATTAAAAACCAATCTGAATCTGTAAAAGATGACACAACTAAATCTATCTGGTTAACAATAACTGAATGGGATAAACTTGCAAACTAAAAGAAAATACTGTTGGATATAATTAAAAAAAAATAAATGAAAATATATGCTATCAATAAAGATAGCCTAAAATAAAACTGCTCAGGGAGTTTGAAAGTAAAAGAACTAAACGGTGGGTTTTAAAAAAACTTGACAAATTGATTCTTAAGTATATTCAAAAGAGTAAATTCAGAGAGTAACAAATATTTGTTGAATGCCTACTGGGTACCAGGCATGTGTTTTAAAGCTTCAATAATTAAAACAATGGGGGTAGAGCCAAAAGTAGACCAACAGAGTCAGCAGGAACAGAACAGGAAGTCTGGAAATACCCTTACATGTGCATAAGAATTTAATCTATGATAAAGATGATAGCTCAAATGCATAAGGAAAGGACAACTTTACTTCCTACTTGTAAAGAATAAACAGCCATAAATATTCAATATAAACTTAAGAGTTTCAGCTTAAAAAAAGGTATCAGATAGACTAAAGATCTAAACATTAAAAATCCCACTTAAGTAATAGAATAAAATTTAGAAGTTTACTTTTCATATTTGGAGTTCCATCTCAACTGCTCAGAGAATTTGAATAAACAGTTCACAAGGGAAATGTAAAGGCCAGTTAAACATGGAGAAAACAAAGCTTAACCTCACCGGTAGCTTAAAATGATAAATCAGTATGACAGCGATACCCAGTGGGGTCAGGGGGCAAAAGGACACCTTTGGGGTATGAACTGCTGCTGCTGCTGCTGCTGCTGCTAAGTCACTTCAGTCGTGTCCGACTCTGTGCGGGGGCAAAAGGACACCTTTGGGGTATGAACTGCTGCTGCTGCTGCTAAGTCACTTCAGTCGTGTTCGACTCTGTGCGACCCCATAGACGGCAGCCCACCAGGCTCCCCCGTCCCTGGGATTCTCCAGGCAAGAACACTGGAGTGGGTTGCCATTTCCTTCTCCAATGCATGAAAGTGAAAAGTGAAACTGAAGTCACTCAGTCATGCCCAACTCTTAGCGACCCCATGGACTGCAGCCCACCAGGCTCCTCGGCCCATGGGATTTTCCAGGTAAAAGTACTGGAGTGGGGTGCCATTGCCTTCTCTGGGGGTATGAACTGGCAAAGCCTTTTTGGAGACCAATTCAACAGTATCTACCAATCATTTAAAACAGGTAGTCCCTATAATCTGGTGATTGCGTTTCAAGGACTTTACCCTGTGGAAATCCTCACATAAGTATACAAAGAACATTGTATAAGGATGTTCATTTCTGCGTTAAAACAGCAAACTTCTTGGAGTGGAGTGTAAATATCCATTAATAGAGATGAGGTCACAGCCTATCAGAGAAAATGGCCATGAGCACTGCAGGCTGCTGAGGGAAGGGAAGCTGTAGTCTCACTGGCCCTGTGCTAGGGAAGATTTCTGGCAGAGCCTACTGGTCGGAGGTCCAGGGTCACTCAGACCTTCAGTCCCATCGGGGACGGGCTCTGGTCTCCCAGTGCCAGAGTATTTTTATGCTGCTAGACTTCAGCTTTGGTGACTGACTTATTGATTTTGAGAAAAACATTTAAACTCTGGGACTTTTAGTTAGAAAAGTTGTAAAGGTATATACAACATCCTATTTTAAAATAAAAAGGTTTAAAGCAGTAAGAATCTCTGCACATTTTATATTGCTGGTGATGGAGGGGGAACGTGTCTTTGTAAATGGTTCCCGTTCATTTGTGTATTGATTCAACAAATGAGGAACAGACACAGCCTCTCAAGAAGCTCCCTTCATGAGGGGAGGAACTCTTGTGAAGGAATGGATGTGTGTATGTCTGTGTGTGAATCGCTGAGTCGTGTCCAACTCTTTGCGACCCCATGGACTGTAGCCCGCCAGCTTCCTCTGTCCATGGGATTTCTTAGGCAAGAATACTGGAGTGAGTTGCCATTTCTTTCTCCAGGGGATCTTCCTGACCAAGGAATTGAACCTGGGTCTCCTGTATTGCAGGCAGATTCTTTACCACATGAGCCACCAGGGATTCGGAATTCTCCAGGCAAGTCTACTAGAGTGGGTTCCATTCCCTTCTCCAGGGTATCTTCACAACCCAGAGATGGAATCCAGTTCTTCTGTGTTGCAGGCAGATTGTTTACCATCTGAGCCACCAGGGAATGGATACTAAATATTTAACCGCAAAAAAGATAAAACTACAAAGTTCAGTAAGCACTGTGAAGGATTACGGGAGCCTGTATTATGGGGCTTATATATAGGGGACTATGTTATAGGGAATATAGGGAGATTCATTTCAGTTGGTCAGGGATGGTTTCCCAGAGGAGATTACGTTAGGTGAGACCAGTGAAAGGAATCCCAGAACAGTTTGCATAAAAAGGAAAGGACTTGGAATTTCCCTGGCAGTCCTGTGGTTAAGACTCTAAAACTTCCAACTCAGAGGGCTTGGGTTCAATCTATGGCCTCTGGTTGGGGAACTAAAATTCCACATGTCATGGGGCGCAGCAGAAAAATGAAAAAGAAGGGCTTGTGCAAAAGTCCAAGATAAGGAATTGCTGGGAGCATTTACGACATTAACAAAAGGCTGGTGTGGGCCACTTTAAGAATTTGGGATTTTCCACTAACGGCAATGCAAAACTGTGGATTAGGAAAATATTGCTTTTCAACAAGTGTGATTCAGACCAGGCAGTCTCCAGAGCCAATGTGTTTTGGCAAGGGTG
The DNA here is from genome assembly GCF_029378745.1 of Bos indicus. Classification (NCBI taxonomy): domain Eukaryota; kingdom Metazoa; phylum Chordata; class Mammalia; order Artiodactyla; family Bovidae; genus Bos; species Bos indicus. Next base: position 11,220,645 of record NC_091770.1, on the reverse strand, counting down.
TGGGTATATCCTGCTCAAAACAGTTACCCACAGGAAATTGGGAGGAGAGCCAGGAAGGCAGCCAGAGTATTCTAGGCCAATCTCCTCTTCAGAATGGAGACCCCAGGGGAAGAATGGATATCCCAAGGGCCCCCACTGGCAGTGCCAAAGCACAGCTGTGGGGCTGTTTCATGAGGCTTTCCATCCAGATGCGGAAAGTACGCCGAGGGTGTTCTTGGGTGGGGAATGGATTTGGGAAACGGGTAAACTGCAGTTAAGTTCTGCATATTGATGGGGAAAATTTGTACTGCCTAATTTTCCAATTTAACAATGTTCAGAGTATGAGATTTTAAAGTTTTTATGTGTTTTCAATGAATTCAAAATTTATAAAATATAAATCAAATATGTTTGAGATTGGACATTATATTAATTTCCTATTGCCATTTACAACAAATTACCATAACACTGGTGATTTAAAATAGCACACATGTGTTCCTTTAGTGTTCTAGAGGCCAGATATCTGCAGTCAGTATTAATGGTCTAAAGTTAAAGCATCGACGACCCTGAGTTTTTCTGGAGGTTCTAAGGGAGAATCTACTTCCATTTCCAAGCTCCTGGAGATGCCTGCATTCCTTAGCTCATGATCCCTTCCTCCAGCTCTTGCTTCCATTTTCACATTTCTTAACCGTGTAGTCAAATCTCCCTCGGCTTCCTTCTTATAACAGTGCTTGTGATTATATGTAGGGGCCACATACCTAGATAATCCAGAATAATTTTCTCATTTCAAGATCCTTAACAATCACATCTTCAGAGTCCCTTTTGCCATGTAAGATTATATTCACAAAGTTAAAGGATTAGCATCAATATCTTTGGGGCCATTTCAACTTTTCACAGGTATACAGTTGAATACAGCCCTCAGACTTCAACCTATCTCAGATTTTTCCCTCAGCTATAATAATAAAATATCCCTAAATTATCCCAATACTCTGGTCCCTAAACCTGTGATACTTTTTTAAAAACAGTTTTTCTGAGGTTCAATGTATATGCCATAAAATCCACCCATTGTAATTACATAAGTACATACACAATTATTTTTAGTAGATTTTTAGAGTTACGTAACTATCACAGCAATCCAGATTTAGAACATTTCCATCAACTCAAAAACTACCCTGTGCTTATCTGCAGTCAGTCACCATTCCTAAGTCCAGCTAAGGCATCCACTAATCTACTTCTGTCTGTATAAATTTACCTTTTCTACTTATGAATGGGGTCATACCAGATAGTCTTTCGTGTCTAGCTTTCACTTAGTATGTTTCTGAGGTTCATCTGTGTCATAGTGTCTATCAATAATAAGTAGTTATTCCTTTTTATTCCTGAGTCATATTCCATTTTAAGAATAAATCACATTTGTTTATCCATTAACCTATTGATGGACATTTGGGTTATTTCCTGGTTTTGGCTCTTACAAATAAATGGCACTGTGAATATTCATATATGAGTTCTTCGTGTGGATGTATGTTTTCATTTCTTTGGATAGATACCTAGGAAGGGAGAAACTACCAAGCTGTTTTCCAAAGTGGCTGTACCGTTTTCCACTCCTATTTGGAAAGTATAAGGGATCCGGTTTCTCCACATCCTTGCTAATACTTGTATAGGATATCCTTTTCTCGTTGAATCGCTTTGGAAACTTTGCCAGAACTAAATTGACTTTACATGTGAGGGCTTATTTCAGTTCTATTCCATTGGCCTATATTTCTGTCTTAATGCCAGTACCGTGTTTTGTTGATTACTGTAATCTTGTAGTAAGTTTTGAAATCAGAAATTGTGAGTTCTCCAATTTTTTTCGAGATTGTTTTGGCTATTCTGGATCCTGTGCATTTCCATATTAATTTTAGAATTAGCATGTCAATTTCTGCAAAAAAACAGAGCTGGGATTTTAATAAGGATTGTATTGAATTTGTAGATCAATTGGGGCAGTATTATTATATTAACAATAGTAGTTCTAAATTCCGTAGCATTTTCTATGTGCAGGGTCATGTCATCTTTGAATAAAGACAGTCTTACTTCTTTTCCAATGTGAATGGCTTTATGTTTATTTTTTACTTTTTGGCCTTCTCATACTAACTAAAACCTCCAGTACAATGTTGATTAAAAGTGGCAACAGCAGATATCCTTGCCGTGTTCCAGATTTATAGGGACGCAGTCTTTTACGATTACATATAATATAGACTGTAAATTTTAGTTAGATACCCTTATCACATTGAGAAAGTCCTCTTTTATTCCTAGCTTAAGAGTTTTTATGGTTATTTTTATTCCTAGCTTAAGAGTTTTTCAAATGCTTTTTCTACATCTCCAGAAATGATCATACGGTTTTTGTCCTTTATTTTATTAACATGGGATTTACCCTCATTGATTTTCAGATGTTAAACCAGCCTTGCACTCCTGGGATAAAGGTGACTTGGTTATAGTGTAAACTCTATTTAAATGTTGCTGGATTTTATTATATAATGTGTTAAGGATTTTTGCCAAATATGTTTATAAGGGATATTGTGTAGTTTTCATAGAATAATTGGCAACTATCCCCTTCTTCTGTGCTTTATGAAAGAATTTATTGTTGATCAGTCGCTCAGTCGTGTCCTACTTTTTGCGACTGCATGGACTGTGGCACGCCAGGCTTCCCTGTCCTTCACTATCTCCCTGAGTTTGCTCAAACTCATATCCATTGAGTCAATGATGCCATCCAACCTCTGTCATTCCCTTCTCCTCATGCCCTCAATCTTTCTCAGCATCAGGGTCTTTTCCAGTGAGTCAGCTGTTTGCATCAGGTGGCCAAAGTATTGGAGCTTCAGCTTCAGCATTAGTCCTTCCAGTGAATATCCAGGGTTGATTTCCTTTAGGATTGACTGGTTGGATCTCCTTGTTGTCCAAGGGACACTCAAGAGTCTTCTCCAGCACCACAGTTAAAAAGCATCCGTTCTTTGGCACTCAGCCTTCTTTATGGTCCAACTCTCACATCCATGATGTGACCTTACAAGAGACTGAGCCAATCTTGCCCTGAGTGTGTGGGAGTCTCCAGGAGAGGTGTGGGTTGACAGTAGCGTGCTGTGGGGGCAGCAGCACCAGCAGCAGCAGTCCTGGGAGGCGCAGAAGCCCTCTTGGAGGAGGTGGCCATTAGTCTTACCATAGAACATACAGCCCATCATAGAGACTGCAGACTCCATGACTGGGCCACCTCAGGCCAAACAACAGGGAGGGAGCACAGCCCCACCCACCAGCAGAAAATTGGATTAAAGATTTGGGAAGCCTGGCCCTGCCCACTAGAGCAAGAACCAGCTTTCCCCACAGTCAGTCCCTCCCATCAGGAAGCTTGCACAAACCTCTTATCTTCATCCATCAGAGGACAGACAGAAGAAATAAGAGCTTCAGTCCTATGGCCCCCAGAACGAAAACCACAGCCACAGAAAGCTAAGCTCACATGGATCACAGCGTTGTGTAATTCACTGAAACTATGAGCTATGCCATGCAGGGCCACCCAAGAGACACAGGTCATGGTGGAGAGTTCTGACAAAATGTGGTCCACTGGAGAAGGGGGTGGCAAACCGCTTCAGCATTCTTGCCTCGAGAACCCCATGAGCAATATGAAAAGGCAGTAAGAATTTATAAAAGATAGTATTGTAAAGTTTAAAAATAAAATAAAATTTAAAAAAAAAGATAGTATTATATCATCTTTAATTATCTAAGAGAATTCACCAGTGAAATGTTCTGGGACTGAGCTTTTCTTGGTAGGAAAATTTTAAGTATGAATTCTGTCTTGCTATCAGTCTACTCAGATTTTCTATTTCTTCTTGAGTCAATTTTTATAATCTATATCATTCTAAAAATTTGTCCATTTCAACCAAGTTGTTAAATTTGTATTTTACCCCCTTATATTCTCTTACATTTGCAAAATATTCACTTTTATTCTTTTCATTTATTTAGGGTCAGTAATGATTTTGTAATTTTTTTTTCTTTTTTTTTTCTCTCTTTGTTATTCTAGCTAAAGATTTGTCAGTTCTGTTAATTTTTTCCAAAACACCAGCTTTTTGTTTTATCAGTTTTTCTCTATTATTTTTTTTCTATTTCACTTACTTACACTCTAATCTTTACTATTTTCATCCTTTTTCTTGTTTTGGATTTAGTTGGCTCTTCTTTTTGCAGATTCTTAAAGTAGAAACTGCTTCTTTTCTAATCTAGATGTTTAAAGCTACAAATTCCCCTGTAAATACTGCTTTTACTACATCCCCAAAATTTTGGTATGTTGAATTTTCTTTTTTATTAAGTTAAAAAGATGAATAATTTTTCTTGTGATTTCTTCTTTGACTCATGGGTTATGCCTAAATGTGTTGTTTAATTTCCAAATATTTGGAGATTTCCCAAATTTCTACCTACCCTCAATCCTTAGGCTATGATTTTTCCTGTGGTCATGTATGGATGTGAGAGTTGGACTGTGAAGAAGGCTGAGTGCCGAAGAATTGATGCTTTTGAACTGTGGTGTTGGAGAAGACTCTTGAGAGTCCCTTGTACTGCAAGGAGATCCAACCAGTCCATTCTGAAGTAGATCAGCCCTGGGATTTCTTTGGAAGGAATGATGCTAAAGCTGAAACTCCAGTACTTTGGCCACCTCATGCGAAGGGTTGACTCATTGGAAAAGACTCTGATGCTGGGAGGGATTGGGGGCAGGAGGAGAAGGGGACGACAGAGGATGAGATAGCTGGATGGCATCACTGACTCAATGGATGTGAGTCTGAGTGAACTCTAGGAGTTGGTGATGGACAGGGAGGCCTGGCGTGCTGCGATTCATGGGGTCGCAAAGAGTTGGACACGACTGAGCAACTGAACTGAACTGAACTGATTATATAGAATATTAATCTGAAGTTATTATGGATGCATTTTCTATTTATTTTCATTGGTCTTAAGTTTGTGCTTGTTCTTGCTATTGTTGTCCAGACAACACAAAATTTTACCAGTGTATTTAATCACACTTACTCTATATATTTCTTGCAAAGTCTTCTGAATATGTGTCTCTTCTTGTTTGTGCACTTCCTCCAAAATGTCTTAAATTTTTTATTATAAGAGTCTTCATACTTCTAAGAAAGTAAAAATGATAGTAAAATGAACATCAATATATCCCTCCCCCATAACATTTTTAAACAGTTTGCTTTATGTATTAGGTTAAACAATTCAAAATCCTTCCATTGATATTTCAGTTTGTCCTTCCTTTTCAGCTCCCCAGAGATATTTGTAATGTGGTTCTTAGTACAGCAAGCATTTTGAAACTTTGTCGCCTGAGAATTTTTTAAACGACAGTTGATTTAAAATGTTGTGTTACTTTATAGCATGGTGATTATTTTCTTTTTCAGATTATATTCCATTATAGGTTATTACAAATTATTGAATATAATTCCCAGTCCTATACAGTAAATCCGTGTTGCTTATCTATTTATGTGTAGTAGTTTGTATCTGTTAATCCTATATTCCTAATTTGTCTATCCCTCACTCCCCTCTTTGGTAACCATAACTTTGTTTTCCGTCTGTGAGTCTGTTTTGTATATAGATTCACTTGTATTATTTTTTAGATTTCAGATATAAATGGTATCATATAATATTTATCTTTATCTGTCTGACTTACTTCACTAAGCATAATATTCTCTAGGTCTGTCCATGTTGCTGCAAATGGCCATACTTCATTCTTCGTTAGGACTGAGTATTATGCCATTGTATATATGTATGCCACATCTTCTTAAATCAGTTGTCTGTTGATAGGCACTTGGATTGTTTCCGTGTTTGGGGTTTTGTAAATCATGCTACTTTGAACATTGGAGCATGTGTATCTTTTCAAATTAGAGTTTATTTTTTTCCCAGATAATATGCTTAGGAGTGGGATTGCTGGATTATATAGTAGTTTTATTTTTAGTTTTTAAGGAACCTCCATACTATTTTGCACAGTGACTATACCAATTTACAGTCCCACCAACAATGCAGGATGATTCCCTTTCCTGATATATTTTTTTCACTCTTTTCACATTTGAAAGATAGTTCAGGTCAGTCACTCAGTCATGTCCAACTCTTTGTGGCCCCATGAACCGCAGCATGCCAGGCCTCCCTATCCATCACCAACTGCCGGAGCTTACTCAAACTCATGTCCATCAAGTCGGTGATGCCATCCAACCATCTCATCCTCTGTCGTCCCCTTCTCCTCCTGCCTTCAGTCTTTCCCAGCATCAGTGTCTTTTCCAGTGAGTCAGTTCTTCACATCAGGTGGCCAAAGTATTGGAGCTTCAGCTTCAGCATCATCCTTCCAATGTATATTAAGGACTGATTTCCTTTAGGATTGACTGGTTGGATCTCCTTGCAGTCCAAGGGACTCTCAAGAGTCTTCTCCAACACCACAGTTCAAAAGCATCAATTCTTTGGCACTCAGCTTTCTTTATGGTCCAACTCTCACAACCATACATGACTACTGGACAAACCATAGCTTTGACGATATGGACCTTTGTCAGCAAAGTAATGTCTCTACTTTTTAATACACTGCTAGGTTGCTTATAGCTTTTCTTCCAAGGTGCAAGCATCTTTTAATTTCATGGCTGCAGTCACCATCTGCAGTGATTTTGGAGCTCAAGAAAATAAAGTCTATCACTGTTTCTATTGTTTCCCCATCTATTTTGGCATGAAGTGATGGGAACAGATGCCATGATCTTAGTTTTTTGAATGGTAAGTTTTAAGTCAGCTTTTTCACTCTCCTCTTTCACTTTCATCAAGATGCTCTTCAGATCCTCTTCCATTTCTGCGGTAAGGATGGTGCTGCTGCTACGTCGCTTCAGTCGTGTCCGACTCTATGCGACCCCAGAGACAGCAGCCCACCAGGCTCCCCCGTCCCTGGGATTCTCCAGGCAAGAACACTGGAGTGGGTTGCCATTTCCTTCTCCAGTAAGGATGGTATCATCTGCATATCTGAGATTATTGATATTTCTCCCGGCAATCTTGATTCCAGCTTGTGCTTCATCCAGCCCAGCATTTCGCATGATGTACTCTGCATGTAAGTTAAATAAGTAGGGTGAGAATATACAGCCTTGACATACTCCTTTACCAATTTGGGACCAGTCCATTGTTCCATGTCTGGTTCTAACTGTTGCTTCTTGACCTGGAGGTCAAGATTTCTCAGGAGGCAGGTAAGGTGGTCTGGTATTCCCATCTCTTTAAGAATTTTGAAAGACAAGCTGGCTGTATATAAAATTATAGGTTCAAAGTTATTTTCCTTAGTACTTAAGAAACACTGCTCCATTGTCTTCTTGTGCCCAGTGTTGTAGCTGAGGGGTCTAGCATCAATCTAACACTGTTAAAATTTTCTCTTTGGTTTTGATGTGTTTTTTTCTGTTTTTGTTTGCTGTTGTTGTTATTGCAGTTTTGGCCACACTGTTTGTGGGATCCTCGTTCCCCAAACAGGGCTCTCAAAAGGGAAAGCGTGGAGTCCCAACCACTGGACCACCAGAGAATCCCCTCTCTGGTATTTTTAAATTTTACCATCTAGTGGGCTTTCCTTTCTCTCTTTTATTTTCCACTCTATGGCCTTTTCAATCTGGTCATTCATTCTTTTTAAACCTGAAAAAAAAATTAGATCCTTTGTTCTTCAAATGTATTCCTCTTTTCAGTTTCATTTTCTCCCGGATTCCTGTTGCATGGGTGTGGGCATTCTACTTCTATCCTCCTTATTTCTTCAACTTAATTTTTTATCTTCTCATTCTTCAATGAGTCCTTCTTAAAGTGTTTCTCAATATGATATTCTAATCTATTTTTATCAGTTATATATCTCATTTATTGTGTTCTTTATTTCAGCTCTTGCCTTTTTCATATCTAATACTTTCCTTTGATTCTTGTAAGTGTTTTCTTGTTTTTCTTTTACACTGCTAATATATCTTTTGTGTATTTATAGAACTGATTTGAAATCCTTAGTCCATCTCTACTAAAGAATACTGCTGCTTCTCTCCTACTGTTTCTGATCTTATATGTTGTGATTTTATTTTTCTTTTGGTTTAATTTTACTCTGTGAGTGTCTCAACATTTTTGGCTTGTGAACCCCTATTCCCTGGGGGTATTTACTGTTCTACCCTGTACTGCATTTGAGGGAAGGACAGAAGGCCATTCAGTGTCTGCCAGCCTATTAACTTCAAGGAGAGGACAGGGTTTCAGATCTCAACTGGAGTACCCCAGGCATCACACAGTCACAGGTCAGCACTCCTGCTTGTTTGCATTTGGTCCCCAAACTCCCTGGGTTCTTGATTTCACTTTCTACCCTGTGCTGAAAGGAAGCTCCTCTATTGATTTGAGGGAGGGGCCAGCCTGGGAATTTGGAGAGCAAAAGATGGGGTGAGGGGTTGCTCAAAAACAGTTGTTCCCCAAGTTTATCAACTTTTGACCCTGGCAGGGCTTTATGCTGCCCTTTGTTCATCCCCATAGACACCCTGACTGGTGGTCTGAGCCACTGCATCTGCAGTTCTGCAACAAAGAATAAACAATGCTCATCCAATGCAAAGATGTGGACGAGGCAAGAGCAAAACATCAATCACTTCTCCACACCTGTGGTCAGTTAATCTTTGACAACAGAGGCAAGAATATACAATGGAGAAGAGACAGTCTCTTCAGCAAGTGATGTTGGGAAAGCTGGACAGCCAGATGTATATCAATGAAAATTTATTTGATTGATTTGAACAATTCCTTCAATTTAAACATTCCTTCACACCATATACAAAAATAAACTCAAAATGGCTTAAAGTCTTAAGTATATAAGCATATATGTGATACCATAAAACTAGAAGAAAACAGGTAAAACATCATCTGGCATAAATTGTAGCAATATTTTCTTAGGTCAGTCTCCCAGGATGATAGAAATAAAAGCCAAAATAAACAAATGAAGCCTAATCAAACTTACAAGCTTTTGCACAGCAAAGGAAACCATAAACAAAATGAAAAGACAACCAGTGGAGCAGGAAAAAATATTTGCAATTGATGGGACCAACAAAGGCTTAATTTCCAAAGTATGCAAACTCCTCGTACAACTGAATAACAAAACAGACACCCGGAACAAAAAAATGGGCAGAAAAGCTAAACAGACGTTTCTCCAAAGAAGACAGGCAGCGCGCCGGAAGATGGCTGAGCAGGTGACCAAGTCAGTGCTGTTCGTGTGTCTGGGTAACATCTGTCAATCACCCATCGCAGAAGCGGTTTTCAGGAAACTTGTAACTGATCAAAACATTTCAGATAATTGGAGGATAGACAGTGCAGCGACATCCACGTATGAACTAGGAAACCCTCCTGATTATCGGGGGCAGGCTTGCATGAAGAAGCATGGTATCCCCATGAGTCACGTTGCCCGGCAGGTTACCAAAGAAGACTTTGCCACTTTTGATTATATACTATGTATGGATGAGAGCAATCTGAGAGATATGAATAGAAAAAGTAATCAAGTTAAAAACTGCAGAGCGAAAATCAAACTACTCGGGAACTATGATCCACAAAAACAACTTATCATTGAAGATCCCTATTATGGCGACAACGCTGACTTTGAGGCCGTCTACCAGCAGTGCGTGCGGTGCTGCAGGGCCTTCCTGGGGAAGGTTCGCTGACCCGGCCTTCCCGCTGTGGCCCAGGCTCGTCCCCCGAGGCCGTGTGTCAAGTGTCAAGAGTGTCACCGTTCGGAGCCAAGGCCGCAGCCCTCTTGTAGATGGAACTCAGTCTTTGTGTTTGGCGAAAGAGTAAATAAAAAAATCTTTGATTCAGATAGTTTATGGGATAAGAGTTCCTTAGACTAGCTAAACCTCCCACTATGCCCCAGTTACAAAAACAGTGGAACAATCGAAGTAGTGGAGCAGCACAGTAGACCATAGTGAAGTGAAGTGAGACGCCCCTCGGGAGCCTGCACTGCCCCTCCCTCTGTGGACTGGCCCTGCCCTCACCGCCTCGACGGAGCCTGGCGCCCCGCGGTGGTGAGTTGCCACTGGCTGGCAGTGCGCAAGCGCACACTCTCAGGCCAGGAAGGAGCGAGGCTCGTGGGATTCATCCTTAGCACCTTCACTCCGTCTTAGTTTGTGTCTGTGCAGTTCATTTCATGAGGAAGTCACCTTATGTGCTCCCATTTGAACCCGTTTGCCTCTGGAAATGTAGTTATATCCAGGAGAAGGGCGAGTGTGAGGGTTTATCTTATGGTCAGTTGGGGGACTGTGTCTGCTTCTACATGCGTATAATTGCCTGAATGTCAATTATAGATCACCTTGTGTGGGAAAAAGTATCAAGTTGGAAAAAGTCCTTTTATGTTGGAAAAAGTCCTTTTATGTTGGAATGCTTAAATATTGATATATTAAGTATTTTTTGTCAGTGCCTGGTTATAGGGAAATATACATAATTTGTGCACATTTAAAATAACTGATCTAAAATTCATATGAATATATGTCAGAAAAAATTGTTCTCAAATAAACCGGGGAAATTACAAAAATACAACTGAGGTGCAAAAAAAAAAAAAAAAAAAAAAACAAGACATGCAAATGGCTAACAAGTACATGAAAAAATGCTCAATATCACTAATGATTGTGTGCAAGCTCAGGCTCAGTCATGTCCGACTTTTTTGCAACCCCATGGGCTACAGCCTGCCAGACTCCTCTGTCCATGGGATTTCCCAGGCAGGAATACTAGAGTGGGTTGGATTTCCTCCTCCAGGAAATCTTCAGGATTTCTCAGGGAATCTTCAAGATTCAAGAGACCTGTCACTTAGCTATTGAAAGCCTCAATAAAGTTAAAAGACTGAAAAAACACAGAAGGTGATTGTAGAGAAGAAAGCATTTAAATGAAAAATTAATATCAAAATGAGGAATTAATATCAAAAATACTTTTAAAAAAACCCATGTATTTGGAAATTGAATGTCCACTTTTAAATGATGGGTATATCTAAGAAGCCACAACAAGGAAAATTAGAAAACATTTGTAACAGAATAAGAATGAAAAGAGAATTTATCAGTATTTGTTGCATGCAGCTGAAGCTGCTCAAGGCAACTGAATACAATGTGGACTCTTGAATAAGGTATGAAGACGAATAACAAACACTAGCATTAAATTTTGTGAAATGTGAACACAGTATGTACTTTAGTTAAGAATTCAAAGCAGGTGGATTCTTAATCTCTGGACCACCAGGAAAGTCCACCTATTTATTTTATACATAGTAGTTTGTACATCTTAATCCCATAGCCCTATCTTGCCCCTCCCTTCTCCCCTCTCTCCACTGGTAACAGCTAATTTGTTCTCTTTATCTATGAGTCTGTTTCTATTTTGTTAATATTTACTCATTTGTTATATTCTGTTTCCACACTTTAATTCCACAAATTGTGCTGTAGGCTCCCCACTTCCTTCCAGGAGTGTGGCTTACTATATACTTTGAAAGGCCCTCCTGCTACAAAATTATTAGAGGTAAATAATAGTAATAATAATTACTACATAAAACATAGCATTTTTCTGAGTTCACTAGAAACAAGAAAAATTTCAAAAGAGAAAAGAAAAACAAAACAAAATACAAAGAAGCAAAAACCTTAAGCTAAGGAGAAGGAAACGGCAACCCCCTCCAGTGTTCTTGCCTGGAAAAGTCCATGGACAGAGGAGCCTGGTGGGCTGCAGTCCATAAGGTTACATGACTGAGCATGCATGCATGAGGGTGCAGGGAGATGGGTTGGTAGCAATAAACTGGTAGAAGTGGGAAAAAAAAAAAAAAAAGCCTTAAGCTGAAACCAGAATGGTAAATGATAGGAACTCAAGTCAATTGTCAACAGCGCCCTCCATCAATCTGCAGGACTGAAGCAGGGTGGGGACCCGAGTCTGGGGCTCAGCACCACAGTCAGGACTCTGTGAGGAAACCAAGGTTGTTCTCGCCCCTTGTGCCCAGTTTCTCCTGGAAACAAAACAAGACGCTTTCTGGAGAAAGTATCCCTAATCACCGTAAATAGAGTACCATCCAAACCATGAACAGTGAGAGTCAGCAGATGTAGATTCTCAGTGAGAATGAAATTATCAGCTACATAATGGAAATGCCTATGTATGAAATGTTTAAGGAAATAAGAGATGGAATCACAGATGAGCAGGAGAAAAGAGACTATTTAAAAGGACAAAAGAGAATAGAAAAAATGAGTGCTTCTAGAAAAGAAAAATGGAATTCTTAAAGTGGGAAAACTTAGTGGATATGGAGCAAGGGCAATATCTGCATGTTGATGTGATGCAATGTACAGGACACAACCCTGTGTACAAAGTGGTCTCAACAAAATAAGAACCTAGACCTCAACAAGCCTCCGGAACTGACTGCCAGTTTACATCAACACAAGGCAAAGGAAAACTGGCCACCACACCATTAGGAAGGTCAGAGGTAAGAACAAAAACTGGGACATTCCACAAGACAACTGACCCAGTTTCTTCACCATGTCACTATCGCAAGGAAAGGAAACAAACAACAAGAAAAAAAGATAGCTCTAGACTAAAAGAAATTTAAAATACACAATTACTAAACGCAGTATGTTAATCCTAATGCAAAGAAATGAACTATGAAAAGACATTTCCAAGAAAATTAGGGAAATTTGAATATGACCTGATATTAGAGAAATTATTGTTAATTTTGTTAAGTGTGATAATGGCATTATGTCTGTGTAAGAAAAAGTGTGTATATTTTAGGGGGCTTCCCTGGTGGCTCAGATGGTAAACAGTCCACGTGCAAGGTAGGCACCTGGGTTCTATCCCTGGGTCAAGAAGATCTCCCGTAGAAGGAAACGGCAACACACTCCAGTATTCTTGCCTGGAGAATCCCATAGACAGAGGAGCCTGGTGGGCTACAATCCACGGGGTCACAAAGAGTTGGACACAACTGAGCAAAGTTGCATTAGTCTAGATTTTGTTTCCAAATACTTCATCAACAGCAAACACACACCCTCACAAGGAAAAGATGAAGCAAGTTTGACAAAATCTTGTTAATTGTTGAATCTGGGTAATAGATATATGGGAATTCATTAAAATGTTCTCCCCCAGTTTTCAGGTATGTTTGAAAAGTCAAAGTCGCTCAGTCATGTCCAACTCTTTGCGACGCCATGGACTATACAGTTCGTGGAATTTGGGCCAGAATACTGGAGTGGGTAGGCTTTCCCTTCTCCAGGAGATCTTCCCAACCCAGGGATCGAGCCTAGGTCTCCCACATTGCAGGTGGATTCTTTACCAGCTGAGCCACAAGGGAAGCCCCAGGTGTGTTTGAAATTTTCCATAATAAATGACTTCCAAGTCTCTAGAGAAGGATATTATACTTATCTTGTCAACATTTATAAAATCTCCAAAATCTTACTGTTGAAGAATGCTTTATAAATTCTATCTGAACAGTTTTATGCTTAGTCTTTCTTATTCCTTTCTCACCGTAATTAACACTTATAGAAGGACTTCTCCGGTGGTCCAGGGGCTAAGACTTCATGCTCCCAATGTGGGGGGAGGGTGGCGGGTTCGATCCCTATTTGGGGAACTAGATTCCACAGGCCACAACTAAAAGTTTGCAAGCTGCAGCTAAAGATCCCACAAGTAGCAAATGAGATTGAAGATCCCATGTGCCACAACTAAGACCCACTGCTAAATAAATAATAAATGTTAAAAATAATACTTGTAGAACACTGTGTAACATTCTCAAAGTGTCATCACTTTGAGATCATTGCAGTAACCTTGTGAGGTACATATTATTGTCATCATGCAAAAAAAAAAAAATGCTGTTTTTTTCTTATGCAGAAGGACCAGTAAGATATCTCACCTAAATTTTCTTTTTTTTTTTTTTTTTTAACATTCCAATATGAGGTTCATTTCTAAAAACATTCATCTTTTTCCTGCCAACTTTTCATCTTAGCTGGGAGATATTTTTCCGTCTGTAAAAGTAATACATTCTTGCTGTACAAAATCTTAATGACGTACAAATATAGAAGAGGGGGGGGAAATCACACATCATCAAAATGCCCAGATGCAGCAATGACTATCACTGTAATATATTTCCTTTTACTCTTTTAAACATATGGTCTTATTAAATGCTGAATAATTATAAAAGAACATTTATTACATATGTTTAAGACATAAGGAATAGAAACACAATTTAAACATCAGTGGATCCACCACCCAGTTAGTAAGCCAGAACTTCTGAAATCTCTGCTGCCCTTCCCAGATCCCAGCCCTTTCATCCCGAATAGCATCAAGGTGTTTTCAATTTTGTTGTTTTCACTTAACTTTTCTTTATAGTTTTACCACATATGTATTAAGCAATTTCACATAGTCCAAACTGTACCCATTTCTAAGCAATATGTTGCTTCATTTAGTTTTGATTTGCTATAAATCCTATTGCGTGTATTTTTCTGTAGTTTGCTTTTTCATAGTCATGAGATTCGTTCATGTTCATTTGCGTAGCTGAATTGCATTTTTCACTGCTCTATTGTGTTGCAAGTACCACAGTCTTATCTATTTTTCTTATTCTATTTTCAATGGATCACACTTTAGTTATTTCTGTACATAATTTTTATGTAACTGAGATAAATGTGCATATGATTGATTTTTTTGCTTGAAATTGTTTAACATAATTTTGTACACTAATTTTAAAGTTTTATATATATCATGTAAATGATTTAAAAATATTCATTCTATATACATATAATAATTTACAGTGATGGAATTTAATCTTCTTTCAGTTTTACTGTCAACAATACTACTACACAGGGAACTGTATTCACTATCCTGCAATAAGCCATAATGAAAAAGAATATATATGTTTAAAAATACAAATAATACCTCAATAAAAAAGCATTTCACTGGATATGCTGAGCAATAGATTATATACAACTGAAAAGGGATACAGTGAAGAAAGAGCTGAAGAAATTACTTAAAATGCAGCAGAAATAAACAGGAAATGGAAAATGTGAAAGACGGTTTAAGAGTCGTGGAGTATAGAATGAAAAAGCCTGTAATTTGTTTAACTGAAGTCCCAGTAGGGCATTACATAATAGCAAGACTGTAGGAGAAGCAATATATGAAGAGACAGAGGAAGAGTATTCCAGAACTGATGAAGTATATGAATCCACAGAAACAGGATGGATGTACAACATAATATCAAGTGGGATAAGTAAAAAGAAATCCACCCCTAGATGCTTGTAAGGAAACTGGAGAATACTAAAGACAAAGAAGGAATTGTAAAAAGCCACCAGAGATTTAAAATTTTTTGTTCAGTTTAAAAATCTCATAATCTTGAAATTGAATTGGAAGTATCACTATGAACTCATGACTTACTTTAAAAAAAAAAAAAGAAAAACTGGTATTTTCCAGCTCTGTCCTCTGAAGAAATGACAATCCAATAGCAATAAGCACCTTTAGTGACCAAGTTTTGCTCTCTGAATACCATCTCTCATAAAAACGAACCAGAGCTCCCTGGAGAAATGTCTGATTCCAGTTACAGGCCAAGAAATGTACAAGTCAAACCTAGGAGATCAATTGAGCCATAAAGAAGGAAGTTGCAAACAACTACGTGTTGTTGTTCAGTCGTTAAATCATATCTGACTCTTTGCATCCCCATGGACCAGCACACCAGGCTTCCCTGTCCTTCTCCATCTCCCAGAGTTTGCTCAAATTCATGTCCATTGAGTCGGTGATGCCATCTAACCATCTCATCCTCTGTTGCCCCCTTCTCCTCCTCCCCTCAATCTTTCCCAGAATCAAGGTTTTTTCCCAATGAGTCAGCTCTTATCAGACAGCCTAAGTGTTGGAGCTTCTGCATCAGCCTTTCCAATGAATATGCAGTGTTGATTTCCTTTAGGATTGACTCTTTTGATCTCCTTGCTGTCCAAGGGACTCTCAAGAGCCTTTCCCAGCACCACAATTCAAAAGCATCAATTCTTCAGCCCTCAGCCTTCTTTACGATCCAACTCTCATCTCCGTATATAACTGCTGGAAAAACCATAGCTTTGACTGTACAGACCTTTGTTGGAAAAGCAATGTCTCTGCTTTTTAATATGCCATCTAGGTTTGTCATAGCTTTTCTTCCATTAAGCAAGCATCTTTTAATTTCATGGCTGCAGTCACCATCTGCAGTGATTTTGGAGCCCAAGAAAAGAAAATCTGTCACTATTTTCATTTTTTCCCCATCTATTTGCCATGAAGTCATGGGACCAGAGGCCATGATCTTAGTTTTTTGAATGTTGAGTTATAAGCCAGCTTTTTCATGCTCCTCTTTCACCTTCATCCACAGGCTCTTTTGTTCCTCTTTACTCTCTGCCATTAGGGTGTAGTATATGCATATCTGAGGTCGTTGATATTTCTCCCAGCAATCTTGATTCCACCTTGTGCTTCATCCAGCCCAGCATTTCAAATGATGTACTCTCCACATAAGTTAAATAAGGAGGGAGAAACAACCATCTCAGGAATTTTTAAAAGATCATAGGAGACAACTTGAAGGGACTTTGGCTAAAGATGGGATCACTTCAGCATAAAAAACAGTATGATAATGACTGCATATTAAAGCACATGGAATACAGAAACTTACATAATTTTATAATCTCACACATACACACCCCTCACCTCTGGGCACATCAACTGCATTTTAATCAAGTAGTTAATGAAGAAAAGTTTCTGATGAATAAATTCCAGCTAATAAATGGAGAAGGAATCACAGATTTGAAGGAAATCACCATTTTACACCCCCTAATTCAGTAACAGATGAATTTAAAATCAAAGTGGAACAACCAAACACAGTGTACCTCCTGGCCTGATGCACAGGGAGCTTTTCCCAAAATAATTTAACCTAAATCTAATTAAGACCTAGATATAACTGCCAATTTATGGGAAATACAGGGTCCAGAGGAACAAGTGGGAGAAGGCAATGGCACCCCACTCCAGTACTCTTGCCTGGAAAATCCCATGGACGGAGGAGCCTGGTGGGCTGCGGTCCATGGGGTCGCGAGAAGAGTCAGACAAGACTGAGCGACTTCACTTTCACTTTTCACTTTCATGCATTGGAGAAGGAAATGGCAACCCGCTCCAGTGTTCTTGCCTGGAGAATCCCAGGGACGGGGGAGCCTGGTGGGCTGCCGTCTATGGGGTCACACAGAGTCGGACATGACTGAAGCAACTTAGCAGCAGCAGCAGAGGAACAAGTGAGATGATGCCTGAAGAAGCAATCAGACGAATTCTGTGGGAAAATCTACAGGCAAATGTTCTGTTTTTATCAACAAATAAACGGAGGTGGAGCAGGGCTAAGACCTTTATGGAACAGAGGAATTTGAACATGCCTAGCAATTAGATGACATTAAGAAATTAACATAAAAATAAAGCAAAATGTCTTCGTCTATCAAAGACACAATCTGATCCATATACATAATGTGGAATTTGCTTTAAATGCTTCAGCAAAAGCAAAAAAAATACTTCCAAGGAGGGGAGGCAGAATAGAGCAAACTTTACTGGCAAAATGTTAACTTCTGAACCTGGGTGTGGGGAATGAGGAAGTTCACTAAACTCTTCTCTCTGGGATACATTTGAAATTTTCCATAATAAAAAGTTTTCCTGGACATTCTCTGGTGGTCCAGTGCTGCTGAGTCCTGGGTTCAATCCCTAGTCAGGGAACTAAGATCCCACAAGCCTTGCAGTGCAGCCAGGAAAAAGAATTTTTTTTTTTCTTAAGGCAATCTGAAAGAAAAGTCTTATCACTCACAAAGAAACAACAATTAAGCGACAAAGACTGCTTAACAACAAGAGTGGGAAACAGAAGGTAGCAGAACAATATACTCAAAGGAACAAAAGAAAATAGCTGCCATACTAGGATTACATACTCAGCAAAACTATCTTCGAAGAATGAGGTGGGAACTTCCCTGAAACTCCTGTAGTTAAGATTTCACCTTCCAGTGCAGGGGGTATGGCTTCCATCCCTGGTCAGGGAGCTAAGATTCCACATGCCTGTGACCAAAAAGACGAAACAAAAGTAATATTGTGACAAATTCAATAAAGACTTTAAAAATGATCCACAGCAAAAAAAAAAAAAAAAAAAACTTAAAAAAAAAGAAGAATGAGATGAATTAGGGACATATATATATAATGATAAGGGCTTCCCTGATGGCTCAGATGGTAAAGAGTATGCCCGCAATGCAGGAGACCCAGGTTCAATCCATGGGTTGGGAAGATCCTCTGGAGAAGGGACTGACAACCCACTCCAGTATTCTTGCTTGGAGAATCCCACGGACAAAGGAGTCTGGTGGGCTACATACCATGGGGTCGCAAAGAGTCAGACACAACTGATGGACTCACACTTGCTTTCATACATGACAAAGACTAAGCTTAGCTTGAATAAACTTATACGAAGAATGTTCTTTCAGAAAGAAGGAAAATGATCCAAGAAGGAAGGTCAGAGATTTAAGAAGGAATGGTGAGCAAAGAAACTGGTAAACATGTAGGTAAACAGATATTGCCTATAAAGTGATTCTAATAGTGTCTAATTTGTGGGGTTCAAAAACATAGCTAAAATACTAGAAAACAATAGTATCTCAGAATGTGGTGTATCTCTTCACTTGTTAGCTTTTCTTCTTTTCTCTTACGTAATGCTTTAGAGTTTTCTTCATATAAAAGTTTCTCATTAATTTAAATCCTCGATATAGTGTTTTTAATTTTTGTATTGTGTAAAGTATAAATAGCATAAAATTTACCATTTTAACCATTTTAAAGTGTATACGTGCAGTGTTTTATAGTTTTTAGTCCCTATTGGAAATGGTATCTTTTGACTTTCATGTTTTTTAATCACTTATCATTGTGTAACTGTTGATTTCTGTATGTTGATCTTGTATTGGCCACTTAATTCTCTTGTTCGTTAAAAGAGTTTTTCAGTTAATTCTCTTTTCTAGGTATATAATAGCAACATTTGTACACAATAATATTTTGATTCTTCCTTTCCAAAAAGTAGACTTTCTTTGCGTCTTCTTGTCAAGGTGGGACCTTTAGTACATGTTGAATAACAGCAATGATAATGGACATTTTTGCCTTAGTCTTAGTATTATGGGAATGCTCTTAACAATTCACCATTAAGTATGGTATTGATTTCTGGTAGTTTCCCTTCAACATGTTAAGAATATTTTTTTCCATTTTTAGCTTGCTAAAGTCTAATGAATCCTAATACAGCTGAGATCCTCAAAGATCTCAAAGATCTTCAAAGATGTGTTCCATTCAAAGATGTGTTATCTGGCCTCCAAATAGAAATCAAGAAGAAATTACTATTTACATCCTACTAAAAGAACATACATTCCAAGAGCCCCCTTTTCTTTCCTTCCTCTAATTTTCTTTTACTCTGGAGCTACTCTGGAGACCTTCACATTTCCAAACCCAAAACTTTTTAAGCCCCAATACAGTAATGCCCCCCCCTCCCGACCTCACATGGATTTTCTTTCTCTAACTTTTAAAATGTACTCTTTTTATCAGGTAGTTAGTCTCTCAAGCTAGGGGCCCCACCTTCCCTCCAGCCTCTTGGTTTTGTCTCTCTCTTTCTGAATATTTATTTATTTGGGTGTCTCGTGTCTTGGTTGCGTCGTGCGGTATCTCTTGGTTGTAGTGCACAGACTCTCTAGTTGTGGCACACAGACTCCAGAGCAGACAACGACGGGCTCTGGTAGTTTTGGCGTGCAGGCTCAGTTGCTTCATGACATGTGGGAACTTAGTTCCCTGACCAGGGATCGAACTCACGCCCCCTGCATTGCAAGGCTTCACCATGCTTTACCACTGACCCACTAGGGGATTCCCTGTTTCTCTCTTCTCACTCTCTGGGCCCTGCATCGTAAAAGGTCCTGGGACCAGGCTGGCAATCGGGAAACTCATCTAAAGCGTCTCATCCCTTGCATCTATTGCATTATCCCTTGGTTATTCTACAACCTCTCTGATGTGTCCACTTCCTCTCTTCCCAGCCCTTAAATACTAAGGCTCCCCAGGCCTCTGAGTTTGGCCTGTCTCTTTCTCATGCTCCCTAGACAGTCTCGGTCACTTCAGGTCTTGCACCATTGCATACAGAACAATGACCTCAGATCTTTATGTTTGAGGTCATCTCTCCCAGCTCCAGAATTGTATATCAATCACCCAATATACATCTCCCGCGGGATGTATCTCAGGACCTCACTCCCCACAGGTTCAAATCTCACTCACTTTCCCTGACTACCACCACACTGCTGTCTCCTGTATTCTTGGCTTTTGAATGTTACACATGCGAGAAATGTGGAAGTCAGCCCACCTGTCTCTCACACTTGCTTCCCACGTTCAACAGCTTATCGGAACCTTCCTATCGCATCTCACCTGGCACACCCCTCCCGGCAAGGAGCAGAGGTGAACTGAGGGCGCCCTCTGCTGATGGTTTGAAGAAACTACAACTCCTTTGAGCACCTGCACTCCTAGAGTCGCTCTCACGACTTGGACCGGATCGCTCCACTGAATTTGGTTGCTTTGCCCCAACCAGGAAGGCCACCCCCAGGGAGGTCTGCGAGCAGTGGGGAAGTCACTCATCCTCCCCTCTTCCAGCCGCTGACCATCCAACCTGAACCCACTGCTCCACAAGGCACACCGCCCCTCTGCCCCTTCCCCTTCCCTCCTCCCACCTCTCCTGGCTCACAGCCAAGTGGAACCTCCTGGAAGCAGGAGTCCCTCGCTTTCCTTGAGCTTAGTTGGACATGCAGCCTGCTGGACCAGACTCTGGGTGTGGACGGATCTCACCTTTGAGTGTGTAGAAAGGGATTGCAGCCCTGAAGACAGATTTAAAGGCTCCACTTCCCCTTGGATGGAGGGTGGCAGCCAGGGAGGGGTGAGAGGAAGCAGTATGCCAGGTCCCACAGTTTTGTGCCTGTGGGTTGGACTTCATTCTCCTGTAGCATCTGATTAAAGTGTCCTGGGTTCACAGCTCTGCCACCTCTGAGGTGGGTCCCATAGTCTAATGAAGGAACAAACAACAGGCAATGGAAGGTGGTGGAGGGAGACCAACAGGCCTAGTGTCATTCAGAAGGTGGGACTGACTGGGCGTGGTGGTTGATTAAAATCATTAAATGAATATTAATTGAATGTTCCTGAGTGCAGGACACTGTGTAGAACCTGAAGAAAGGGGGCAGAGAGCGGGAGGAACTCCCAGGTTCCTAGTGTGAGAATCTGGAACCAGGAAGTGGAAAGGACAGACTTGAAGGCTAAGGGAGGGAGATGATGGGTCCCGCGTGGACAGACTGAGTGGGTGGTGCGGATAAGACCTCCACGTGAGAGGCCCAGCGGACGGCTGACGGGCAGGCTGGAGCGCAGGTGTGACAGCAGGAAGCTGATGGGAGCCCTGCAGCCATGGGGAGTGGCTCCTGGAGACGGGGGTGCCGAGTGAGGAGACAGCCTGAGAAAGAGGCCACAGAGGACCAGGCAGACAGGTAGGGAGAAGGTGTGTGGACATGGAAACCCAGAGTGCTTCAGAAAGAGGAAGGGGCAACAGCCAGAAGTCCTAGGGTCATAAAGGTCCTGAGAGGTGGCCATTGGACTCAGCCACAAGGAGACTGAGGGGACAGCTTTGCTAGATGGGTACAGGCAGCAGGTACACTAAAGTGGACAGAGAATCTGGGAGTGACAAAGGGAGAGCTGCACATATAGGAATTCTTGGCAAAGAAGGGTTTGTCTTAACGAGAGAAACCTGAGTGGGGTCTAGAAAGGAATCAGGGAGAGTAAGTTGAAGAAAAAGGACAAGGAGCGGTCGAATGGGTAACATAACACGGGGCCCCAAACAATTTGGCCAAAAGTAATCTGGTTTGAGATGGGATGAGATTACTTAAATATCCAAAAAGAGATTGTTTAGGTTAAATAAATGTCTAACAATATGGAATTTATAGCAAAATATTCATCTAAAATTTGGTAACTCATTGGAACAAACAACATTGAACAATATAATTTTAAATGTCTCTTTTATTATGTTTTCTTATCACAAAGAAATACATACTTATTTCAGGAAAAATCAGAAAATGCCATGAAACAAAGACACTTAAAGCACCCATAATGACACACCCAACGTTACTTATTCTGGAATTTTTTGTTTCAGTCCTTTTCTGTGCATAGATCATTACTCTGCAAAACTGGAATCGTGGTGCACATACTTAGGGTATGCATACTATTGATCTGCTGCAGAGTAAGAAACCCCAATTCTTAGTGAACTAAAACAGCAAATATTTACAGTTAATCCTCCTCGTTTGTGTATTCTGTATTTGTGAACTCACCTACTCATGAAAATTAATTTATAATCCCACAATCAATTCTCAAAGTGTTTTCATGACCATTTCTGTATATATATGTGTGTGTGTGTGTGTGTGTGTGTGTGCTTAGGCACTCAGTTGTGTCCGGCTTTTTGCTATCTCATGGACTGTAGCCCACCAGACTCCTCTGTTCATTGGATTCTCCAGGCAAAAATACTGGAGTGGGTTGCCATTCCCTTCTCCAAGGGATCTTCCCAACCCAAGGATCGAATCCACGTCTCCTACACTGCAGGCAGATTCTTTACCATTTCAGCCCCCAGGGAAGCCCATGTATACATATATATATATATATATATATATATATATATATATATATATATATATATAAAACAGAGCAGCAAAATTTGAGGTCCCCTGTGGGTGCATTCCCAGCTGAGGTTGAATAAGGTTCCCTGATTCAGTTTACACACTGTAAAGAAGTATCCTTTTCTTATTCTATTTAGTGCCATACTTTTTGTATTTTTGCACTTTTCACTGGTAATCTCACTGTTTAAAATGGCCTCCTTAGCCATAAAAAGGATGTGATGTGCTTTACAGAGAAAGCATGTGTGTTAAAGAAGCTTTGTTCAGATATGAGTTACAGTGCTGTTGGCTAATGAATCAACAATATATATTGTTATTCTTAAATAGAAACACACATAAAACAGGCTTATTGATCTTGATCAGTTGATAAAAATGTGACCAGAAGCTTGCAGAATCTAACTATATTTCCCATAGGAGCAATGGTTTAAATATTTCAGTGTGACTATAATTCCTGGTGACTATATAGAAC
Organism: Bos indicus; assembly: GCF_029378745.1. NCBI lineage: Eukaryota > Metazoa > Chordata > Mammalia > Artiodactyla > Bovidae > Bos > Bos indicus. The sequence continues at coordinate 11,197,542 of NC_091770.1, read as the reverse complement.
ATGAATAACAAGAATCAACTGAATTATCTCATAATTTCTGTAGGCCAGAAATTTGGGTACTTAGCTGGGTGGCTTTGGCTCAGAGTATCTCATGAGGTTGCAGTCAAGTCGTGGGCCAGGGCTGCAGTCATCTGAAGGCGTGTCTGAGGCTGGAAGTTCTGCTTCCAGCATAGCTCCCTCACGGCTGTTGGCAGGAGGCCTCAGTTCCTCATCGTGCGGGACACTCCAGAGGGCTTGCTTGAGTGTCCTTGTGACACAGAAGCTAGATCCACTAGCGCAAAGCAAGGAGAAGGTCACATGCCCTTACACCCTGGTCTTGGAAGCTTTTCCCACTACCATCAGTTAGTCAATTAGTCCAACCCACATTCAGAGGAAGAATATCAGAGAATTTATAGGCAGCTTTAAACTACCACAACCAAATACCTCTGGGGAAAAAAAAGAACAAGATACCAATAAAATTTTTTTCCTGTGAGCATAAGAACTGGGTGGCTGGGACAGGCGAGGAAGAATTTTACTTTGTACCCTTTGCAGATATAAAGGGTACAATGTAAAGCTATTAATCATCCAAAAAAAAAAATTCATTTTAAATGTCTCTGGAATATTCTTTTTTTCATCAAACTGATTTCAGTCCACCATAGTTGTTAAAATGAGACCTCTGAGAGGGTCGGGCTGGTTGAACTGGAAGAACAGAGGATGGTAAAGAGAAGTTTGAGTCGAAAGGATTCTCTTTTTATGGCCACTATTTTGTTAAGTGGGAGGCTTTGTGGAGGAGGTAAAATTTAGCTGAGCCATAAAAGATGGGATGGATTTGACCCGGCTGAAATGAGAGGGGATGGCACTCCCAGCAAAGGAATGTGTGAGCGGAGATAGAAACGAGGGACTTAGGAGAACAGCTGGAGGTTTAGGGAGGCAGGATGGGGAGGCTGGGCCCAGCACCTGGAGGACCTTGTATGGCAAGCCTGGCATCAAGGTTCTATTTGGAGGCAGTGAAGGCTTTTGATCCAACTTATGACCCAGCTAGAGTAAGGCTTTAGGGCTATCAATCTGTGAGCCAAGTGTCAGTTGGATATGGTAAGGTCTGGAGGCCAGACACTCTGGCCCAAAACAATCTCAGTGAGTAAGGCTGTGTCGTGATGCAGTCTCACCACAGACTCTGAACTATTCAAGACCAGATCCTGGACTCACCATTTCCTAAATGTGCTGATGAATCTGAGCTTCAAAGGCAAATAGAATCTTTCTTGAAGTGTGAGGTTTCACATTCGCTTAGTAATTCTTGCATTGTGCTTGGTACACAGCAAGTACTCAGTAAGAATCAGGCTTTATTGTCAAGGGAAGCTTAGCCCCAGACTGACTGGTCTGGAATTAGAAGGGGAAGAATCATGGGAAGGGCGGCTCTGGGTGACTAATTAGTAGGAGGAGAGAGTGGGGGACACAATGTCCCCCAGTTTCCTGGAAGCATGCCAGCTGCATAAATAAAGCCAGGGCTGGTAGGTGAGGACCAGCTTTGGAGGGCAGTGAGATGCTGAGTCGGATTTGGGATGCCCGGCTCACAATGTGGGGCCACACTCCAGTGAAGTTGATTAGAGCTGAGAACAGAGCTCAGAACTGTGGACTTAGGAGCTGCCTAATAGCAGGTGTGGCTGAAGATGCAGGTGGGACAAGAGAGAGCCAAGGACATCTTACTGAATGTGTGCAAGGGCCATGGGGAGGAAGCAGAAACGTGGAAGAGATCATCAGACAAGTAAGGGACCCAAGAAAGATCGGAAACCCCGAAAGGAATGTTTCAAACAGAAGGGTGGTGTCAGCAACATCACTGGCCTCTGAGAAATCGAGGAGGGTTAGAGTGAAGGGTCGGTGGTGGCCTTGGAGACCGCCCTTTCACTGGTGTGCTGGGGGCATAGGCCAAACTGCTGCAGGCCAGGCAGGAGCGGAAAAGGGCAGCAGCTGGCAGTGGGCTGTACGCTGCTCTTTTAAGAGGTCCACCTCTCAGTTATCCTGTAGTTCTGCTCAAACCAGGGCCCAGGAAGCACATAGATGTGCTCTACTTTTTGAAAGCACACCCCACGCCAAAAGACTGGCATCAGTAACTGCTTCCACTAACCCAAAGAAATTAGAAGAGGAGTTTCCCTTTGAAGTGAAAGTAGCCTTCAGCATTTGTTTTGCAGTGAGCTGTTACGGAGGCAGCTCGCATCTGCAGCAGCAAGAGGGGCACACCGGGCCGTTCCGTGGATCTACTCTCAGCATCAGCCACCACAGCTCTGAACCGTGTCTGTGAGCATCTGTGTTTTATCTCCACTTAATCTGTGCATCCGGGGAAGGCAATGGCATCCCGCCCCAGTACTCTTGCCTGGAAAATCCCATGGATGGAGGGCCCTGGTGGGCCGCAGTCCATGGGGTCGCTAAGAGTCCGACACGACTGAGCGACTTCACTTTCACTTTTCACTTTTTGCATTGGAGAAGGAAAGGTTGCTCCTGTCTGGCAACCCACTCCAGTGTTCTTGCCTGGAGAGTCCCAGGGACAGGGGAGCCTGGTGGGCTGCCGTCTATGGGGTCGCACAGAGTCGGACACGACTGAAGCGACTTAGCAGCAGCAGCAGCAGCAATCTGTGTATCTGTTAGCAAGATGTATCCTAAGGTATATGCTTCTTTGCTTTACTCCACTTCAGCTTATGAAAGGTTTCACAAGAACATTTTATTTTCAGAAAGCGGGGAAAACCTGTGCAGGATATGTATTACAATATTGTAATTCAAAAAAATCAGAAATCACCAATACAGAGTTGTTAAGGGAAGTATGGTATATCCAATACTCACAGGAAAAAATGAGACAGAGCTATATGAATTAAGAGGGTATAATCTTCAAGATCCACTGGGTAAAAAAGGCAACAAAAGCAAAATATGTGTATTATCAGATCACTATTTTTAAAAATTATGTTTTCTCTTTTATACACACACACATGTGCACGTGCACACACATGTTTTTGGAAAAATACAGAGAAAAAGGTAATGGAGGCTGCCTGGGGTGCTAGAGGCCTGGGAGGAGATTTGCTCCCTTTAATTTTAAATAACTTACTTGTGACCCAGCAACCCCACTCTGAGGTATTTACTCAAGAGAAATGAAAACTTATGTTCTTATAGAAACCGGTCTACCAAAATACATATAGCAGCTTTATTCATTATAGCCCCAAACTAGAAACTACTCACATGTCTCTCACCTGTCATGAGTAAGCAAACTGGCACATCTATACAATGGAATGCTGCTGCTGTTGCTAAGTCACTTCAGTCATGTCCGACTCTGTGAGACTCCATAGACGGCAGCCCACCAGGCTCCCCAGTCCCTGGGATTCTCCAGGCAAGAACACTGGAGTGGGCTGCCATTTCCTTCTCCAATGCATGAAAGTGAAAAGTGAAAGTGAAGTCACTCACTTGTGTCCGACTCTTAGCGACCCCATGGACTGCAGCCTACCAGGCTCCTCCATCCATGGGATTTTCCGGGCAAGAGTACTAGAGTGGGGTGCCATTGCCTTCCCCGACAATGGAATACTGCTCAGCCATAAGAAGGAACAAGCTATAATACACACAGTGACCTGACTGATTCTTAAAAGTGCTGTGCTGAGTGATGAAGTCAGATATAAAAGGCTACACAGTCTAGCGTTCCTTTTATGTGACATTTTTGGAAAAGGCAAGCCACCAGGAAGAACAAATGAGAGGCTGCAGGGCGCTGGGTGGAGGAGAGGCTGAGGAAAGAGGAGGCAGGAGAGAATTGGGGATAGACTGCTGTGTATCCTGATTTTGGTGGCGGTTACAGGATTCTCTATAGCGGTCAAAACCCATAAAACTACACGCCAAAAAAAGAGAAGTTTAAATGTATTCCAATTTAAATGCTGGGGCTAGTTCTCTGGTCCTTCTTTGTTCCACCCTGTGTTGTTTGTCTCAGTTGAGACAGTTAAAACGAACCATCATGGCCCTTTTGAAGGTAACTTCCAATACTTTTGGATGATTTCTCCGGGTTTCTAAAGATGAAGAAGTTGAAGCCGCTGGCCTCCGGGCCAGTGACGGCTGAGACGGGCCTGACTTAACCCAAGTTAAGATGGACCTGGTGTGCTGCAAGTCCACGGGGTCGCAGAGTCTGACGCGACTGAGCGACTGAACTGAACTAACCCAGGTCAGGAAAAGGGCTTTAGGGAGCCCAGGGTATTAAGGATGCTTTTTAGCAGGATCAGAGAATTGAGGAGGGAGGTTGACCTGAGGACCAGAACCCTTGGAGGAGGGGAGCTTGCGCAGGAGTGCTGCACCTGGCGGAGGGGAGGCGCAGAGCGGGGGGCGGGCGGGGGGGAGGAGCAGAGCGTGGGGTGGGGGGCGGGGGGGGGTGTCGGGCGGGGGGGAGGAGCAGAGCGGGGGAGGGGCGAGGAGCAGAGCGGGGGGGAGGAGCAGAGCGGGGGGTGGGGCGAGCGGGGGGGCGGGGCGGGGTGAGCGGGGGGGAGGAGCAGAGCGGGGGGCGGGGCGGCGGGGATGGAGGGGGCACCTTTCCAGGCGACCTTAGGTTGGCTTCCAGGTCTGTGGGGCGTGTCTGCCTCCCGCCCCACTGGCTAGGGAAAGGGGGCGGCAGTGATGGCCAAGATAGGCCTGGCTGGGGGAGCGGAGGAGTCAGGGGTCGGCGGCCAGGCCCCCAGGCTGGGTCACGAGGGAGCTGGACTCGTGACTTATCAGCCTCATCGGCGCCTGCCACACTCCACCTCCCCTCACCCCGACCAACCGCTCCGGCCCATTGCCCCGCCCAAGGGAAAGGGTGGAAATGGACTCTGCTGGATTTCATTCATGTCTGCATTTAATTGCCCACGAAAGTACTGCTCGCCCGCGGGCGCATCTCCAGAGCGAGCAATCAGGAGGGAAAGACGGGTGGTAATAACCCACGCTTGCTGACTGCAGGCACTGTTCTTAGGGCTTACGCCGTGTGCCTGCGTGCTCAGTCGCTCAGTGGTCCGACTCTGCGACTCCATGGACTGCAGCCTACCAGGCTTCTCTGTGCATGGAATTTTCCAGGCAAGAATACTGGGGTGCGTTGCCATTTTCTTCTCCAGGGAGCCTTCGGGGACCCAGGGATTGAACCCGCCTCTCCTGCATTGACAGGAGGATTCTTTTATCACTGAGCCACCTGCGAAGCCCTCTTAAAGCTCAGTGTGTATTAACTCATTTGATCTTTAAAACACCTTAACCTAACCTATGCCCACTTTACAGATAAGGAAACTGAGACACAAATCAGTTAAGTAATTTGTCCAAGGCCACTTTGGAACTTGGATGGGATTTGGTTCCATTCTTAAAACACTCCACAGTGTTTTGAGTTTTTTCGTTTGTTTTCTATGTAGAGGCCTGTCTCTAACGTCTTTCAATATAGGGATCTCTTGGAGGTGGGGGTGAGCGTTGGCGATGGCTCAGTTTAAAGACAAACCTCTGGGCTGGCGCTCAGGTTGGTAGTGAATGCAGCCAGCGCTGCCACCTTGTGGTCATGCCAGCAAAGAACATCTTCTCCCTGTTCCCTCCGGGACTTGAAACCAAAGTCTCCTGGCTTCCTCTCCTGACTAGCAGGACCCCTGACCACCAAGGCTTTCTTAGGAGAGCCCAGCACCCCCGACAGTTTAGACAGTGTTTTCCAAAACTGCATTTTGGAACCCATTAATCCTTGAAATCTATTTAGAGGATCACAATCAGTATTTTTAAAGGGAAAAAACATTTTTAATAGAAAAACAGTACATGACATGTACTAAGGGCAAACATCTTTTTGTGGAATTTCTGTTTCAGATATATATACATGTGTGTACTTGGATCTCCTGGGAACCTATTTCTCACTATGACATCAGGCCAAAATGATTGAAAAATACTGATTTGAGAATCTAGATGCCCTGGGGTTAAGTATCTATTTTCTGGTAAGGGGGACCCTCCAGGACTGGAAGATGCTATGCTGGGGATGCTTAGCAACACTCTGAGTTAATTATTTAATTGGGCGAAACATCCATTAAGGAGGATTCTCACTTTCCAGACAGCCTGTGAGTAAACATGTCGAGAAGAGAAGAGTGAGGTGTTGGCGAAAGCTGCCATTCACCCTGGCTCCTCCCCTGGCCCCCACTCCCAGCTTGGGGAAGGGACACTGTAGCGCTCTGCCCAGATGTGTCTGCAGCCTGGACTAGGACAGGCTGATTGGGCAGGTCTCAAAGGCAGACCGTGTCCCTGAGGAGGGAAGATGTGGCTTGGAGCCCTCAGCCCCTCTACCGACATGTATGGGGAATAATGTTAGAGTCAGGAAAAGTCATTCACACCAAGTAGCTCACCACAGAGGAGATTTAATTTGAGAATCCAGTTACAGGAGCACTGGAAGAGATAAAAACGGGGGAAGGTGAGGCAACTCAAAGATTAACTGTTGCAGGAAGCTGCTAGAACCCCAGAGCTGGACTGTCAGGGGAGGAGGTGCTGTTGACTGGAACCTGAGCTGGAGCTGCCAGGGCAGAACTATAACTCCAAGGGGCCAACACCTGGGAGCTGGAGCCATCGGGCAGGGTGCTGGCAGAGGCTGACTGCACAGAATAGAAGCCAGTGGAAGCAGAGAGAGGATAAGAAGTACTCTGAGCTTTTCCCTCCTCCCACCCTCCAGTCACCCACCAGTGCTTCACGTTCGTTTAACCCAGCAGTAAACCAGTGGACAGAGCAGCTTGCTGCTGCTGCTAAGTCGCTTCAGTTGTGTCCGACTCTGTGGGACCCCATAGACAGCAGCCCACCAGGCTCCCCCTGGGAAACACAATTTGCAGGGGTCAACTCCATGCATACAGAGGAGAGCAGAGAAAGGGCAGGAGGTGAATGGAAGTGCAAACAATGACCAACACATGAAGCCCATGTGATGCTGGGTCTGCAGGTGTGAAGGGTGAGGTTTTCTTTAAGAGGCAGAGGCCTGAGTAGTGTGCACTCTGGGTGTGCAGAACAAAGAGAAGGTCTGGTTTGCACCTGTGCCTGTCAAGCTTCTATATAGAAACAGAATCTCAAGGAGAGATTTAGTGCAGAGAATTAGATGTGTTCCAAATTGTTGGAAGAGCCAGAATAGTGAATTCAAGACTGAACACCCAGGAATGATTTCCAGAAGAATTCTAAACTGACCCCAGTAACACTACAGCCTCTGAGACCATCTCTTGGGCTCATCTTTTGAATGCATTCAAAACCACTGTAGCTGCAACACAGAGATCAAGAAACCAGAATGAAGCCACCACTGACATTATCATCGCTGTCTTTGCCTCTTGAAATCCAGAAGCTAGGAAACAGACCATGAGAAGCTGCCGTAGAAAACAAGCAAAAAACCCAGAAACAACCAGAGACGGGAAACAGCCTTCCCCTCACATCCACCTTCCAGACGTCATGGATGTAACTGATTACTGGAATCCTATTCATTTCTAGAGAACTTGAGCTGCAAGGGAGTCTGGGAAATGCAGGTTTTCGTTTTCCAGCCTCTTCATCGGAAAGGAAGGTGACATGGGACACTGAGGAAGCCCGTTCTCCTTGTCCACCATCCCACTTGGGGTGGGAAACTCAGATGGAGGAAGCAGTGCAGGACCTCAGGCTGCACGGTATGATGCTATGCTATGCTAAGTCACTTCAGTCGTGTCCGACTCTGTGTGACCCCATAGACGGCAGCCCACCAGGCTCCCCTGTCCCTGGGATTCTCCAGGCAAGAACACTGGAGTGGGTTGCCATTTCCTTCTCCAATGCATGAAAGTGAAAAGTGAAAGTGAAGTCGCTCAGTCGTGTCTGACTCTTAGGGACCCCATGGACTGCAGCCTACCAGGCTCCTCCGTCCATGGGATTTTCCAGGCAAGAGTACTGGAGTGGGGTGCCATTGAAGGGGACTCCAAATAGTACAGACGTTCTGAGAGGGCAGCTCGCCTTACGGCCTCCCAGGGTGGTATATGTATATTCACATATACACGGGGGCCAGCTCCTGCACAGCTCATTCTAGCCTCCCACCTACCTCATAAGACAGAGCTTAATGCATCCCCATTTACTTATGGAAACGGAAGCTCAGAGAGGTTAAACAGCCTGCCCAAGAGCACACACAGGAAAAGGGCAGAACAGGGCATAGAACCAGGGCTGGTTGACACCAAAGCTCTGGTTAGGTGTGAAGAGGGAGACGGAAATAAAGTAGACAGGAGATGGGAGGGGCTGAAGGAAGATCCCCTAGGTGAGGAAGCCACATGAGCAGAGGCACTGCGGGGTCTGAGAGTGCTGGATGTGGGCAGCAGTGAGCAGGAGATCTTGTGGGGAGTGGGCATGCTGAGGGGAAGGGCGGAGGAGGGGTGGGTCCAGGCTCAGGAGGAGACTGCTGCACACACCATGAGGGGGACTGGCTGGACAGAGAGGGAAGGGGAGCTGCAGGCTCAGCACTGCCTGGGAAAGGGGCAGGAACTGGGAGGCAGGCACTGGTGAGGAAAGAGTAGGACCAGGTTCACAGGAGGAAGCTGAGGCTCGGTGATCACCAGAGCATCAAGGCGGCCTTGCCCAGGTGTGAGCTGTTCTGTCCACCACCAAGTAAGCATTATTTCTGGGCTGGAGAACAGGCACTGCCAAGGGGAAACAGAGCCACGCTGACAGCTATTCAGTAGCCGGGGGTTCCTGCCTTGTCCCCTCCGCAGCCCACCCAGGGGTAGCCCTGGCCAATTGGGACCTCCCCAGGGTCTTCGGAGCAGCACTCATCTCTTGATGGCCTCATTCATTCCTCCTCCAGAAAGCCTTCTTGCATTACCTCCACCAGGAGCTCCTGGAGCCAGGGCCAGCTCCATGGGCATATGGCCTGTGCAGCTGCCCAAGCCCCATGCTCAGAAGAAGAAGGCTCCATGCTTGGTTTAGTGCTTTACCATCACCATCTTGAAATTCTCACTAATATTTTAACATGGGACTCTGCATTTTTTTTGCTTTATTGACTACCCCAAAGCCTTTGACTATGTGGATCACAACAAACTGTGGAAAATTCTGAAAGAGATGGGAATACCAGACCACCTGACCTGCCTTCTGAGAAATCTGTATGCAGGACAAGAAGCAACAGTTAGAAATGGATGTGGAACAACAGACTAGTTCCAAGTCAGGAACGGAGTACGTCAAGGCTGCATATTGTCACCCTGCTTATTTACCTTATATGCACAGTACATCATGAGACACACTGGGCTGGAGGAAGCACAAGCTGGAATCAAGATTGCCAGGAGAAATATCAATAACCTCAGATATGTAGATGACACCACCCTCATGGCAGAAAGTGAAGAACTAAAGAGCCTCTTGATGAAAGTGAAAGAAGAGAGTGAAAAAAATCGGCTTAAAGCTCAACATTCAGAAAACTAAGATCCTGGCATCCGGTCCCATCACTTCATGGCAAATAGATGGGAAAACAATGGAAACAGTGAGAGACTTAATTTTGGGGGGCTCCAAAATCACTGCAGATGGTGATCGCAGCCATGAAATTAAAAGACACTTGCTCCTTGGAAGAAAAGCTATGATCAACCTAGACAGCATATTAAAAAGCAGAGATGTTACTTTGCCAACAAAGGTTCTCTAGTCAAAGCTATGGTTTTTCCAGTAATCATGTATGGATGTGAGAGTTGGACTATAAAGAAAGCTCAGTGCCAAAGAATTGATGCTTTTGAACTGTGGTGTTGGAGAAGACTCTTGAGAGTCCCTTGGACTGCAAGGAGATCCAACCAGTCCATTCTAAAGGAGATCAGTCCTGAATATTCATTGGAAGGACTGATGCTGAAGCTGAAACTCCAATACTTTGGATCTGATGGGAAGAACTGACTCACTAGAAAAGACCCTGATGCTGGGAAAAATTGAAGGCAAGGGAAGAAGGGGACTACAGAGGATGAGATGGCTGGATGGCATCACTGACTCAATGGACATGAGTTTGAGTAAGCTCCGGGAGTTGGTGATGGACAGGGAAGCATGGCATGCTACAGTCCATGGGGTCGCAAAGAGTTGGACATGACTGAGCAACTGAACTGAACTGCATCTTTCAGTTTGCACTGGGCCCACAAATCATGAAGCTAGTGCTGCCTGGAATGATGAATAATCGAAGAAAGTTTTTCAGTGATTCCTGGGCATTGGGGTGGGGGCTCCCCATGAATCTTTCAGGGAGGGTGACTGAAGGCCTGGGAAGACATTCCTCCTGTTGTTTTGGATTCCTCCCCCTCACATGCACCCAGTATATTCCTTGTAAGTGTGCGTGACTTTCCCATATCCTGTATCCAGCCCAGCTCCAGGCTCTGAGAAGCAGGGCCTGTATCAACTGCTCAGTGCACCTGGGCCCTCCCTCTCAGGAGTCTTCTCCAACACCACAGCTCCACAAAGAGCCATGCACACAGTGGGTGCTCCATGGGGCTTGCTGAGCCAGCGTGAAGGCAGGCCAGGAGACTGGGTGGACAGACTGACCATCTCCAAGGGGCCTCTTCTGCCGCCTGGGCAGCAGTGGAGGCGGGAGAGAAGGGAGGGAGACCAAGGGTGTGTGTGTGTGTGTGTGTGTGTGTGTGTGAGACAGAGACAGAGGGAGGGAGCGGGCACATAAAGCAGAAACAAATAAAGAGTTCAAATGTGAAACGATTAAAAAAATAAATCGAAGAGAGTGAGATAAGGCAGTGGAGCCTCTGCTCCCTAGTTAACATTCATTGGATTGAATAATCAGGCTTCATTATCTCAAATTGTCTGCATATTTGCCCTCAAAATGCTAATTTACAGTTGGCTGGGAGCAGTCTCGACCTATTTTGACTAAAATATTATTTCACTTTATTGAGCATTGTTCTTAGCTGTCGGGCATCTTGGTTTGCAGGGAAAGGAGGGGAAGAAATAGAAGGAGAGAGGAAAACATTTTCTATCAAAGCTCTGCCCTGCTCAAGTCTGATTATGGGTTCCCTGTTTTGCGTAGAAATGGCATTTCTAAGCCTTCAAGTAAAATTAGAGTCTTTATCATTTTCTTTTAGGGGATAGACAGTTTATCATTAATCTCAGCGAAGGAAATAGGAGAAATAATTTTTTGTTGTTTTATTGAAGGGGTGAAAAGTCTTGCTCACCACTGCCCCCCTCCCTCCTCAGTGCTGAGGCAGCCGGCTCCCGCCTCCTCCGTATTCTCCTGACATCCAAAGGTCTGGAATTCTCTGCCTCTTGCCCTTCTCTGTCCTAAAGGCCCCAGTGACCAAAGCAACGGTCGCAGGTCACTCACAAAAGCTCTGGAGTTTGGCTGGGCTTCCCCAGAATCTCAGCCTTGGAAGTCTTTCTTGAAGACCTGAGCTCCAAATTTGACTCTATGATTAGAATTGGAAAAACAAAGCTCTCCCTGGAGCTAAAGTTTGTACCCATCCTTTCAAGCCTTGGTTCACTTGTGAGGACAGTGTTCCAGACAGCGGGCCGTGGGCCCTGGGCTGGGTTTCCACTCCACCGAGCCGCACACACACTCTCCCAGCCTCCCTGCGACCGAGGGCAGGAGCTAGTGTGAACTGTCCCTGGGTCAGGCTATGGCCAGGCCAGTTCTGTCTGTGGTCAAAGTTACAGGGAAATGAACCTTAAAGTTGTCTTAGTTCAGTTCCCAGAATCAGATGACAGAACTGAGGACAGAAATCGGTAGATGGAGGTGGTGAATCCAGTCAGTGGGTCATCTTGGTGCTATTATTGTTTGGGACGCTTCTCTCCTCTCCTCCAGCAAGCTCCTTTCTGAATGCCCTTTTTGGTCAGCCCTCTGACCTTTTTGTCATCTCTTTCCTGTCATAGCTCTTCCCTAGGAAATGAGTGGCCATTCTGGCCCTCTGGATTGCTGGTGCCTTCTGCCTTGCCTTCCTGTGAAGGTCAGCCCAGGACCTAGGAGACCATACACCCAGGCAACAGGCCTCCAGCTGTCCTGCCGCAAAGCCATCCTCCACCGGCCAGCCAGGCCTTCCCACTCCTCCAGAGCCTATGGAAGCTGTCTTCTTCTCTACCCCAGAGCAAGCGGAAGCCGCAGGTTCCCAATGTCCAGAGTCATGGCGGCCCTTGGGCAGGTTGCACACTGCACAGAGGCACTGGCCAGGTGGGCAAGGGCTGAAATACAACCCCTGCTGCCTTCATTGAGTCCTGTGCTGCCCTGGCATGGAGCTGTCTCTGCCCAGAAGGATCCCAAGTGGATGAGGGCTCAGAGCTGACTCACTTCTCTGCCCCACCTGCCCTAACCCTCTGAGCTCAGCCTTCCCCCAGGGCTCCTCTCCTTCTGAATTGTCCTAAGCATGAATGTGTTGGTCTGGATCGAGACCCAGACTTGACGTGTCCACACCTCTCCCCCATCCTGGGTCTGTGTGGAGCTTGGGGCCTTGCCATCTGTACTCATCAGGAGCCAAGGCCCTCAGGCACTGGCCTCTGTCCACTTACTGCAGCCAGCTGCTGTCCCTGCCTGGGTCTCCATGCCTCTGGTCACAGTAGACCAGCTTCCTGTCCCTCAGCTTCCTGACCTCCTGAGACACTGAACTTCCCAGACCCTCCTTGCATGGCTCCCTAGCCAGCCTAGGCCTAGGGACAGCATTCTCTGGCTACGCACAGGGTCACTGATTGGGGACATCGGAAGGCAATATCACCCAACAACCTATAGACACTCCAGCCATGATGCACACAGAGCAGAGATCACACACACACTTCCCAGTCAACACTGCAGACACTCCACCGACACATCCCTCCCCACAGACACCACTTACCCTCACCCTCGGCAAACACTACACACATACAGACACAAGCCAAGAGGTACCAAAAACACACCCACACTCAGCAGACACACACACCCAGCTAACACTGCCCCCCACCAACCTATGCTCATAACCGACAAAAGCCATGTATACCCTCTGCTGACAGAATACACATACACCCTCACACTTTCCCAGGCACCCACACATTCATACACAGCAGACACCACACCCACACACCCCCAACACACACTACATGCACACCCACCTGCTCACACGTGCCCTCACATTCAGTGGAGTTGGTGGCCATACACCTGGTACATGAGAAAGCTGAGGAGCCCCCACCAGGCCGCACCGAAAAGCATGAGGTGGAGACAGCTGCGCCTTCGTAATCTGCCTGATGAGATGCAGGAGGAGGAGATCCCACCGCTTCCGGGGTGCAGGGCTCAGGCTTTAGCTCAGTCCTGTCCCTGCAGACATGTGACCTGGGTCACCCTGTCCACAACCAGAAATAAAGCAATAGGAGGAACTGTCCAAAGTCTTCAGACAGGCATTAGGTCCCTGGGTATATACTGAGGGCCACCCCGGCCTGGGTGCTGCAGGGCAGATAAGGAATTCCAGGCCAGGCTTGGTCCCTGCTCTCAAGGAGTCAGCATCAAGCTGGAGAGAGAAGCAGGGCTTCGTATCAGAGGATGTAAGAACAAACACACACCAATTGTGCAAATTCACTCTCAGGTGGAAACCCTGAGGATCAAATGGGGTTAGAGGTAAATCAAGCAACCCCGGGGTGGCCACAGCAACTGGCCACGTCTACAGCGAAGAATTCATTCTTGGGAGTGAGGAAGGAGGGAGAAACAGTCATTTATTCATTCATCAGCTATTTATTTACTCAGCATCTACAGCCTACCTAGTGCTCTGAGGAAGAAGACCCCTGCCTTCTGCCACTTCTATCCCAGCTGGGAGAAAGTCAGCACCAACCTAGTCCATAGGGAGGGTGATGTCAAGGGGGTGTCAGGCTATGAGGTAATGGGCAGTGCCTGGGGCTACCCTAGGACAGGGGAGGGCTCCTAGGGCGAGAGGGCAGGCCTGGGACTAGGGCAAAGCAAGGAGACCCTCCCTCCCAGGAGCCGCCCCTGCGCCGTGCAACCTCCGGGGGAGTGCCCTTAAATCTGTGCCCTCAGTGGCACCTCCCTTGCCTCACACTCATCCCAGTTGTGTTCAAGAACACTAAAGGGAGGAGCCTAGGCAGGAGGCTCCAGTGTGCTATCAAGTCCTCCTAGTCTGATTTCTCCTCTATGTCTGTCTCCGTTTTTATCCTCCATTTCCGTAGACCCCCAGTTACTCTGGCCCCAGCCTTAGCTTTCCTTCCCTAGGCCTCAGGATGTCAGAGGAGGTACCCCGCTCCCTACCCACCCCCAACCCCCCTCATCCCCCCCACCCCCCCCACCCCCCCACCCCCCCACCCCCCGCCACACCATCAAGCCCTGCTCCTGCACAGAGAAGCCAAGCTTTGAACTGTGGACCTAGGCCCAGAGAGGTCTTAGAAGGTCAAGGTTCAATTCCCCCGCTACCCCCCCCCCACCCCGCCTGCAATGGCTGTTCTGGGAGGGGGAGAGGTGCACTGTGGGGACCTGAATGGGAGACTGGGAAGAAAGAAAGCTCACCCTAGCTAGGAACAGAGTCTGGTCCCGGTGAAGCCATCATTCAGGCCACAGTGGGTTTGTCCCCAAAGGCTCCTGTGTCACCCTCTGTCTCTCTTTTCCTGCTCTGATCTCTCTCATTAAGGACCTGTATAATACAAGTAAAGTGAAGTCGCTCAGTCGTGTCCGACTCTTTGTGACCCCATGGTCGGTAGCCTACCAGGCTCCTCAGTCCATAGGATTTTCCAGGCAAGAGTACTGGAGTGGGTTGCCATTTCCTTCTCCAGGGCATCTTCCCGACCTAGGGATGGAACCTGGGTCTTCCACGTCGCAGGCGGACACTTTACCATCTGAGTTACCAGGGAATCCCGTATAATACAAGAGACCATGTCTGTTTCCCAGCTTGGAGCACTTGGCACTCTGCACTGCATATTCAGTGGAGAAAGACTGAACGCGGATACAGTGACGCCCAGGCCTCTCTGGCAGACTTCAGGAAGTGGGACCCTCAAAAAACTGCAGAAGCTCTGGGGCCTGGGGGGTGGTTTGGGGCACACAGGGGCCTCTCAACGCCCCCCAGCTCCATAGCTGACTCTCACAGTGTCAAGCTCAGCCAGACCCCATCCCTCACCTAACGAAGGCCAGCGCGATCTGGGGTCTCAGCCTGGCGGGCCCTGCCAAGGGTGTAGGTGTTCTCTTCCTCCCCCCACGCTCATTTCCCCCGGCAACCTCGATGCCCTTTCCAAGGACGTTCTCCGCCTTCAAGGCCGGATTGACCTCAGCAAGAGGGGCTCTAAGAACAAGGGGTGGGGGACGGGTAGGTGGGTCCCGACTGCCTCCTAGGCCCCGGGGAGAAGGTGGGGCGCCCCTCCCGGAGCCCTCCACTGCAGCGCTGATCAATGGGCCGCAGCCGGCGGACTGGGCCGGACCGAAGGATTAGGGCGGAGAAGGGCAATTACAGCCGAGCGGCCTGCACCGGCTTTCCTCCACTGCGGGGCTCAAATGCCGCATTTCGGATGCAGCGCCGCGCCGCCCTGTTTGCTCGGGGAGTGGGGGCTCCGGGGCAGGAAGCCAACTCGCAAGAGTATCGGAGATTAGGGCCCGCGGCGGCGGGGGCGGGCGCTGGACAAACACGCGGCGGCCGCCTCAATCCGCCGTCCTCTATTCCGCCCGCGGCAACGCAGGGCCGGGACGCGGGGAGGCGCCCACGCGGGCAGGGGAGGCCGCGGCCCCTACCCTGCCCGGGCCTCCGCGCTCTCCCGGGGACGCTCCGCCTGCAGGCGCGAGCTGCGGGGGCGGGGCGCAGAGCCGAGCTGCGCCTGGCGGGGAAGCGATGGATTTTTTTTTTTCTTCCTTCAAATATTTATCAGTTTTGCTCCTTAATAAGCTTACACGTGGAAGACCAACTCCCTTAAAAATTGGGTTGGTACCATGGATCATGGTAGGAGAATAAGAAAAAGAAGGAGGGCATGGATAACAGGGCAGGACCTGGGTGGAATCGGGAGGACAAGGAAGGGGAAGACGGAGGGCGAATGGAGGAAAGCCAGGCGCCGGTCCCTCCGACCCTCCTCTCTCCCCGCAGCCCTGCCTCCCCATCTGCCTGGTGGGGTGAGGGCAAAGAGCTCCGGCTGGGGATGGGAAAGGAAAAAGAGGCAAAGGTGGAGGTGTGAAGACCTGGGAGCGGCGGGGCCCTGGCCGTGCGAGCGCAGGGAGCGAACAGCCCTGCGCAGACGCCCGCAGCCCCGGGCCGTGCGGCGGAGGACGGCGCCTCCTGTGTCCAGGGGCCCGCGCTGCCCGGCGCCGACCGCTGCCCTAGGTCTGAGTTCTCCGCTGCTCTGGGAAGCGAGCCTTTGATAAGCCTCCAGGAGCGCAGGAAGACATGTCCAGACTCTTAACCCAGAGCTTCCGGGACCCAAAGGCCAGAAGGACAGTCTGGGACCCCAGAACAAATTCTGGGAGCTGTAGGATTCACCCCCTGGCTTCTGCCACAGCCCCAGCTACAGTTCCTCCTGCCCTTCCACAGCCCTCAGTCCCTGCTTCTTCCTGTTGCCGGAGCAGACTGGCCATTCCTACAAACATGCCTTTGCTCAGGTTTCTGGGAGGGTCCAAATCCTGACCACCCACCAAGGCACAACAAGCATCCAGTCTCTTCCTCCTGGAAGCCTTTTAGGGCTTCTCCAACTCAGAGCCTCTTCCAATTTAGCATCTGATTCCATCTCAAGACTCCTCTGTGGTAGGCCCTGGCCTTCTCTTTTCTCTTTCAAAGTCGGGCTGTATGTTCTCTTAGAACTGAGCAGTTTGGCCGTGAATAGGATCTGCCCACACCCACCCCCACCTCCAGACAGCTGGAGCTTAAAAAGTTAGTGGGCTGGCCCTGGAGGTACTTGTGCCCATGAGGGCCTTCCTCCCTTAGGAGTGACACAGGTTGTCTCCCAGGGAACCCCACCCAGTTCCTCACTCCTCTAACTGGCTCCTCTGCTCCTTCCCCTACCCCACTGATATCCCTTGGGAGGTAAGGCCACTTTGTAATCTCCCCTGTTCTTGGAATGCTCATGAAGTCCCTTCTCTGGCTGTTGACACCTCTGAACTAAACAAGCTTCGTTTTCACCCTCTCCTGAGGTCCTTAGTGAGCTGCTGGAACCTCTAGAAATGATCAGTTCAGGCAACCACCAGTTCCAAGATTTGGGAGGTTAAGCCCTCACCTCTAGAGAGGTTGTGGCTAAAACCACCAGGAAGCTGCCCTCACCATGGGTGGACATACTGACCCGACCGACTGTGCAGCCTGTGGAGGGCAATGCAGCCACTTCAGCCATTTCAAATGAGCCTCTCTTTCATCCCAGGAGTTACACAAGAATCTCTCCTGAAAAGTGCTTGCAAGGAGCACAGCACCTAGGAGGATGCTTGTCATGAGGGGAAAGAGAAAAACATCTTAAAGCCCATCAGTGGTGGGCTGCCTCAACCGTTTGCATGCTGTGCAACCGTTTGTGAAAAATTTGATGGAGGCATATATACCGACACAGCGACGTGTCCAATATATATTGAACGAAGAACAAAGCAAGTTTAAAATAGTTAAAAATACTTTGATTCAATGATTTTTTTGTAAAAATTGTTATAATAAATGTTAGTATACTTATGGGACAGAAGTAAACCTGAAAAAATGGTGGTTATTTTGTTAGGAGATTATAGAGAAGCTTTCATTTTCTTAATAATTTGGTATTGTTTAATTTTTATGCAAAATGTATATATTAGCTTCGGAATTCAAAAAGAAAAATACGTCTATGGATCATCTTGTCGGGACAGAGGGTCTTGACTGGAAGCACATTTGAGGCTGGCAAGGGTTATGCTCTAGCAAGAAGACGAGTCCCACCAACACACTGACATCTCCTAGGTGTGACTGCGTAGGAGGAGGGGGGCTTTCCTCGAAACCTCCCCGCCTGCTCCGGCTCCTCCCCTTCCCTCCCTTCCGCCCCTAGGTTGGGAAGGTAGCCAGACGAAAATTGTAGTTTTTGTTTTGACATTTGGGAATATGCTGCAATTGGCTGTTTTCTTCCAGCCAATTGTACCAGCGGGTCATGCTTGTCTCTACCCCGCAGTTAGGAAGCGTTGACTTCGCCAGCCGGAAAGCAGTGATCTTAGACGCAGGACACAACGTCCGTCCTTGCCCCTCTAGTGCCCTCGGGCACAGCGCTGCGTACCAGCTCCCGACTCGGGCTTCATTTCCCGGAGTTTCTAAGGGGTCTGTAGACCAAGTTGATCCTAACCCCTAACTAAGCTCCCGGGTAAAAGGCCTTTTCTACCTTGTTCAGTCTGCTGGCGCTCTCTCGCCAGAGCCGCCGAGACCCGGCGGATGCGATTGCAGCCTGCAGCCCGAGGAGGCGGTGCCCACATCACACGGTCTGCGCGCGCCCCCTGCTGCCCTCTGTGAGAAATGACACTCTCCATCGGCCGGGCCCTTTGGCCCTTCAGTCGGAGAGCTAAGCACCAGGACCCCTTCTACAGCGCCCAGGCATTTAAAAAGCAAAATGGTGCCTCCGTGAATGGGCACAGCACCCCCGAGTCTATAATCCCACCTCGGAAGAGGCCTAAGTGACTTTTCTGCATCACGTTTCGCAGGTAAGACGTAGGAGCAAACCACAGCCTGTTCCCTGACAGCGAGTCCAGACCTCTACGAAGCACTGAGGGAACAGAGGGCTTAAATTCTCCAAGCAC
Source organism: Bos indicus (assembly GCF_029378745.1). Classification (NCBI taxonomy): domain Eukaryota; kingdom Metazoa; phylum Chordata; class Mammalia; order Artiodactyla; family Bovidae; genus Bos; species Bos indicus. The sequence goes on along the minus strand of NC_091770.1, from coordinate 11,178,983 downwards.
TGTATGAGGAGCTGTGCGGAGACTGAGAAGATAGGGTCCTGCCTCCCGAAAGCCTAGAGCCCCAGAGCAGGAGCAGGCCTGATTCTGTGTCCTGTCAGCTGCCCTCGCGGGCCAGGGGCCAGCCCTGTGAGTGTGGCTGTTCTGTCCTGGGCTGGACCTGCCCAGGTGGTGAGCATTGACAGGGGCCTCCCCAACCAACTCCAGGTGCGCTCCCAGCACACAGAAAAGCCCCTGCTCAGGAAAGCTCCAGAAGCACCCCTCCCCAAGGGGCTGAAGCTGTGAGTTCCCTGGGGAAGAAGAGACACTGCAAGGTCAGGGCCAGAGGATCCTGAAGGGAAGAAACGGTGCCCTTCTGCTATGTACCAGCTGTGCCACCTGGATAAATGGCTTGCCCTGTCTGAGCCTTATGTTCCTTATCTGTAAAACAGCATTCATAATTTATCATAGGTTGAGAAGTGGATTCACTGCTACGACTTTGCCATATCTAGCACACAGCACATGACCTGTAAATGTCCATTAACAGCGTAATGGAAAAATAAATTGTAGTCTATTCATTTTTTGAATACTCTGAAGAAAGTGAAAGTTGCTCAGTCTTGTCCAGGTCTTTGCAACCCCATAGACTGTAGCCTGCCAGGCTCCTTGGAATTCTCCATGCCAGAATACTGGAGTGGGTAGCTGTTTCCTTCTACAAGGGATCTTCCCAACCCAGGGATCGAGCCCAGGTCTCCTGCGTTGCAGGCGGATTCTTTACTGTCTGAGCCTCCAGGGAAGTCCGAATACTCTAAACCCGTGAAAATTAATAAACTATAGCTACATATATGAAACTCACATAGTGCTGAGTGAAAGAGGCAAGCTGAAAGATGGCAAGTACAATGTGATACCACCTATATAAGGTTTAGAAGCATGCAAAACATTTCACGCTGTATGCTGCTTATGGATAAGTAACTGCGGCAGAATTGTAAGAACATGAATGGAAATGATAGCACCAGGCTAGAAGAGTAATTCACTCCAGTGAATGGAACTGGTGAGAAGTATAAGGGGCTATATATGTGTCCATGGTACACTTTTTAAAAAAACATTTATTTGTTTATTTATTTTATTTTTGACTATGGTGGGTCTCCGTTGCTGCATGCGGGCTTGCTCTGGTTGCAGCCAGCAGGGGCTGCTCTCCAAGCTGGTGCTCGGGCTTCTCACGGCAGTGGCTGCTCTTGTCGGAACACAGGCTGTAGGCTTGTGGGCTTCAGAAGCTGCTGCCTCTGGCCTGCAGGCTCTAGGCTGGGGACTCAGTAGTCGGTTGCTCCACGGCATGTGGGATCTTCCCAAACCAGGAGTCAAACTGGTGTCCCTTGCATTACAAGGCGGATTCTTAGCCAGTGGACCACCAGGGAAGTCCCACAATGACTTTTACTTTAAAAAAGAAAACAAACAAACAAAAACTGAAGTAAACATAGCCAAAGTTGACAACGTTGGATGGTGACTTCTTGGGTATTTATCATGTTTTTATCTATAACTTTCTTAGTGTTTGAAATACCTTATTATAATAAAAAAGCAGAAGATAACAGTTGCTCACCTAATATTGATAACCCCCTGCGTTCAGCAGCCCTGCGCCCCCACTTGACCACTTCTCCTCCATCTTTAATCTTATCCAGCCATGTTTTTCTTGTCAAACTAGAACCTAAATGCAGATGACTCCCAAATCTAGCCCAGACACCTTCTCTTACCCAACTTCTTGTCAGATGTCTCCACAGCGATGTTTCTCAGACCCTAACCCTCAATATGGCCAGAAGTACCCCCAAAAGGACATGCTGAAAGAAGATAGATACTCAGATATCTTGTGGAAACTTTTGAATGCTGATGATAAATAAAAAGGTCTTCCAAGCTTTTTAACAGCAGAAGGGTTTTCTACAAATACAAGTCAGCCTGACAGCAGACTTTTCATCTGCAACGTGAGATGCTAGAAAACAGCTGTCAGAGCAAGGAAACTGCTGTCCACAGGGCACTAAAGAGAGAACTTTAAAATAGTTTTGAGTAAAAAGGAACAAGGGGAAAAAAATTACCATTTATGTAAATTAAGAACACATATACAAAACAGCCCTGCATATTTTACATGGATCCATAAACAGTTGATAACAGATAACAAATATATGAGAGAAAAGTTTATTAGGGGAGCAGGAGAACTGGCAAGAGGACAGGGACAAAGAGCAAAAGACAGGCGAAAAAGAAGAGTAGTCTGGTGTGGACCTCTCACGGCGATGGCCCTGAAGAGGCAGGAAATGGTACTCAATCCTCTGCTCCTGAGGTCCAAAATGCAAAAAAAAAATCATTAAAAAAGAAAAGTGTTCCCAAATTCAGGCAATGGATTAAACAACGAGGGGTGTATGTGTGTGTGTGTGTGTGTGTGTGTGTGTGTTCGCACGCACACGCTCAGTTGTATCTGGCTCTTTGTGACCTCCTGGACTGTATCCCGCCAGGCTCCTCTGTCCATGAGATTTTCCAGGCAAGAGTACTGGAGTGGGGTGCCATGCCTTCCTCCAACTCCCCTACATTCACAATGTGTGTGCGCGAGCCTCTGCTCCACCCCAGGAACTGTATCTGTATTACTTGTTTTAGATTTTACTAAATCCAAACAAACTGGATGGACTGTATTTGGTGAAGCTAAACCATCAGTTACACTCATTCATCCATGGATTTATTCATGTAGCAAATATTTGTGGGCTGACCATTCTGTACCAGGCTCAGTTCTAGGCACCAAGGGAAAAATCAGTAAGCAAAGCAAATTTGAAAAATCTCTGCTCTTTAGGGAGCTTACATTATTGTTGAGAGACATAACAAAAATAAATAAATATATATTTATTGGAGGTATATATTTATTGGAGAGTAATAAGCACTAATGGTTTCCCAGGTGGGGCAGTGGTAAAGTGCCAGTGCAGGAGATGCAAGAGAAGGTTTGATCTCTGGATCGGGAAGATCCCCTGGAGTAGGAAATGGCAACCCACTCCACTATTCTTGCCTGGAAGATTCCATGAACAGAGGAGTCTGGTGGGCTACAGTCCATGGGGTTGTAAAGAGTCAGACACAATTGAGTGACTGAGCACACACACACACATAAGCACTATGGAGAAAAAGTAAGCAGTACAGGGAAATAAGGACCCCAGGACAAGGCCAAGAAAGTCAGGTCAGGGGAGGCCTCGTTAGGAAGGTAACACTGCAGCAAGGACCAAAAGAAGGTGAGGGACTGAGCCATGCACACAGCTGCAGGACAAACAGGAGGAGGGAATAGCAAGTGCAAAGGCCCTGAGATAGGGGTGTATTTGGTCAAGGGAAGGCCAGAAGGCCAGTGCGTCTGGAGCAGAGTGAGATGGGGACAGTAGCGCATGAGGCTAGAGAAATAAGAGGAGTGGAGGACCTTGTCAGCCCCCACCTGGGGTGACTCGGGGAGTCAATGGAGTTGATAGATTCTTTACCACTAAGCTACCTGGGCTCTGCAAATTATGTAGCTTGTCTGGCTTGCGATCAGATAGTGGCTGGGACTGGACCATTCAGATTAGCTTTATTCACACATCTAGCATCTTGACTGGGAGGCTGGGACTCTCGCATTCTCTCTGCATGATTAGCTTGGGCTTCCTCACATAGCAGCTGGATCCCAAGAGCGGGCACCCAAATGGCAAAGGGAAAACTTCAGAGTCCTGCCTCAGAAGTTACACAGTGTCACTTTCTTCATATTCTACTGACGAAAGCAAGTTGTAGGGCTAACCCAGATCCAGGAAGAGGGGATGAAGAAACGGCAAGGCCTCTTTGCAACAGAGCATGTGGGGAAGAAGCCGTGTTTGAACACATACCCTACCATTCATTCCATGTGTGTGGCCTCTGGGCCCGCAGGATCTGCCTGCTGCTTTTGCTGCTGCCCTCCCTACCTCTGCCAAACCCCCCAGCTGAAGCCAGCTGAATTGGTTTGTCTCAAGTAGGGTAGGGGGTCTATTTTGTCCCCTTAAACTTTGAGAATGAATACAGGACTGGCCTTGACCAGAGAGGCTGTGAAATTGATTGCTTAACCAAGTAAGGTGGTGAGGAAAGGGCAGGCCGAGCAAACAGGTGCAGTAAGCTGGGGACATGGCTCTACCCCCTTCCCCTGACAACTGGAATGAGGAGTTCAAAGCATGTATAGAGCCTTGCCATTCAAGGAATGGTCCCCAGACTAGCCCCACCATGTAGGAGTGCATTAGAAATGCAGAATCTAAGAACCCAGCCCAGACCCACTTTGAGTTGGATCTGCAGTTTAACTAGATTCCTGGGTGATGTGTATGCACACTAAAGTTCGAGAAGCTGGTAGACTCTAGAACAGAGTTTCTCACCTTGGCCCCACAGTGGAATCACTCCAGAAGTGCCCTGGGCACACCCCAGGCCAACCAGATCAGCATCTCAGGGTGGGAGCCTGGCCTTAGAATACTTCGTTCCTCACTACGCCTTCCCCTGCTGAGTGAAGAAGCCAGGCTCCACACCCTTCCTGGCTTAGGACTCCTCACTAGGCAAGCCCTGCATGGCTCCCCTCGGGAAAGCCGGGAGCCAGGGCATAGTTTCCAGGAGGGGTCCAACCCTCCCTCTCCTCATCGGGAGCTTGTAGACACTGGGTTTCCCAGAGCACTCGCTGGACCCTGGGGGAAGTACTCCCACACCCCACGCCTACCCCTATGTTTGAAGTCAGGACCCCAAGGGGCAGCTCTCCATGCAAGTGTGAACAGCAAACAAGTCAGTCTGAACACAAATAAGGTTACTTCCTAACAGGAACCTCAATTCAGTGCTGAACAAACAGGCAGCCAGAGCCCCCCCGACCCCGACCCCTAGACCACCAGCTGGTGGCAAGACCCAGCCTCTGCTCCTGGCCTGGACGTGAGGTTTCCCAGGACTCCAGTGCTCCTTTCCACCCAGTTGTCTCCCCAATCCTGGACTCGGCCTCCCCGGCCTTAGTAGGTGATGGCAAAGGCTTGGTGACAACCCCTGAAGCCCACTTGTGGAAGAGCCTTAAAACGGTTACAAGGGCACAAGGGAAGGTCTGGGCGGGTATGAGGGCCTGAGACAGGTCTGCCCTCTTTTCACTGCCCAACACACCTTCACGTCTGCCCGTGACTCACACGCACACCACCACCACCAAAATGATGACCTCTATTTCCCTTCCTTCTGAACACAGAAACTGCTTTCTAGGTCGGTCTTTCATCTTCTCCCCCTCCAACTCCATCTGCTTACAAGACACTTGGAGAGGTCACACACATGATAACCCAACTCTTCCTGGGTTTTTCCATTTCAACAACACCCCTGAGTTTCTGGACCCTCAGACCAGGTTTGAATATGATGATGCAGAGACGGGCTCAGCCTGACTGGCGGTGACTTTCTTAAAAGAACCAATCCCCTTGTTCGACTTTTCTAGTGGTGTTGGAAGTTCAGTCACTTATGAGCAGTTGAAACAAGCTGTTCTTTTAGAGGCATTACTCTGTCTCACACACACACTCTTCTACTATAACTTCATCCCCCATTCACCCCCAAAGGGAAAAAAAAATAATCCTTCCCCTTTGAAGGACTGTGAAGCAGAGAGGAGAAATTAATTCAATTAAGTTCAATTTCAGGACTTCCCTGGTGGTCCAGACGTTAAGAATCTGCCTGCCAGTGCAGGGGACACAGGTTAGACCCCTGGTCTGGGAAGATTCCACGTACTGTGGAGCATCTAAGCCCATGCGCCACAATGACTGAGCCCGCGCTCTGCAGCTACTGAAGCTCACAAGCCTAGAGCCTGCGCTCCGCGACAGGAGAAACCACCGCAATGAAGACTGGCCCCTGCTCATCGCAACTAGAGAGTCTGCACACAGCAACAAAGATCTAGCACAGCCATAAATAAAGTTTAACAAAATTAATTTCAGCCACTTAAGTTGACACTTCATTGCGGAATTTAGAGCCAGATGGACCTGGGTTTGAGTTCTTATAGTTCACTAACTGAAACAAATCTTAGCTCTTCAAGACCCAGTTTCCCCATCAGTAAAATGGAAATGACAGAAACCATGGAGATGAATAAGATACACGCCTTACACAGGGCCTGTGGTATACATAGGGGGTTGGGTAGAGACCATGCCTCTTGCTTATTCCTTTCTTTAGAAGCTGGAGGGATAAAGGACAAACAGAATTCAATTCAGCAAATATGTGTGTAACCCCTGTGGTAGGCGTGGCTGGTGGGTAAAATGACAAAGAAGCTGCTGACTGGGTCTGGGTTGTCATGAGGGCATGGTGTACAGTGAGCTGGAAACAATCCTGGACCGAGTTTTGCCTTTTGCGCAAATCTCTCCCCAGTTAGCGGGCTGGACTCAATGTCCTTCTTTTCAGTACAACAGAGGGCTTTGACTGGCTGGTTGTGAAGATCTCAACAGCTCAGTTGAGGTACCTTAGACCTCAGTTCTAGAGTACTCTCAGTGGGTAGAAAATACACCAGTTCCCTGAATTAGGGCTGTTTGCCCTGGTACTTACACTTCCTCTCTGCTCACTGCTTCTTCCTCTGCCTTTGCCCATTCCTAAACCTGGGGAGCCCCCATGGGTCCATACTAGCTAGCCCTTCTCTCTTCTCTCAAAGCACTTTCTTTCTGCATAATCTCCCCCTCTTCTTGCCTTGGCTGGCTTTCCTCTCTTTGGAAGTATCCGCAGAAGAAAGCCTCCTCCGAGAAGACGTCCCAGTTCTTTGAAGCTATAACTAATCTCTGTCCTTCATACTCACATGGAATCTGCTCTTGTAGTTTGACGGTTGCATCACTTAGCTGTGACTCTCCCCTACCGTGAGACTGGGAGTTCCCAGTGGGAACAAATGGTAGTCCTCATTTCTTTGTAGCCCTCGTAAACCCAGCACATAAAATAGGTCTCAAGCAAATAGATGTTTGTTGACTCCAGTCTAATTAAAGAGCATAGAATTTCAGAGAAAGTCTTAAAAGCAGCATGCATAAGAAAAAGCTGGGAAACAGTAGGTAAGTGCAAAGTGCAACGCGTGTTAGCAATGTGTGCCCCTCTGTGTCGCTGCGCGTTCCTGGGAGAGGAACAAACAACTTGTTTGCTCTTGGCCTGTCAGGGGCAAGGGGGTTCGGGAGGGGCAGAGGAGCGGGGAAGCAGGTGTGGGAGGGAGCTGAGGCAGCTGGACAGGAGGTGTGGGGCTTCCCTCGAGGTAGCCCTCAGGCTCTCTCTTCCTGTAGGCTGGGCTGGACTTGAGCCCTGATACGTGAGGGCCCTGCATTTCAGCTGCAATGACCTTCATATTCCCCAGTTAGCTCCTTTCTTCTGAGTGAAAAAGTCTCCCTTTGAAAAGATGAAAGAGAAAAAGAGATGGAGAAAGAATCTACAATAGAGAAGGTGGAAAAAGAGAAAAGGGGCAAAGATTTTCAAGGGTGCTGGAGGAAAGGGCAGCTAAGGGGCCTCCCAACATACCTGTTCCAACTTCCTCAGTCCCCAGTGGCCCTGTCCTGACTAAGGCTCAGAATGTTGGTGTGTACTGCGAGGTTTCTTCCCTTAATCCTGAGAAAGAAACTAGTTCTCTACTGCGGTGGTGTGTTCTGCTGCTGTTGCTATTAGTCACTTCAGTCGTGTTCAACTCTGCAACCCTGTGGGCTGTAGCCCGCCAGGCTCCTCTGTCCATTGGATTCTCCAGGCAAGAATACTGGACTGGGCTACCATGCCCTCCTCCAGGGAGATCTTCCCAATCCATGTATTGAACCTGCATCTCTTACATCTCCTACATCAGCAGACAGGTTCTTTGCCAAATAATGGACACTAGCATAACATTTTGTTAAATTTGAACAAACTCTGTACTTTAGTTAATAATATTGTATCACATGTTCATCTGCTGTTTCTTTTACAGCACAGTATTTCTTTATATTCTCAGAATTGGATTAGAAGTTTCAAGCTTCATTCCAAAACAATTTTTAAATCATTAAGATAAAATTTCTAGATTTTAGCAATAATAGTAGATGCCAAAATGCATGCAATTATATTAAAGTTTTGAGTGAATATAAATTAGAAATCTAGCATTTTATTCATACTAATCAAACAACTGGAATCAAAATGTTATACATTTTTTAGCTGGGAAAAAATTAATGTTTTCTAAAATATATATTATGTTATAATATAAAATTATATATTATACATGTTTTCTAAAATATATATATTATATTATACAGGAGGCAGTGATCAAGACCATCCCCAAGAAAAAGAAATGTAAAAAGGCAAAATGGTTATCTAAGGAGGATTTATAAATAGCTGAGAAAATAAGAGAAGCTAAAGGCAAAGGAGAAAAGGAAAGATATACTTATTTGAATGCAGAGTTCCAAAAAATAGCAAGGAGACATAAGAAAGCCTTCCTCAGTGATCAGTGCAAAAAAATAGAGGAAAACAATAGAATGGGAAAGACTAGAGATCTCTTCAAGAAAATTAGAGATACCAAGGGAACATTTCATGCAAAGATGGACACAATAAAAGACAGAAATGGTATGGACCTAACAGAAGCAGAAGATATTAAGAAAAGGTGGCAAGAATACACAGAACTGTACAAAAAAAGATCTTCATGACCCAGATAACCACAATGGTGTGATCGCTCACCTAGAGCCAGACATCCTGGAGTGCAAAATCAAGTGGGCCTTAGAACAGCATCACTATGAACAAAGTTAGTGGAGGTGATAGAATTCCAGCTGAACTATTTCAAGTCCTAAAAGATGATGTTGCTAAAGTGCTGCACTCAGTATGCCAGCAAATTTGGAAAACTCAGCAATGGCCACAGGACTGGAAACAGTCAGTTTTCATTCCAATCCCAAAGAAAGGCAATGCCAAAGAATGCACACACTACCGCACAATTGCACTCATCTCACATGCTAGCGAAGTAATGCCCCAAATTCTCCAGGCAAGTTTTCAACAATACGTGAACCAAGGACTTCCAGATGTTCAAGCTGGATTTAGAAAAAGCAGAGTAACTAGAGATCAAATTGCCAACATCCGTTAGATCATCAAAAAAGCAAGAGAGTTCCAGAAAAACATCTACTTCTTCTTTATTGACTACGCCAAAGCCTTTGACTGTGTGGATCACAACAAATTGTGGAAAATTCTTCAAAAGATGGGAATACCAGACCACCTTACCTGCCTCCTGAGAAATCTGTATGCAGTCCAAGAAGCAACAGTTAGAACCAGACATGGAACAACGGACTGGCTCCAAATTAGGAAAGGAGTACATCAAGGTTGTATATTGTCACCCTGTTTATTTAACTTAAATGCAGAGTACATCATGAGAAATGCTGGGCTGGAGGAAGCACAAGCTGGAATCAAGATTGCCAGGAGAAATATCAATAATCTCAGATATGCAGATGACACCACCCTTATGGCAGAAAGTGAAGAAGAACTAAAGAGCCTGTTGATGAAAGTGAAAGAGGAGAGTGAAAAAAATGGCTTAAAGCTCAACATTCAGAAAACTGAGATCATGGCATCTGGTCCCATCACTTCACGGCAAATAGATGGGGAAACAGTGTCAGACTTTATTTTTCTGGGCTCCAAAATCACTGCAGAAGGTGCCTGCAGCCATGAAATTAAAAGATGCTTGCTCCTTGTAAGAAAATCTATGACAAACCTAGACAGCTTATTAAAAAGCAGAGAAGTTACTTTGCTGACAAAGGTCTATCTAGTTAACACCATGGTTTTTCCAATAGTCATGTATGGATACGAGAGTTGGGCCTTAAAGAAAGCTGAGCACCAAAGAATTGATACTTTGAACTGTGGTGTTGGAGAAGACTCTTGAGAGTCCCTTGGACTGCAAGGAGATCCAACCAGTCAATCCTAAAGGAAATCAGTCCTGAATATTCATTGGAAGGACTGATGCTGAAGCTGAAACTCCAATACTTTGGCCACCTGATGTGAAAAACTGACTCCTTGGTAAAGACCTTGATGCTGGGAAAGATTGAAAGCAAGAGGAGAAGGGGATGACAGAGGACGAGATGGTTGGATGGCATTATGGACTCAATGGACATGAGTTTGAATAAGCTCCAGGAGTTGGTGATGGACAGGGAAGCCTGGCATGCTGCAGTCCATGGAGTTGCAAAGAGTTGGACATGACTGAGTGACTGAACTGAACTGATATTATACACACTATTTATATATATATATATGTATACAAAAGTTTTTCTACTATGCTTGATAAAGGCTTGAGAAAGAACAACAACAAAAAGGAGATGGAGAAATTGGAAAACAAAAAACTAAGTGAAATAGGAGCATTGAATATGAAATAGGAAAAGTGAAACAAACCAGATAAAAGTAGAAGATCGTCTTATAGTCCAGTTATTTTTAAACATGGCTGCTCATTAAAAACACATCTGCAGCTTTGGAGAAAGAAAGCAATATCTGAACATTTGTATGTTTCAAAAAATTCTGAGATAATTCTGATATGTATCTGAATTTTAAGAAGTGATTATTGGTTCTTCTATTAAATGGTAGTTTTAGTGATATAGAATTCTATTATTTTCTATTGACCAATCAAGGTAGAATGGTATTAAGTGAATAATAGTTACATAATCACAATAATAGAAGACATTTATCAGTTTTCACAGTCAATAGTCAGACAAAAGATGAAAGATAATTACAATTGCAAGCTATAATGGAAACATGATTAGCCTAACAATATCAAATAATAACATACAATCTGGGGGGTTAAGTAGAGTGATACGGTGAGTGGAAGTGTGTACATGTACATGTTTTCATCCAGCTAGCCAGTTTATGTCTTTTGGTTGGTGCATTTAATCCATTTACATTTAAGGTAATTATCAATATGTATGATCCTATTATCATTTTAATTGTTTTTGGGTTTATTTTGTGTAGGTCTGTTCCTTCTCTTGTGTTTCCTGCCTAGAGAAGTTCCTTTAGCATTTGTTGTAAAGCTGGTTTGGTGGTGGTGAACTCTCTTAACTTTTGCTTGTCTGGAAATCTTTTGATTTCTCTGTCAAATCTGAATGAGAGTCTTGCTGGGTAGAGTATTCTCAATTAAGTTCTTCCCTTTCATCACTTTAAACATATCATGCCATTCCCTTCTGGCTTGTAGAGTTTCTGTTGAGAAATGAACAGATAACCTTATAGGAGTTCCCTTGTATACTGTCATTTTTCCCTTGTTGTTTTTAATATTTTATCCTTGTCTTTAATTTTCATCAGTTTGATTACTATGTGTCTTGGTGTGTTCCTCCTTGGGTTTATCCTGCCTGGGACTCTGCACTTCCTGGACATGGTTGACCATATCTTTCCCATGTTAGGTAAGTTTTCAGCTATTACCTCTTCAAATATTTTCTCAGGTCCTTTCTCTCTCTCTTCTCCTGCTGGGACCCCCTACAATGTAAATGTTGGTGCATTTAATGTTGTCCTAGAGGTTTCTTAGGCTGTCTTCTTTTCTTTTCATTCTTTTTTTCTATTCTGCTCTGCCACAGTGATTTCCACCATTCTGTCCTCCAGGTCACTTATCTGTTCTTCTGCCTTAGTTATTCTGCTATTGATTCCTTCTAGTGTATTATTCATCTCTGTTTGTTTGTTCTTTAGCTCTTGTAGGTCTTTGGTAAACATTTCTTGCATCTTCTCAATCTTTGCCTCCATTCTTTTTCTGAGACCCTGAATTATCTTCACTATCATTATTCTGAATCATTTTTCTGGAAGGTTGCCTATCTCCACCTCATTTAGCTGTTTTTCTGGGGTTTTATCTTGTCCCTTCATCTGGGACATAACTGTGCTTTTTCATGCTGATTAACTTTCTGTAACGTGGTTTTTGTTTTAGTCACTACAGGACTTTGTGGTTTTTTTTGCTTCTCTGTCTACCCTCTGATGGAGGAGGCTAAGAGGCTTCTATAAGCCTCATAAGCCTCTTCTGTTAATTTTAGGAAGTTGATTGTGAAGGAGTAGGACCATGAAAGTTAGGATGGAGACATGTATGGACAGATTCCAGTGAACCTGGGGACCTTGAGTGCCTAAGTTCTGTTGAACCTCTTTTTTCAGTGGCAATGACCCTTCCACCCCAGTAAGGAATCTTCCTTGCTTGTGGGGCCTGTAATGGCCTTCCCTGAAGTAGTGGTCTTGATTTTTCTCAGGATCTACCTCCACTGCTTATAGGCTTAAGTCCAGACAGACTTTAAAGGGTGAAATACAAAGCATGATTCATGAGAAGATATGATAAACACCAAAATAATTGCATGACTTTGCCAATTTACATCAACAGAAACCTAGGGAAATGTATAGATATGGATCCCTAAGGTACAGAATCAGGATAGAAGGACTATAAAGTCAGATTAGGCTATATTTATTTACTAATGTAGAGATTTCTGATTCAACTGAGAGCTTGAGTGTTTCCAACCATTTGCTCAGTTGGTTGATTGAAATCTGGAAGTTAGAAGGTCAAAACTTCTTTGGTATACAGTAGAAGAAAATATTCAAAGGTTAAGAAAGATTGGAATGCTACAGTAGATTTATCATATAAGACCTCTGAAACTTTGGGCTCTGCTATTTAGAGTATTAGTTCCCCAAAGAGAAATATTTTCTCAGGAGACACAGAAGTGGTTCCGTTGAACTATAAATTGAGACTGGCCCTGGCTACTTCGGGCTTCTCTTGCCAGTCAATCAGCAAGCAAAGAAGGTTACTGTATTGCCTGGGGTGGTTGGTCCTGATCAAGGGTGGGGGATGGGGAGCATCTTAAAATCCATAGCAAAACTTAAAACCCATAGCAAAACTACTGCAGACTAATACAAGAAGGAGTGCTATTGGCACATACCAGAAACAAAGGTCACCCTATCAGGCAGGGAATATGAAATGGGGAGTGGAGGAGTGTTTATAAATACCAGCTAAAACAACACAAACTGTTGCAGGAATAAGGACAGAATTTTTCTTTTTATTTCAATGTAAATATTTTCATGTTTTAACCAAAATTTTCCTTCCCTTCCAATTCATCTACTGTATAAATAAAATTTTAACACTAATTGTTACAGGATGTAATGGATAGTGTGACTTAGCTAGAAGAGAAGTGAACATCACCAAACTATGAAAACTATGAACCTGTAGACTTTATATCCTCTTTTGGCAGGGCAGAGTTAGAAATGAACCTTTTCCACATGGATACCCAATTGATATGACATATTTTCATTGTACAGAAATAGGTATATCATGTTAAGCAGAAACACAGTTTTGCTGTCATTTGCTTTCAATCTTTATTTGAAAGTTGCTGCTGCTGCTAAGTCGCTTCAGTCGTGTCCGACTCTGTGTGACCCCATAGACGGCAGCCCGCCAGGCTCCCCCGTCCCCAGATTCTCCGGGCAAGAATACTGGAGTGGGTTGCCATTTCCTTCTCCAATGCATGAAAGTGAAAAGTGAAAGTGAGGTCCCTCAGTCGTGTCCGACTCCTAGCGTCCCCATGGACTACAGCCCACCAGGCTCCTCCATCCATGGGATTTTCCAGGCAAAAGTACTGGAGTGGGGTGCCATTGCCTTCTCCATTTGAAAGTTAAGTCTGGTGAAAACAAGTATTTAAGGATGCCAAGTTGACAAAGGGTGGACAATGATGGGTTTGTACTTTGTCACCTTAGCTAAGCTGGAATCATACTTCCTAGAATTTCCTTTCCTCTGTGGTTCTGAGGTAGGATTGGCCACAGGAGAAATTTCCATGAAAGGTAGAAGTGAAGTAGCTGAGTTTATACTTGGAAGGTCGCTGTTCGGTCAGGTGTTATTGCAGCTCAAGCACAGAGCTGTGGGCCTGTTGGTTCACTTTACTGGTGTAAGGCAGGAGCTGAGTCTGCAGCTTTTAGGTCTCACTGGATCTCCTTCTTCAGCTTCTTCAACTCCTGGGCTAGGTACAATTTTAGCTCTGAGATGAATTCAGCTATTGCTCTCTTATATCACAGAAGTTGGAGGCTTCGAGGTAGTGAAAAAAGTGAGTTTCAGTTTCTTCTTATGAGTTTCAGCTCTTTCTCGAAGGTTCCAGTGATTCCATTCCTCTCCACTTCATGTCCACTTTCATTCCTCACTGCCTACCCTACCTACTTGAAGTCTCAGTACTAGATGGAGAAGCAATATCCATAAACTGTTTAACTAGTTCCTATAGTTATATAAGATCAGATTTTCATAATAAATGCTTTATTCCACATCACCCCTAGTGGATTAGATTTTCTAATCAAATCCTGTTAGCTCTGTGGGTTGTAAACATCTTCTCTCATTTTGTGATTTGTCTTTTTATCTTTGTTTATAGTATCTTTTATTGTATAGAGTTCTACATTTGAATGTTTTAAAAATTTATTGTGTTTCTTGTATTTAAGGAATTACTTCTTATCCTGAGGTCATAAAACTAGGCTTTTTTGAAAAAAGAAATCTCCTTTTATCTTTTTCCATATTTATAACAAAGGTCCATATCATCAAAGCTATAGTTTTTCCAGTAGTCATGTATGGATACGAGAGTTGGACTATAAAGAAGGCTGAGTGCCGAAGAACAGATGCTTTTAAACTGTGGTGTTGGAGAAGATTCTTGAGAGTCCCTTGGACTGCAAGGAGATCAAACCAGTCAATCCTAAAAAATCAATCCTGAATATTCATTGGAAGGACTGATGTTGAAGCTGAAGCTCCAATACTTTGGCCACCTGATGCGAAAAACTGACTCATTAGAAAAGACCTTGATGCTGGGAAAGATTGAAGGCATGAGGAGAAGGGAACAACAGAGGATGAGATGGTTGGATGGCATCACCGACTCAACAGACATGAGTTTGAGCAAGCTCTGGGAGATGCTGAAGGACAGGGAAACCTAGCATGCTGCAGTCCATGGGGTTGCAAGGAGTAAGACATGACTGAGCGACTGAACAACAACAAAAATGATAAATAGACACTACAACATTGGATATGCATGTCTTATTCTTGACTTTAATTAGGACTGCTTCTGAAGTCTCATTTTTAAATATAATTCTTGCTGTAGGTTTTTAATGACCATCCTTTACCTTTAGTTCAGTAAAGTGTATAATTTTTAAATGAATGAGTGTTGAATTTTATAAAAATTTTTTCTGTGTCTATTAAGATCATTATATTTTTATTCAATCTAGTTTTGTAGAATACTACTTTGATATCTACCTTTTCACCCTGAAGTTTACTAAAAATGTCATTTTTTAAATGATTATAGAATGTTATTAAATATTCTTCTGCATCTATTTAAAGTATCACATTTTTTTTCTTTATTTTGTAAATATGGTGTACACCTCAATAGATTTTATGATGTTTTCTTACACTCCCAGGACAAACCCTACTTGATCATGATTATTATTATATAAACTGCCAAATTTGATTTGCTAACATTTTATTTAACAATTCACCACCTTAGGATCATAAGAATAATTGATTTAAAATTTTTTGTCTCACAGTATATTATTTCCTGGTTTGGACATCAAGGTTATGCTAGCCTCAAAAATGATTTGGGTAGCTTGCCCTTTTTTCAACTGTGAAACAGTATAAAACCAGGATTTCTTAAACTGTTGGGACTGGATTTGGGAGGTTGAAAGGAAAAATGATTTGTAAAATTTTGATTACCAATTGAACAGTTAGTGGCATATTGTTTTCTGTTTTTTCTAAAGTCAATTTTAACATTTATATATTTCTGGAAAATGGTCTGTTTTATATAAGGTTTCAAATGTATTGACAATTCATGATAATCCCTAACAATGAGATGATCTCTATTTCTAGCTTTGTTCTGCCATCATTTCCACTAATTCTTATTTTGTCTTTTCTCCTTTTACTCTTGATCAATTTTGATAGTGTTTTGTTTATTCTATTCTCTTTTTCAAAGAACCATTTTGGATTTTATTGTTTTTTTCAACTGTATCATTGTTTCATATGCTGCTGCTGCTAAGTCCGACTCTGTGCGACCCCACAGACGGCAGCCCACCAGGCTCCTCCGTCCCTGGAATTCTCCAGGCAAGAACCCACTGGAGTGGGTTGCCATTTCCTTCTCCAATGCATGAAAGTGAAAAGTGAGAGTGAAGTCACTCAGTTGTGTCCAACTCTTAGAGACCCCATGGACTGCAGCCTACCAGGCTCCTCTGTCCATGGGATTTTCCAGGCAAGAGTACTGGAGTGGGGTGCCATTGCCTTCTCTATCTGGCCACTATATGTTCTGTGAATTGGGATTTAGATCTAAAAACTTGATCAGATTCATGTTTGACGTTTTTTTTGACAAGAAAACTTCATACATAAAGTTGCATACCTTCACCAGTAGGCACATAATTTCTAGTTGTCTTTCTGATTGTGATGTTAGAGGCCACTGATGATTCTTGCCATTATGATTAATGCTAATTTCTGTCTCACCACTCTAGTTGTCTAAAAAAAATTTTTTTCTAGTAAATTCTTCAGACAGATTCTGGGAACAATATTCTCTCTTTCTCTTTTTAACTCTTCACAAAAACATTTTAGGAAGTTAGGAAAGCTATCCTGGCCTTTTCTCCTGATCTGGAATAAACACTCATCTCACTTAAACATAGGCTAAGAGTTCTGTCTTTTATGTAGCAATGTGACTGCTTCTCTATTTGGACTTTTTTCTGCTATCTTTTTTTGTATTTTCTGTTTAGCATTTTTCTTTTAATTTCTGTTTGACACCTTTCCTACCTTCTAGAGAACTGATAAAATTTTCCATATACATTCTGCCCCCTTTTAATAAGCCTTTACTGGTTTGGAAGATATGCATTGGATTTCTATTCTTTTAGTCTTTGCCCTTAAGTAGTTAATATACATTCTTAACTATTATTTTTGTCCACTAATATGTAAAATTAGCCAATATCTTACATTTTTCTCCTGAACATGACAATGACATTCAGAGGCCCATCGCATAATGCATTCAATCTTATTTTGCTGTGTGAAGCGTTAGCTTTTTCAATTAAAAAAGGTTCTTTTTAACACTAAACAGTTGATAATTAATCAACTTCTATATTTTTCTTATACCTGTACCTCTTGGGGTTTTTCCCTTGCTAAACTACTCTTTAAATAGGTTTCGTAAGGAATGGCCTTTGGGTTGCAAACTTTCTTGGCCTCTGTGTGTCTGAAAATGTTTTCATTTTTACCTCTCTCTTGAATGATAGTTTCCATGGATATACATTTTATGTAGACAATTAACATCTCTCAGTAAAGAGACTACCTCATTGGTTTTTTCCCATTTCTTAAAAAATTGTGGTAAAATGTGCAAAGAATTACCATCTTAACCAATTGTAAGTGTGCATTTGTAGTATTAAGCACATTTACATTGTTCTATAACCATCACAACCACCCATCCCCATAATTCTTTCCATCTTGTATACTGAAACTCTATACCCTCTAAATAAAAATTTCCTGTAGTCCCCTCCACCTAGTCCCTAGCGACCACCATTATATTTTCTGTCTTTATGATTTTGACTACTCTACCTTATGTAAGTGGAATCACACAGTATCTGTTTTATTGTGAAAGGCTTACTTCACTTAGCACGATGTCCTCAAGTTTCATCCATATTGCTGAATTTCCTTTCACTGAAGAGATATGGCCAAAATGGTGGAATAGGAAGATCCTGAGCTCACGTCCTGTCACCAGCACACGAAATTTACAACTACTTACAGAGCAACTAGCTATGAGGACAACCTGAAGACCAGCAGAAAAGATTTTTCTACAACTACAGATATGAAACCTGGAGAAGGAAATGGCAGCCCACTCCAGTGTTCTTGCCTGGAGAATCCCATGGACAGAGGAGCCTGGCAGGCTACAGTCCATGGGGTCACAAGAGTTGGACACAACTTAGCAACTAAACCACCACCACCAAAGATATAAAGAAGGACCCACAAGACAGGTAGGAGGGGCAGAGACCTGGTATGGTCAAGACCCCCATCCCTGGATAGGAAATGCCAAAACAGGAGGCTAATCACAACTGTAGAGCTTCTTCCCAAGAAGTGAGGGGTCTGAGCCCAACATTGAGGCCCCCAGGCTGGGGGTTCTGTATCAGAAGATGAGCCCCAGAACATCTGGCTTTGGAGGCTTGCATATGGGAGAGCCAGCAACAGTAGAAAACAGAGACTCTGTTCTTAGAGGGCACACCAAAATATTATATAGTCTGAGATCCAACACAATGGCAATAATTTGTATGAGCTTGGGTCAGACCTACTTTCTGATCCTGGGAAAACCTCCCAGAGAAGTAGGAAGCGACTGGTAGTCCCTTAGGGGCAGCCATTTGGGGGAGCTCATTCTACCAGGACACTGGTGCTGCAAAGCACAATTTCGGAATAACCCTCTAGTTTATAATGCTAGGAGCTTACTCATCCACCAGCAGGTCAGAACCAGTCCCAAGACCCCCAGGGCTGAGCAGCCAGACATGCAAGGACCCAGCCCTGCCTGAAAAATGGCTCAGCACCAGCCTTCCCAGTCCCCATAGCCAGGCACCCCAGGACCTGGTTCCACCTACAAGTGGCCAGCAACCACTGCCCAAGGTAGGACCTGGCAGCCAGCTGGTCTAGGGGCCAACCCCGCTTACAAGCATGCCCATGGTAGTCAGCCTCACCACACCAGAAAGGCCCATGAAGCCTGCTTAGGAGGCACCCTGACAGAGGGGAGTGTATTTCTGGGCCCCACAGGATGTCACCTGCATAAGATCACTTCTCCAAGATCAGGAAATATAACCAACCTACCTAACACATAGAAATAAACATGGAGAAGTAGTAAAATGAGGAGTTAGAAGAATATGTTGCAAACAAAGAAGCCACACAAAACTCCAAAGGAGAACTAAATGACGTCTACTTATCTCCAGATAAGCAATCTACCCAATAAAGAGTTCAAGGTACTGATCATAAAAGATGCTCAACAAATTGAGGAAAAGAGTAGATGAACCATGGGAAGTTTAATAAGGCATCAGAAATTTATAAAGAAGGATGAATGAGATTTGAAGATAATTACTGAAGTGAAATTGTTATAGGTCATCAAGCTAAGAATTTTGAGTTGGGGGGAATAATTCTGGATTATCTGGATGGACCCAGTGTAATCACAGGGGTCCTTATAAGAAGAAAGCAAGGGCTTCCCTAGTAAAGAATCCACTTGCCAATGCAGGAGCCACAGGTTCCATCCCTGGTCCAGGAAGATCCTACATGCTTCGGGGCAACGAAGTCCACATGCCACAACTAACGAGCCTGTGCTCTAGAGCCCGCAGGCCACAACCCCTGATGGCCGCGTGCCCTAGAGCCCGTAATCTGCAGTGAGAGACACCACTGCAACTAGAGGGTAGCCCCCACTCTCCACAACTAGAGAAAAGCCCGCACAGCAACGAAGATCCAGCACAGCCACAAAAAAAGCAAGCAAGAATGTCAGAAAAAGGGAGGAAGATTTAAAGATGTTATGCTCCTGCACTTGAAGGAGAAAGAGGCTAGCTAAGAACAAAGACCTACTAGCAGCCTCTAGAAGCTCGAGAAAGGCAACAGAACAGATTAAATAAGAAATGACCAGCAAGGAGACAGATTCTTCCCTTGGAGATTCCAGAGGGGAGACAACCCTGTCAACATCTTGAATTAGTCCTAAGAGACCCAGTTTTTACTTCTGACCACTAGAACTATAATATAATAAATCTGTGCTGCTTTATACCAAAAAAAGAAAGAAGAAGAAGGAATTGAAAGTAGATTAGATGATACAGAGAAACACTGAATTAGAAGACAGAGGAATGGAAATCACCCAAGTTGAACAGAAAAAAAATTTTAATGAGAACAGTTTAAGAGACTTCTGGAACAATATCAAACATGCTAATATTTACATTCCAGAGGCCCAGAAGGAAAAGAGAGAGAAAGGGAAGGGCAAAGAACTTACTCAAAGAATTAATAAGTGAAAACTTCCCTAACCTGGGAAAAGAAGCACATGCGGGTTCAAAAATCAGAGTCCCAAATAAGATGAACCCAAAGAAGTCCACACCAAGACATGCTGCAATTAAAATGGCAGAAATGAAGGATATTTAGTTATATTTAGACATAAATATAATTAGCTATAAATATAAAGATATTTAAAAGCAGCAAGAGAAAAGCATTAGTTACATACAAGGGAACTCGCTTATAACTCACACAAAAGGAAAGAAATCCAAATATAACACTAAAGATAGTCATCAAATCAAAAGTTATGAGAGTAAAAGAAAAAGGAACAAAAAAGAACCAGGAAACAATTAAAATAGCAATAAGGGCATATCTATCAGTAATCACAAAAGAATACCTTCATGGCTTCAGCTAGGCAAAAAGGTTTCTCTGGAAGGACATAAAAGCAGATTGTTCAGCTTTATTACAATTAGTTATCTTGTTCATTAAAAGAAAATATTAAAAGAACGAGAAGGCAGGCCACAGAGTGGAAGAAGATATTAATATTTGCATCTATATATACTGTAATAAAAAGCTTAATCCCAAAATATCTATCTCTATCCATAACTACTCTTACAAATTAATAAGAAAAAGATAGTAGCCCAATTGAAAAATATGGAAACCGCTGGAACAGGGGCTTCACACCAAAGAGGATATCCGAATGGCTGATATCCAAAAGCTCAACCTAAAGAGTTTTCAGGGAAATAAATGTAAATTAAAATACATTTTTCTAAAGGTCACATAGCTAGGGGGATTTGAACCTAGGCAGTCTGTTAACCTCTCTTGCTCTATTTACTCGTATGTAAACTAGGGATATTAATATCTATATACTCATGAACTTACAGTTTGAAGAGAAATAATTCAAATAATAGAAAACAGATAACAATGTACTGAAATTCAGTGTATGTATGGAAAACCCAGACCTAGAGACACAGTGACCATACTTTTTACCTAAAAATCAGCACAGACTTAACAAAGTTTTCATACATCTTCTATTTTACAAGTTTTTTCTTGTTATTTGTCAACTCCCCCTGATTCCAGGGTGCATGCTGTTATTGTAAATAGCTTCTCTCCTCGCCACAATAGCTATCATGAGAAGGCAATGGCACCCCACTCCGGTACTCTTGCCTGGAAAATCCCATGGACGGAGGAGCCTGGTGGGCTGCAGTCCATGGGGTCACTAAGAGTTGGACACGACTGAGCGGCTTCACTTTCACTTTTCACTTTCATGCATTGGAGAAGGAAATGGCAACCCACTCCAGTGTTCTTGCCTGGAGAATCCCAGGGACAGGGGAGCCTGGTGGGCTGCCATCTCTGGGGTTGCACAGAGTCGGACATGACTGAAGCGACTTAGCAGCAGCAGCAGCTAAAAACTCAATCTCATTCAACTCTTGTAAGAATCTCATTAGGTAAGTATTATTTTCTCACTTAAGAGATCATTCCCATTTTATAAGAAATTGAGGCTTAGAGTGAATATACCACTTATCTGAAGTTACAGTTCAGTGACAAAGTTAGGATTTGAGGCCAGGTTTGTCCAACTCCAAAACCCACATTTTCCATCATCTTGCTCCACGGTTCCCCAACCACCTAAGTCACTATCATTGTAGGCCCAAAAAAAGCAGTGTCTGTATCCCTCCTCATAAGGCCCACTTTTGGTACTTTAGCACTGCAGTCTGGGTGGCCCTAGGGGTAACAGATGTCAACACAGACTCTACCTCTTGGAGGAAAAGCTCCTCAAAAAGAAACACATTGAGGGGGACTTCCCTGATGGTCCAGTGGCTAAGACTGGAGCTCGAATGCTGGAAACAGGAGTTCCATCCCTTGTCGGGGAACTGGACCCAGTGCAGCCAATATTTTTTTTTTTTTTTTTTTAAGAAAGAAACATGGTGAGAAATGAAATAGTATATGTAAGATTTGAAAGTTATGGGGTCCAGAACTTTCCAACTCCCAGTGGATCTGACCTCACCGGAAGAGAGAGTCCTTCCCACCCAGGCCCCTTCCCTGGAGCTCTCATTGCTGTACCCTCATTTCTGACCCTGCATTCTCTGGCCACAACACAGGAGACCTAGACCTGGGGTCAGATGGGACACCTGTTCTTTGTTTTTCCCACAATCTCACGTTGCAGACTGCCTGGGGTGGGGGTGGGCTGGGGGTGTTGTTCAGAAGGCAGGGCCAGTATTTGCTCAAGTGGGAAGTGGGGAGGGACAGGAACCCAGCAAGATTTCCTCCAGCCCTCACTTAGCAGAGCAGACAGGGCATACTGGTGTTCCAAGAGCTAACACCTATGGACAACGCCACTGAACTGTGCCTCAACCTGCTAGAGTGGCTTCAACATTAGGCATTGATTTGAGGAGGCAGAATACCATGGGAGTCTGGAAGGCAGGAATTCCTCCCAGTGCCGCAATCACTGCATAGTGCTCACTGGCCAATGCTACATGGTTTAGGTGCATTAACTCTTGTGTGACCACACAGCAACTCCATGAGGTACCTACTATTACTATCCATTTTACAGACGAAGACATTGAAACAGTAACTTGCAGTTTACCCAAGGACATCCAAAAACACCGATTATCCAACTGTAAAAGGGAGATGCATATGCTTGCCTTACACCTTACATAAGGCAGGTTTTGTAGGACACTAACTCCCATGCATTTGCAATAAATTCGTATTTCTTACCCTTCCTTTTTTTTTTTGTATACCGGAAAGATTTTTCCATTGGGGCTTCAGTAAGGCGAGAGTGCAGAAAAGTCCCTGAAAAGACACAACAGAAATTGATAACTACAGCGGTGTCTCCAAGCAAGAAAAGGTGGGAATTTTACTTTTCAGTGTTTAAACAAGGTATTTCAATTATTCTTTTTTAATTTTTTTTTTTTTTTTTTTATTTAAGGGCTTGCACAGTCATAGGTGAATGTGGCCAGGGCTTTAAAAGACAGTGAGCCGATGAGCCAAAACCTAAAGTCGCGGCACTACAGGGTGGCTCGCCTGGGGTCACCAGCAAGCTACAGTGAGTTTAGGGTTCTTTTCCCTACTGCACAGGATGGGGATATATTTTACGAGGAAGGAGGAAGGGCGCTAAGGCGCCCTGGGCTTTGAAACGTTGGGGGAGGGGGGGGGTCCTGCCCGCGGGAGGTGGCGCCCACCTGGGCGATGGGAAGGAAAAGCCCGGCCCCGCCCTGTCCAATTTAAGAGCCGCGGGAGACAGCTGTGACCGTTCCTGGCCGACAAGGCTCGCTCCCTTATTTAAAGCAGGTGTCCTCCCGCGCCTCCTGCGCTGCCCACAGCCCAGAGGCCCCAGCTCCTCTTCTTGGGCCCTTCCGAGCAAGGGCCGCGCTATGCCCAGCCCCGGGCCGCGGGGCTGCCGGCCGCTCCCTCTTTCGGGCGCCGGGGTCCAGCCCCAGCGCTCCAGCCGCTCTCCCCGGCCCGCGTCCCCCGCTCTGCCTCGCGGTTCTGCAAATCCAGGCCCAGCCCGCGCGCCCGGACGCCTCGCGTCCTCCTTTTCCGTTGAGGCCATCCTAGCCAGACCTGACCCCCGCGCGCCTACCACCTCCCCGCTGTCAGTCTCCGCTGGCGCCCACGGGGACCTCTGGAACGTGCCCTCCAGGCCTCCCGCCCAGGCTCTGCCCGGGGCGTGCCCGCCGACGTGGCTGCCCGCCTGCCTGAGCGCGGGGCTGCACCAGCCGCGCCCCCAGCCCCCTGCGCTGCGACCCCTCGCCTCCCACTTCTGCGGCCTCCAGGGTCTCAGCGTCACAGGTACGAGGGAGCGGACGGCCGCCACGGCGGGCACAGGATAGAGGAGAAGTCCCCGAGTTTGAGAGCCACGCGTGGTTGGAGTAGATGTCAAGTTTATGACCCTTGACCCTGCAGGTGATACCGGGCGGAGAGAGGGACCCAGACCAGGTGGGAGACTATCCGGCCCGCCGCTGAGGTGGGAAAAGGTGTGTGTCGGGGGGTGGGTGAGTACGTGTGCAGAGAGGAAGGTGAGGGCAGGCCCGAGAGCGACTCGGACAACCATGATCAGCGCAGGGCTGCAGGCAGCCCGGCCTCTCCCTGGTCTAGGGAGTGGGAGAGGCCCTTGCTCCCTTCCACACCTGCTTTGCACAATGCTTTGTGGAGCAGGCTTTTCCCCAGCGCGGCCAACTCGGCCGGAGAGGCAGCTGCTACTGGTACCCTTCAGCCAGAGCGAGGAGCTGTCGGGGATTAGCCGACCGAGTTACAGCCTCCACTGCTCACCTCTGTGTGAGCTTAGCTTCCGCACTTTACTGCTCTGAGCCAGGTTCCTTCAGCTCTTAGAATGGTTCCCTGGGGCTCTGGGCCCTGGAGCAGAGTCACTTAAATCCCCATGAGACTTTAACCGTTGGGGTAATTTTCTCCTCTAGTATTAACATCCACCTATATGAGTTTTTACCATTTTTGGCTATCTGGTTCATGCATCCCCATGGCTCCCATGAGGGGAAACAAGAGCAAATTTAGTGCAAGCCTCATCAACCCAAACCAAGATCCTGGTAAGACAATCTTTCTTGGGTTACCCCCACCCTGTGTCTCCTCACCTCCCTTCAGTTGGGCATTCCTCCCACCCACGTGGGAGAGAAACCCTGGTCTCCCAAGCACTATCCAAATTCTTGCTACATAATGAGAGCCACCTCTGGTGGCTCAGAAGGCAAAGAATCTGCCTGCTATGTGGGAGATGCCGGTTCGATCCCTGAATCAGGAAAATCCCCTGGAGAAGAGCATGGCAACACACTCCAGTATTCTTGCCTGGAGAATTCCATGGACAGAGGAGCCTGGTGGGTTACAGACCATAGGGTTGCAAAGAGTTGGACATGACTGAGCGACTAACATTTTCACTTTCATGAGAGTCACAGCCCTCACTCCAAGCCACCTTTTTCTAATGTCCCCACACACCTGAGGTCTGAATTGTAACTTTCTACTCTGTATTACTAGTGTCTCATTTTCAAGTTAGTTTTTTAAATATATATATATTGATTGATTGATTGATTTGGCTGTGCTAGGTCTTAGTTGAGGCATGTGGGATATTTTAGTTTCAGCATGGAATCTAGTTTCCTGACCAGAGATTGAACCCAGACCCTCTGCACGGGGAGCACCAAGCCTTAGCTACTGGACCACCAGGGAAATACCTCACTGGTTTTTGCATGGGTATTACAGCCACACAAATCAAACTTCAAAATGTTAACTACAAAGTTACAGTATGGAGAAGAGTTTACCGTTCCTTTCCCCTAGCCACCTGGTTCTCCCCACCCCACAGGCAGCCAGACACCAGTTTCTTTATTCTTCTAGTGTATTTTATACTATTTAATACTTGGACACACGTGTGTGTGTGTGTGACGCTTAGTCGTGTCTGACTCTTTGTGACCCCATGGACTGTAGCCTGCCAGGCTCCTCTGTCCATGGAATTCTTCAGGCAAGAATACTGGAGTGGGTTGCCATACCCTTCTCCAACGGATCTTCCCTACCCAGGGATTGAACCTGGGTATCTGCATTGCAGGCAGATTCTTTACCGTCTGAGCTCACACACATGTGTATTTGTGAAAATACATGCATATATATATACACACACATGCATTCTTCTAACCCTCCCCCGACACTAGACACACTGCTCTGCACCTTACTCTTTTTACTTGACCATGTATCGAGATTTTTCCTTAGAAGTCCACACAGAGCTTCTGTATGCCACAGAATGGTCCATTGCAAGAATATACCATATTTTAAATCTAGCTCCATTGATGATTTCTTATATTTTGCTATTAATGCTTATGTAAGCCAGCTGGGCCCAGTGGCTGGGGTCTTAGGCAGCCAGACCTCACTCCTTTCAGTGGGGCAGTTTTGTCTGCTAGCCCTGGAGCCCCTCCCCAAGGTTAGTGGGAGCGGAGGAGTCTTAGCCCTGCATTGCCAGAACTCTGTCTGGAACACTTCCTTCCAAGCTAGCCCAATGGCTTCCTTCCTCACTCCTCTGGAGTTACGAGTCAGGTACTGACCCTGGTAGACCAGTCTGCATCTCCGCTGGCCCACAGCTCTATGAGCTGAATAGCACCCTTATGTGCGTTAGAAAAGGGCACCTCCTAACTCCATGCAAACACGACACCTTGTCAGGAAGGAAGAACAGGCTTGCAAAAAGCAGGCGGAATTTCAGACTCCACTTACCGTCTCAGCTGGGCACCTGTGTGCAGGATACAAGCTGTACACAGTGGCCCTATTCAAGAGTCACCTGAGTGAGGTGGCTACCCTTTCCAAAGATGTTAATACAAACTCTTCCACCTGCCCACACACAGGCACACTTACCCTGTCCTTCCCTGCTTTATTCTTATTAGTGCTAATCACTTTCTGACATACTCAATATGTTACTTATTTGCCTTTTTTGTTGTTATTGTTTTTGCTGTTAGGAATTCTCTGTTTTGTCCTGGAACCATGCCTGAATCAAAGTACCCATTCAAAACTTTGAAAGAACAAAAAAGATGAACCTTCACTCTTTGTTCAAAAGGGGGTCCCTTCTCTGCTTATCTCATAGGGTTTTCCTGAAGTAGCCAAGGAAAGGAGAGATGGAGGTTTGGCAGCTCCTCTTAGGGCCAGAGATTATGCCACTAACCTGACTAATAGAGGCCAAAGCGGTCTCACAACACTGTCCCTTCTTTTAAAAAAAAATTTTTTTTTTTTAATTTTGTATTGGGGTATAGCCATTTAACAATGTTGTGATGGTTTCAGGTGAACAGCAAAAGGATTCAGCCACACATAAACATATATATCCCTTCTCCCCCAAACTGCCCTCCCATCCAGCCTGCCCCATAACATTCAGTAGAGTTCATGTCCTTTTTCATTTGTTTTGTTTCTGCGCAGTCTCTTCCCACCTTGCCTGCTGTGTTGTTACCTGGCCAAGGGTAAGACAGGGCAGTGGAGCTGTGAGTTTGTTCTCTCTCCTCCAAGATGACAGGGTAGGGGGTTACGGCTAACCTTTCCTCCTGCTAATTGCTCTTCAGGCTTGGAGCTGGTTCACTGCCTAGGCCTCTGGGATCCCCGAGACTGGGCCCAAGCTCAGGACCTTCAGGACACTGAGAGATCCCCAAAGAGGATTCGAACCATGTTTAACTTGGAGCAGCTGGAAGAATTGGAGAAAGTGTTTGCAAAACAGCACAATATAGTGGGGAAGAAGAGAGCCCAGCTGGCAGCCCAGCTCAACCTTACAGAGAACCAGGTGAGAGCAGGGACTCCTGTGGGCTCGGCTGCACCTAGGGACAGTTACTACTCTCTCAAAAAACCCTGAGTTGGGGCTGGGAGGAATTTATGGGCCTCTTTCTCTGTGCCAGGCTGATAGGGGATACGGGCCCTAACCACTGGCACACTCCCTTCTCTATATGATGAGAAAAATAGTCCTATTTGAAATCACATTATGGAAACAACATGTGTTAATCTAGAACTTTCTAATATAATGTTTCCATGCTAAATAAGGAGCTGACAGTGAAATTAAGTTGGTATTCAAGAGACTAAATATTAAAAATAATAAACATTCTCTTGACCCTATATTCTCCTCGCGACTGAATTATAGCTGCTCTTTTCACAGGCAAATTTCTCAAGAACTGGCTATGTTCTCTCCATGTCCTCACCTCCCGTCTACTCCTTAATTCACTGCAGTGTGAATTCTTTCATTCTGCCATTTCACTGAACCTTCTCATCAAGGTCTCTAATGACCTCCATGTTGCAAAGCCACCATATGCTTTCTTCCCTCATCTTACCCCACCACTCAGTACAATCAACCACTCCTTCTGTTTTGAAACCCACAGTTCTCTTGGCTTCCAGACACCACACTCTCGGTTTTTCTCCCAGCTCTCTAGTCCCTTCTCGGTTCCCTTTGTAGGCAACTCTTCTCTTTGGGGCCTCAAATTTTCCTCCCTAGATGATTTAATCTATCCCCATGGGTTTTAACGGAGAAGGCAATGGCACCCCACTCCAGTACTTTTTCCTAGAAAATCCCATGGATGGAGGAGCCTGGTAGGCTGCAGTCCATGGGGTCGCTAGAGTCGGACATGACTGAGCGACTTCAGTTTCACTTTCCACTTTCACGCATTGGAGAAGGAAATGGCAACCCACTCCAGTGTTCTTGCCTGGAGTATCCCAGGGATGGGGAAGCCTGGTGGGCTGCCGTCTATGGGGTCGCACAGAGTCGGACACGACTGAAGTGACTTAGCAGCAGCAGCATGGGTTTTAAATACCATTTGTAAGCCAGTGACTCCCTACTTTGTATCTTCCACCCACTCCTCTTTTCTGACTTGTGCATCTAACTACCTTCCTGGGGCCTCCAGTTGGGTGTCTTGTGGGAAGCCATTTCAAACTTAACAAGTCAAAACCTCAATTCTTGATTCCCACCCCCCCACCCAAATCTCTCCCTTTCCCCACACATGGCATCATTGTCCACCCAGCTGCTCAAGTATCTAGTTCAGATACTTAGATCTGAGTATCTAAGATACTCAGTCATCTTAGATTCCTTTTTCTTTCCCAATTCCAATTCATCAGCCAGCCTTTTCACCTCTACCTCCGAAATACAACTGGAATCACTTCATTTTTCTCCATTGCCACCAGTTTCAAATGGGACCGTTCTTCTCATGATACAGGGAAGGGAGTGTGCAGCCCCAACTATTGCTGGATCACTGCAACAGTCTCCCCAGCTGTCTCCTCAAATCTGCTTATATCCATTCTTCACTCACTGCCAGAATTGCAGTTCACTTGATATAAATAGGACTATGTCACATCCCACTAAAAAACTCAAAAGTGACACTTCTAATCCATGGCCTTCACAGTTTTGGGTGATCTGGTCTCCACTGACCTCTTCCACTTTCTCTTCCTTTGCTTTCCCCTTTCTCAGATGTGTCTGCCATGCTTTCCTCCTTTCTGATCCTCAGACATTCCAAGCTTGACTCCCCTGCCCTGGCTTGCTTTTCTCTGTCCCCATTAGGCAGGCCTCTCATCCTCTGAGCCTCAGCTTAAGTGCTGGTTCTTCAGGGAGGCTCAAACTCCTATTTGTACCCTCATTTGTATTTATATATTTGTTTTTGGTCTCCCTCCACTAGACTGTGAGCTCTGTGAGGGTGGAGCTCGTACTTCACTATTATCACCATCACCTGGGAAGGGCCAGCACTGCCTCAGATGTGGATGTCTAAAGTGAAGCCAATACACAAGTGCTCAGTTGTGTCCGACTCTTTGCAATCCCATGGACTGTAGCCCACCAGGCTCCTCTGTCCATGGGATTTTTCCAGGCAAGAATACTGGAGTGGGTTGCCATTTCCTTCTCCAGAGTTCAGATCAGGAGCTCAGTAAATACTTGGGTGAATGAGTGGTACTGGAATTAGAGGGAAGGGTGTGCTTCCCTTAGAATGAAGAGTAAATTTTCAGAGAGGAGTGGGCACTGTGGGAATGGGGGATGCAGTGGGAACTGTTAGTCACATTCTTATCTCTTCTCACTGCCTCAATTATAGGTGAGGGTCTGGTTCCAAAACCGAAGGGTCAAATATCAAAAGCAGCAAAGGCTGAAACTGCCAGCTGCATCTGCCATGGCTGCCTCTCCAGACGAGCCCTCCAGCAGCTCTGACACCAGCATCCAGAGAGAAGATGCGGAGTCAGGAATGGACAGCTGAGGACTGCAACAAAGGCTCAGTCCAGGCTGGGCTAGTTCTTCCTGGAAGCACCCATCAGATCTCCTTGTTCCAATTCTTAATGAAGAGCTTGTCAGGTCAAAGGGCATCAGGAGAATCTGAACTGTAAAGCAGGAGCCCTCTTTTTCTGTATTGACCCCTGGGAGTTGTAATAATGCAAATAGTCACAGGTACAGACTTTGGCCTTCAGCTATGTCCTTGGCCAAGTTACTGAATTTCTGAGGGTTTTTTCCCCCACCTGTAGAATGGGTATGTTAATAACTTTGACCTCCCAGGGCTGAGATGATGTCTGTAAAACACTTAAGAGTGTGCCAGGCTCAACACTAAGTGTGCAGTAACTACTAAGGCTTATAGGTCTCCTTCACCTGTGGGAGTAATACCTCAGCCCCAGCCTCTCCAGAGAGTAATCTTTGCCTGACCTGGCTGTAGAGGAGATACGGCCTCCTTGAATCAGCATCTGGGCATTGCAGACTCTTCCCCACTGGAAATGGTGGAATTGAGAGCAAAGAAGGACGGATAGACCATTTAGCCCACTGCCTCTCACAGAATTTCCTGAAGTTTTTTAGTTTTGTCTGAACTGTTACCAGTCATAGAAGGAACTCAGGCCCAGCTGCCCCCTTGGAGCAGACATGCTATCCTGAACACCATCTTTTTCCCTCTAGCTACTCAACTTGACCCCCTAGCCATCTTTATTTCGAGTAAAGAGATTTAACTGTGCCTTTGCCAAAACTGGCATTTTGCCTTGAACTCTGCTGTATTATTACCCCAACCCCTTCACAACCAGTTCTCATGGCTTCCATTCCTTCCCGGGAACCACTCCGTTTCTCTCCAATAAGTGTATGTTATAGCCTCCGCTTGTGGAGTCTGCCACCAACATTTCCAGAGCTAATTTCTCTAGCACTTCACATTTCCTGGTGGGCCTCTGTTGAGGGTACTCCCTTAGAATACAGGATGACTTCTGGGTGTTGAGATGAGCTGGTGGAAGGAGGTGTGCCCTGCCACCTGGTGGCGAGGGAGGGCACGGTCCACGCTGCTCTTCAGAGCTCTTGAGGGAGGGAGAAAAGGCGGGAGCAGCGGTCCTTGGAAAACCATCTGTCCCTGAGGCAGTGGACCACCGTCTCGAGAATACCAGGCTGCAGCTGGAGGGAGGGGGGAGGCCACGGTCCAGCTTCAAGAACCTTCTGTTCCCGTCTTCCAGGAAATCCTTCCTAAAGCTGGATCCAGTCAACTCTATTAAAGGAACACAGCGGCAGGTGCCTCTTCCTGGAATCGTTGGCTCCCGTTTTTTAAAAAATCACCAGTCAGTTACCTATTCAGCAGTTAACCGGCTCTATCCAATCCCTAAATGTCACCATGAGACTACAGCAGATGTGGACACAGGTCTTATGTCAAGTAGCACAGGATCAATGGGAGGAGGGAACAAAATGAGAGACGGGGGTCAGGCCTGGCTGTGGGGACAGATGCTACAGGTCAGTCCTGAGCAAGAGACCAGATCCCTCTCCCATAGTCAGGACAGTATGCATATGCAGACTCACTTCCGCATACAACTTCATGGTCCTTAGACCCTCCAGCATCCCCCAGGCTACAAGGTCCCTATGCCCCTGCAGCGTCTGAGTAAGACACACTTCCAGCTTGATCTTTCACAGGACTGTCTGCCCCCTGCCAGAGTGCCTGTGGAAATAGGAAATCTTACGCTGGACTTCGTAGGCTGGCTAAGAGTGGTAAGCTAGCTCTTCCCCTTAGGCTGAGTCCAAACAGCGACTGACAAGACAGGCCACTGAGAGGCAGAGACAACAGACACAAACAGGAATTCAGACACAGATACACACATCAAAACGACACACACAAACTCTGGTATGGCCACGAAAATACAGGCAAAACTGCACAGATGTAAAAGCACAAAGACCACTCGACCTACACGCACATCGCTCAAACACTCGTGCGAAAACCCGCGCGGCCTCAGGGACACGCACGCTGAGGGCGGGGCCTTCGGGGGCGGGGCCTCCCGGGTCGAGGCTGGGTCAAGGGTCAGAAGGCGGAGGTACGCCCAAGATGGCGGCCTCCATGTGCGACGTGTTCTCCTTCTGCGTGGGCGTGGCGGGCCCGGCCCGGATCGCCGTGGAAGTCCGCTTTGTGAGCAGCGCCAAGGTGAGGCCGCGGCGAATCGTGCCGGGGTTCCCCACCCAGCCCGTCCTTGGAGACAGCCCCGCGGGACCCTATGCCTGCAGCTTAGAGGGTCCTCTGCCGCTTGGACTCTGCTATCCGGCCCCGGGGGCTCCTTGTCGGTACCCGCGTGCAGGCTTCCAGGGCGATCACGCGGTGGCCTGGGGCCCGCGGAGTCCTCCTGCGCTCCCCCTCCTCCCCTGGAACCGGGCCTTTCTGCTAGCTGGGCTGGGGAGCGCCAGGCCGGGGGATATTGCTGCTGGATCCTGAGAGCTGTTGGGCGGGACGTGCCGGGCAGAGGGAGCTGCGGTACTAAAAAGCGTGGGCCATCAAGAACTTTCTGAGTGAGATTTGGGTGGGGGGATTGAGGAGAGAGGCCAGGACACTTCACAAAGGGTCTTGGAGTGCCAAGGAATTTGGACCGAAGCCCGTGGTAACATTGAAAGGTTTAAATCAAGAGGATGACATTTTGTTTTACTATCGTGTTTTAAAGTTCAGTGTAGAAAAAATTCGAAAGTGCATGTAAGAAAAGGAAAGGTAAAACACTCATAATCTTGTATTTGTACAAATATGTGCATATTAAAGTTATATTTTTAGGCTGCTTTCTGATGCAGCAGTATGTATTTCAATATCAATAATCCTTTTAGGTATTAATTTTTAAGAGTTGAGTAATAGTCTTTCATGGGAGGACCGCTGTTCACTCAACAACTGTTCATTTATGGATATTTATACTGTATCTTGTTTTCCATCCCTGAGGTCAAAGATGGTGAAGCTCAGTGTCTGTGCACGCATCCTTTTCTTCTCACCAGCACTAAGTATTTTCTTTCTTGGTTATCTTTATTAGTTGATATGTGCAAAATGATACTGCTTTGTTCTCATTTGTATTTCTTTACTAATGAGGTTGAATAATTTATCATTTGTAATGGCAGTGTGTATCCTTGCTCCTGCCCTGGATGTCAGCCTTCTAGTCATGTGGCTCCTGCTCTCAGCATCATGGTATTCACACAGATCCCCAACCTAACCTTCCATTGTCCTCTTTCCACTCCAGAGGCGTCTGGAGCATTCCTCTCTTAATGTGGTAAATCAACTCCCCTGTGTCCTTGGGCTCCTCACTGCCCACAACTCCATCTCCACCCCAAGGCCTGCAGTGCTCTCATTGGCTCACAGTTTGATGGTGTTTCAGTTCCATCACTCCTAGCAAGCAGAGATATTCACCTTTACTTTCACTTTGCTCATATCTCTGAACCTCCTCCTTTTTTTTTTTTTAACTTCTCTCTTACATCACTTCAGCCACTCTCCTTGCCCAGTTGTCCTGTTCTAGCCTTCCATCAAAACCCCAGGTCTGGAAGAAGGGGCTGGCTTCCCTCTCTATGCCCGCAGCTTATGTGCTGCTGCAGAAGAATCATGTACCCAGACTTGGTGACAAGATGGCTTATCCTTTTTGCATCTGTATTCATCAAGTGGGATTGGTTTGTGATTTTTCTTTTTCCTTTATGGTATCTTCCTCAGGTTACCACATCAGAGTTATACTTGGTTTTTTGTTTGTTTTGTGAAATAGAGAAACTTTCCATTTTTTTCCTTCTGTTATTGAATAGTTTAAATAGCATAAGAATTACTTCTTTGGTTCAAGAGAGCTGATTTATGAAACCATATAGACTGGGGGCCTCATGTGGGGGTGGTTTTTTACCACTTTCTGTTTTGCCTCTATGGATATTGGCAAGAATGATTTTCAAAATTTTGCCAGTTGCTATGCCAGGGATATGACTGGTCACAACAGAAACCTAATCAAATATGATAAATGTCAACCAAGATGCTGTAGTAGTACACATCAGGCAGGTGCTAGTGTTGCTTGTTAGTCTATCTTGGCTTCCTTCCTGTTCAATTCACTTTTGGCAATTGATATTTTTCTAGAAAATAACTTAATAAAGAATTTATTTACTGGAGTCTTAAATTTTTATTGTACAATCTTTTAAAAAAAACATAAGCTTACTTTTCAAATTGCAAATAACTTTGCATAGTTTGTACCCTTTACATTCAGGTTCAGATTCATTTCTCTCCAGGCTTCTTGGTAATATGAATTAGAGCTGTTTTTTTCTTGAAACACTTCATATGTTTTGGGGATGTGTAGTTTCATAGAGGAACAGCTCTGATTCTTCCCTTTGCATTGATTACTAAATATTTCCTCCATTTGGTCCTCCAGAAAGAGGGAGAAAGAGATTAGTGCTTATCCAATATCAAAATTGATGACTGTCAGAAGTAGCGTGGGTCCCTGTTCATAATATCTTTGCGTCCCACGGAGGAAGGCCAGGTTTTCATTTTGCTAGGTTGGGATCCCAGAGGTTACTCAGTGTGGAGGTGGGCTTCTAGAAAGACAACCAAGCTGCATCCACGGCTTTGTCAACGGTTTTGTTCCAGCTGCCCTAGCATGCTATTGGAGCTCCCAGAGTTATTCACAGGGTTGAGATTTGTGGCTCATGGGCCTGTCCAGGTCTACACATCCTGCTGCTCTGATCTGGGGAGGTGCCCTTGCCTAGCCAAAGCACTAGAGTTCAGAGGAAACGGGGAGCTACCCAGGAGGCCACATGACAGGACATTTCACTGGTGGCTCAGTTATTTTCTTTCTCTCCCTTTTTGTGACAGTTCACTGGCACTACTGGGGCAATTGGCAGGGGCACCAGTCCTCTAAGTGTAGAGTGCACAAAAGTGCCCAGCGGGGCCAGTCACTGCCTGGCTTTTAAAACTGTCTCCTGAGTCCCTTTGTACATTTGAAGTGAATTGAAGTCATTCAGTCGTGTCCAACTCTTTGTGACCCCAAGGACTGTGGCCTACCAGGCTCCTCTGTCCATGGGATTTTCCAGGCAAGAGTACTGGAGTGGGGTACCATTTCCTTCTCCAGAGGATCTTCCTGACCCAGGGATCGAACCCAGGTCTCCCACATTGTAAACAGACACTTTACCGTCTGAGCCACCAGGGAAGCACATTTGAGAGATGGCAATTCAACAGTTGTTTTCTCATCTTTCATCCCATACACGGTGTCTGCAGTGCTTTAGACCAGGACTTCTCACTAACATGCATGTGAATCACCTGGGCATCTTGTTAAAATGCAGGTTCTGATGTGGCAGGTCTGGCGTGGGGCCTGAGCTTGTGCGTTCTAACATCTCCCAGGCGATCCCCATGCTGCCAGTCCATCACCTCATTTTGAGTAGTGTGGCGCATGGGGTTCCCTCACCTGTGCTGTACCATAACATCCTGGAAACTACCTGGTAGGTATTATTATAGTACTCGCTTTTCACATGGTAGACAGATGGAAAAAGGCAGTTGGCTCAACGCTTCACAGCAAGCTAGGCTTAGGACTGGTGCTAGGGTTAGTCATTCCTTCCAGTGTAGCACCTGAGAACTTGTTGGGCACCAGGTACTGTGCTAGGTACTGTGAGTTCCGAGCTGACTAGGGAAGTAGGACACATTCTCCTGAAAACTAGGCCTCCCCGTCCTGCAGTGTAGGATTCTCTGCAACCCTGAGGAGCAGCATCATGACCAGGATCCTGGAGGGGCACGTGGGTGACTCAGAAGGCGGCCCTATACCACTCGCTAGTACTGGAGGCTCCAGCCTGCTGTGAACCTCTGGCCATGCTAAAAACGCTCCTCTGGGTAGTCCAACATGGTTGCCATGGTGGCTCTCTTCCCATCCCAGCCCTCTGCCCTGGACAGTTTGGAAGATGTGCTACTGAATGTAGGGTAGAACTGCATTTCTGGAGGAGGTGATTATGAAGGGGGCTGACGACGCTCCAGGAGTGACCCTCCTGAGACAGAGGCCTCTGCCAAGAGGGAAGCACGTGGAGGTGAGGAGCCCTTGAAGCTCTGTCCTCTGCCTCTTCTTATGGCCATCCTATTCCTTCTCTGCCCTTTTAGGGAAAGGGGCTGTTTGCCACACAGCTGATCCGGAAGGGGGAGACCATATTCGTAGAACGGCCCCTGGTGGCTGCGCAGTTTCTCTGGAATGCACTTTATCGCTACCGAGGTGAGCTCATCTCGCCCACTCTGAGGGCCGCTGTGCCCAGCAGCCTTGGCGCCTGGAGGAGAGCATAGATATCCCTGATAGTCTCTGGGACTCCCGGTGTCAGGAGGGAAAGCACATCTTCTCTTGGAGAACTGTGCCTGAGAACCATGCCCCTGTCTAATCTCAGGCCATCTGGGGCTGTGAGCCTGTAGCAAAGAAGCTGTTCCAAAGGGTACCCTGGAGGAGGCCTGTCACTCAGGTGGACGCAGCGCCATCCTGAAGGGCTCTGTGCCAAAGTGGAGCCACTACCAAGAAGAGACCACATGCCCCCTGTTCAAAAAAGGCTGCATTAGGGATCACAAACAGCATGCTCTTAGCTTTCCAGCCACTCGCTTTTTTCACCCTTCCGTTGGGCTAGAGAAAAATCTCTGAAAGGACGGTCAGTCAGCTCCAGAATGTGGGGAAAGCCCAGTTTTGGGGAGGGGTGGAGAGCCCCATAGACTAAGTCCCATGGAGAAGCAGGGAGAGTCTGCCAGGCGGGGTGGGGACTGCAGAGAGGGAAGAAGGTATCATCTATCTTTGAATGCATGTGAAATTGATTAATTCGCTCCATTCTTTAACATAGTCATTCATTTACTCACCCCTTAAAACATCTGCTGTGAGCCAGGTGCTGTCGTAGCCCCGCGGATATTGCTGTGAAAGGACAGATGCAGCCCCTGCTCTGAGACACACTGTCATGTCTGGCTCTCTCCCCCAGCCTGTGACCACTGTCTTCGGGCACTGGAGAAGGCAGAGGAAAACGCCCAGAGACTGACTGGGAAACCAGGCCAGGTTCTGCCTCACCCTGAGCTGTGCACTGTGCGCCAAGACCTGCACCAGAGCTGTCCCCACTGCCGGGTGAGCAGCCCTGGGGCCGAGCTGAAGTCCTGGCTGGGGAGACGGGAGTGAGCACAGACCTGGTCATGGCCCTCAGAGCCCCCAGTGGAGGGAAGACATTGAAAAGCCTTGAGTACTACTCCAGTTTCATCCACGCGGTTCCAGTCCCACTGCCCAGAAAATAGGCTTGTTGGGAGCTTGCCCTCTGCCTCGGAGCCTGGCAGGGCCCTTCCCTGTCCCCGAGAAGCAGTCTCTCCTTCCCACGGTTTTAAAGCCTGGGGCAGGTGCTCCTCTCACATGCCCCCAGAGCACTGAGTGCTTCCTCGTCTCATAATACTATAATGCCACTGACTGCTGCTCAGGGGCTGTTTGTGGGAGGAGTGAAGTTAGAGGAGGTGAGGCCACACAGGTGTCTGTGCCTCACCCCAGGCCAGATCCTTGGGTGCTGACCTCCACCTCCCCCAACAGGTGACGTACTGCAGTGCAGAATGTCGACTGGCCGCAGCTGAGCAATACCATCAGATCCTGTGCCCAGGCCCCTCCCAGGATGACCCCGCGCATCCTCTCAATAAGCTGCAGGAGGCCTGGAGGTAGGTAGCATTTCCTCTCTTCTCTCCTTTATCCTTTCCTCCTTGCGTGTCTTCGCGGTGCTCAGCAGATGCAGCCATCTTTCTTAAGTTACCACTGCCTGGATTTTTCCTCCATTCTTAGGGCCAAACAGAGGTCATTTCACCTATTTCCCCTGCCTTAAATCTGAGCTGCCAGCCCCACCATCCTCAGCATTTTACACACTCCCAGAAGAGCCTCATTAAGCCCATAGAGATATAAAATCCTGCCCATGTCCTTGCCAGTAGCTTTCCCTCTTTGGTTATGAATGGGATTGGTAGGAAGGATTCTCTATAGCAGTCAGACCAGGCTTTCCTGAATTCGGCTACTGGGAAGGGAATTTCTAGGCCAAACCTTTATCTTTCTCCCCAGGAGTGTTCACTACCCGCCTGAGACTGCAAGCATAATGTTGATGGCCCGGATGGTGGCCACAGTGAAACAGGTGAGCCCACCTGATCTTCCGGAGAAAGCTGACTCTGGCCTCATTCAACCCTTGACCTCAGTTTCCTTCTTACTTTAAGACTCTGGCTTGGATACAGAGTTCTTTCTGGGCCTCTCAAAGAAGAGCTGCTTGCATGTACACCTTAGGAGTAGCTAACCATAAATCTGGCAGGGGGAGGGGAGCTTATCTTGCCTGTGATCTTTGATCTATGAGATGACTGCCTGTGCAGCAGCAGTTCATGCGTGCCATTTATAAGCATCACCTTTTCAGGATTGTATCTCTTTAGGTACAGCAAGAGAAGCTGCTCTGACCCCTTCTTTAATACTGTTGCTCCTCAGCCTCATTCTATTTTCCCAAGTGTCGTGAATTGGCTAGCTTGGCAGCAGCTGGGGAGATGGTTGGGTATGGGCAGGGCTGGGAGGAAGAGTCTACCTAGAAGCTAATGTGTGATGGTGTTTCTCTGAGGGCTGGGGCTTTGGAATGACAGCCGACTCTTCCCACAAGGGCAGGAATGACAGTAAAGAAGAGGGTGTCTGTGAGTCCATCTGTGCACATGCATGCATGGGCATGTATCAACCTGACCTTGAAGTATATTTGTTCACTACAGGCTAAGGATAAGGATCGTTGGATCAGGCTCTTCTCCCAGTTCTGTAATAAAACTGCTAATGAGGAGGAGGAAATTGTCCATAAACTCCTAGGGGACAAATTCAAGGTTGGTCTCCCCCCATGACCCTCCCACCCCTGCTAGTAGCCTGGGCTGTCTATGGCTACCTGGAGGAAGCTTCACAACTTGCTCCCTTCCCAGTCACAGGAAGAAGTTCGCGCCTGGGTCCAAAAATCTGTTCAGAGACTTGTATTTCTGTTGCTGTTTAACTTCATAACCTAATGTGGACTTAAAATTGCAAAGTGGGGTGATGACCAAGGATAGAGGGGCTGGGTGCCCTGATATGGGAGGCAGGACCCCATAATCGGATAGCAGTGGGCAAATCAAGTGTAATGAAAAATGGAGGGTTGAGGGGGTCTGCAGGTTAGGAAGTGGGGTGAAATAGACTTCTAGTTGCCCATGTACTGAGCACTCGCTTCAGATCAAAGAGTTATGCATTCTCCCCGAGGAGAGCAGAGTTCTGTGCAGGAGCTGCCTGAAGGGGGAGGCAGGTGTAAAAGGGCTTTTGGGGCAGGCCTTCCTGCACTGAATCTGGGGAAAGGAGGGGAGCGTCAAGCTGCTCTGGAGGGTGGTGCTGGTATAAGTGCTAGAAAATAGGAATTTGGGGTTTGCTACCCTGGTTGGAAGAGACCAGCAGACTGCCAAGGCTCTTTGGAGATCAGAACTCCATGGCTTTCCTTTGCCCCCTGGGAAAGCTGTCTTTAGAGCTCACCCTTTTCCTTCCCTTACATGGTTTTCTGGGCCCTGCCTGGGTGCTAAGGGGAAACCCCAGAGCTGCAGGTCTCTCCCTGCTTTCCCTAACCCAGGGTCAGCTGGAGCTACTGCGGAGACTCTTCACAGAGGCGCTTTATGAAGAAGCACTCAGCCAGGTGAGTGGGAAGGTGGGACCAGTGGCCTCCCAGTCACTCCAGCCCTCTGGGAGCAACCAGGGCAGCGTGTCCGCCTGGGACAGGTAAGCAAGAGCAGACCTGGTCTTACGGAGTTGGGGTGGGACTGACTCACAACAAGCTTCCTCAACAGAGTTGTATCAGGAAGAAGAGCAAGTGGCTGCCCACTGAGTGCCCTTCTCCTTTCTCCCCACAGTGGTTCACTCCGGATGGATTCCGGTCTCTCTTTGCTCTTGTTGGGACCAATGGCCAAGGAATTGGGACCAGGTTAGGAGAGAATGTTCCAGAGCTCTTGGACTTGTCCCTCAGGGCTGGGGTGGAAGATTGAGAAAAGTAGCCAAGCTCCTTTCAAGACTAGGGTGGGGCAGGGTGTAACTCTGGCCAGAATGCTGGACTAAACTCAGGGGCGAGGGTCAGACAGACCGAGTCTTTCTTGGGAACACTTAGTTGGGAAAGGACACACCTACCCACCCCCACCCCCTCTCGGGAGAAAGAAATGGACTTAACTTGCTTGGAGGTGGAGAGCCCTGTGAGCTGGGTCTTTCTCCTCTCCAACCATGGCTGCCTGGAACCCCCAGCTCCCTGAGCCAGTGGGTCCATGCCTGTGATGCTCTGGAGCTGAAGCCTGAGGACCGTGAGCAGCTGGACGCCTTCATTGACCAGCTGTACAAGGACATCGAGGCAGGTTGGTGAGATGGAGCCTTGGCTTCACCTGACTTTGGAAGCCCCCATCAGTCAGTTGGTGGACACAGTCTTCCCCCAGGGAGCTCTGAGTTCATGGTTGGGGAAGGTAATCCCTGTGTGAAGCTTCATGCCTGTCTGCAGGGCATACATGAGAAATGGCCCTGCAGTCCATGCAGAGGCCTCATGCGGGGGGTGGGGGAGTGCCAGATCGTGCGTTGGTATCATAAAGAGGAAAGCAAGCTTGTGCCTCAGAGAAGCATTGTCAGGTAAATGGGAGTGACTGGGTGGCAGACAGTGGAGCCAGGCCTGTCCTTATAAGCCTATTTGCTTTTCCTACCTATGACATGGACGTAATACCATCTGCATACGACTGTCTTACAGCAACCGGCGAGTTTCTTAACTGTGAAGGATCTGGCCTCTTTGTGCTGCAGAGCTGCTGTGAGTCCCGGCATTGAGAAGGCGCAGCCTCACGCTGCAGTTCTCCTCTGTTGGTCCCTCCTGGGCTGGTCGAGTTGAGTCTGGGAGTGGGATTAGGGCTGAGCTGGAGGATTTCCGCTTGGTCTCCCATATCACTTTCCATTCATTTATTGGACTGCTCATGCTTTCCAGTGGGCTGGCCCGGTGCTAAGGCAGGGCACAGAGCTCTGATTCTTGCAGAGGGAACCCTGGGTCTTGCCCCACCACTGCCCTGTGAGTCCTGAGTGTCCTAAGAACCCAGGAGGAGCTCAGGCTGGAAGGCAGTCTCATCAGCACCTGATGGAGGGACAGAGCCAGTTCAGACTGTTTT